>NW_027184085.1:53721108-54031108 GCF_041296385.1 Aphelocoma coerulescens
TTGAATGGATCAGCACCTGGAAATCATGGGCATACATGAGACTGTGCTGGACTTTGATGTTTTGGTTTAATTTTTGGGTTTTGGTTTTTTTAAGTTAAATTTTTCATAGTATAGTTTTTTGGGGCTTGGAAAACTGGGAAATAATAGTGCCTTCTCCCTTCTCTCCTTTCCCCATAGATGCTGCTCCATCCACATCAGCAGGCAAATGATGCAGATTGGTGTGATTTACGTTTTGTGAAAGCTGGGATTTTGCCAACAAGCCACTTTCTAAATCTTTTGGGTGGAGATCTAGCTGGCACCATGGTTAAATACCATGTACTAGCATGTTTTCTCTTGCTGTCAGAAACTGAACTACTCCAGCAAAAGCAAAAGGACAAACCCTGAAGAGGAGTAACAAAAACTTTTTACAAAAAAAGGCCAAAAAGTATGAAGCAGCAGGCTGCCCAGGATGGGTGATCCAGCTATTGCATGTGATCTGCTTGTAATAAAATAATAGAAATCTTGAGCCATTTGCCATGTTACAGTGCCCAGTGGAACAGGACAGCCCTGCTATTTGGCCTTCCAGGGTCTTTTTGTTCCATTAATTTTCCTTATGTTGCCTCTCTTTGCTTTTTTCTCTGAATTTCACTTTCTCCTCGTTTCATTTTTGCATTGTGCAGGAGGAGCACAGTGCAAAGAAAAGGGAGTAGAAGAGTGGCTGTGCCTCATTCTCATGCCGATTTGGTGCATGTTGCATACTTGATGCAGACAGGTGGCAATAAAGCTGCTGGCTTTCATGGAGGAAGATATGTGTGCTTTACTATTTTTGCCTTGGAAAACATATGGTGAGTTCCTGTGTGAAGTTTGCCAGTTCTGAATTTTCTCAAGGTGTTTAATACATTAATTTGATTATTTTGCAACACAATTTTCAAAAACTGTTCCTGGTTGGCTTATCTTTTAAGTCAGACCATCTGGATAAAGATGTCTGTGTTTTTTGTCACTGTGAGACAGCAGGGATACACTTGTTAGTTGGATCATTGCATTATTTTGCCCTTAGGCAAGAGGTGGAGAAGATGAAAAAGAAGATATTCATTTGATATGTGCACACAGAATTTCAGCCGTTTTCCATTTTCACCAGGAATTTATCCTGTTATTTTTCACCTCTCTTGGCACTCCTGCCATGAAGTTACATGTTTGCCCTTGACAAATATCAGACACTTTCTTTCTAATCCAATGGGATTCGGCCCAAAGATTTTAAAGTCAGGTCTTGACCAGTCCCTTTTGCTGAAACAAGGACTCTTCTGGTACCACACCAACATTTTCAGCATCTCCAGATCTTCATTACATTCAGGAACAAAAATGGTCAGTTTCCTTTTTTTAATTTTTTTTAATTAATGGAATGAAATAAACTGAAACAGTAGCTCTCTGTGATATTCCTAGCTTGCATGAATCCAGAAGTGACACACATACCAGAGATCAAGCAAACTCATTTCTGTACCTTTCTGGAAAGAACAAAGTTTCAGCCCTTCAGGGTTTTCTGCAGTAGCCCTAAGGACTTCTTTTATACTTTCTGCATTTTACTTTTGTTTTGTTTTAGCACAATCATTCTATATAAACCCAGCAATTCAGGTTGCCTTTGAGCATGTGACTTTGTTACATCTTTTAAAATCATATATAATATTAAAGTTCGACATTAACTTAATATCATTTCTGATTCACTTAATCATCTGATAAGAAAATAAATGCATACATAAGTGCGTTTTCTGTTCTGTCAAAAAGTAGTTATGTCACCTCTTTTTTTGGATCTTTGGCAGCCTCTTCAGCATTTTGTAATTTCATAGAGATGGCTGTTTTGACGTAACTGTGTGTAATGACTTATTGTGTAACAGTATATTCAAACCATGAGATATTCAAGAACTGACCAAGGGAATATATGGAGACATTAAAAATCTGTAGTGTGAAACTCGGCATTAAAACCATATGGTGTACAGCTACATCTCTGGTTATGTCAGAGGTCTGTTGGGGAGCAGAACCTCTGAGCAACAAATACCATGCTTGTTAACCACAATATTGTTTGAAGACCCATGAATGAGTGCATTGCTTTGGTATCAAAGCTTAGCAATAACTCTAGACTCGAACATCCAAAAGTTATAACATTGCATTAGAAGCTATTTATAGTTTAAAACAATGCCTTTAGGGCACTTTTGTTTGTTCCTCCCCTAGAATTTTTCCAATATATTCCTATCAGCTACAGAAACGTTCAGAGCATATGTCCAGACTCAGACTTGACACCAGCATTTGCAGAATTTGTAATCTGAAATTGAATAAACTGGGATCCTTGTGCTTGAAACTAGATGGGGAGGTTACTTTTTGTTACTCTTTCACCTGCTTTTTGCCCTACCCCAAATAATCCCTGTTCACTCGGGTCCCCCATAGCCTACAGAGAACTGAATGGCCAGGTTTCACAAGCTGCCTTAAAAGGCCCTATCTGTGGTTTAAAACTGAGTTCTTTGCACTTTCCTGCATCAATGGCACCTCTGTGGTAGTCTGCAAAGTCAGATAGAAGAGTCTCCCTGACACAACTCATACCTTTGCATCATTGTTTGTGGACAAACTGTCTTTGCCCTCATACTGAGGGGGTTTGCAATGGAGTAGCAGACAGTTTTCCTAAAGTACTGACTTGAGAAAGTCTCTACATCTTGCAGAGGGAGCATTTACTCCTTATTTTCTTAAGGTAGTAACAGCAAAATTTTTAAGTTTGTAGCTAGCAGCATCGCCAAAGTTTCCTCTCCTCTCTTTGGAGGCATGCCCATAACTTGCAGTAGTGTGTGGTCCAGAGCACTGTGAGAGGTGACGAGGTGTCTACTACTTTTGTGGAATCTTTTCTGACCTCTGGTCTCAGAGAATGCTTTCTTCAGGACCTTGACACCAAAGCAGTAACACTACAGGAGTGGATAATCTGAAGGAAACCCTTGTTTGGAATGGAGGTTGCTGACTTTTTGTTGCCCCTTGGGATTTATTTTGGCTCAGCTCAAGTTCAATCCTCCAATGTCCTGAACATCTGCTGCCAGGGACTGGGCCTTGTTTTGTTTTCAGCTGACCACAGTGTTTTACAGAACTCCTGGAAAATTCACCCCGACAGTATTGTTTAATTGTTTATTCATGAGTCTCCTTTGGCTAGGGAGCTGAGGAAAAGAGGGCATCCCAGGCTGCAAACAGGAGCACCTCCACAGCCAAAGCTTTGTAACTATTCTGTGGCATGAAACACAGTATGTGTTCCCTTCTGGGAGACGTCCTTCCTCTGCTCAAAAGACATTGTCCCCACTGTTTCAGGCATGTCATGTCACAAAGGCCCTGACCCTTTGTATTAGTTTTGTTCAGCCTGGTTTTTGGTAGTGGGGGCGGGATGGGGGTGGGGAGGCAGAGGTGGCTTCTGTGAGAAGCTGCTGGAAGCTTCCACCATGTCCAGCAGAGCAAATCCCTGATGGCTCTGAAGATGGACATGCCCCTGGCCACTAGTTGATAACACCTCTGTGATGACATATTTAAGAAGAAAATCAAAACAAAGGACAAACAATTTTTCTTCCAGCCGGAGAAGAGGAGGAGGTGAGAACACGTGAGGGAAACAACATGGCAACACCAGGGTCAGTGGAGAAGGAGGGGCAGGAGGTGCTCCAGGAGCCGGAGCCGAGGTTCCTCTGCAGGCCGTGGTGCAGACCATGGGGAAGCCGCTGTGCCCCTGCAGCCCATGGATCCACGGGGGATGCCGAGATCCACCCGCAGCCCCTGGGGGAGGTGCCCGTGCCGGAGCGGGTGGATGCCTGGAGGGGGCTGTGATCCAGCGGGAGACCCGGTGGAGAGAGAGGGCCCTGCTTCCAGGCAGGAGCAGCCTGTCCTTGGAGGGCTGCACCCCGTGGAAAGAGAGAGCCCCGGCGCAGCAGTTCGGGAGGGCCGTGTGCCCGTGGGAGGGGCTCACGCTGCAGCAGGGGCGGTGGGGCTGCTGCTCCTGAGAGCGGGCCCACGCCAGGGAAGTTCAGGAGAACTGTCTCCCGTGGGAGGGACCCACGGCCGCACAGGGGAAGACTCCTGTCCCGGAGCAGCGGAAGGAAATCTCGGTGATGGACTCACCAAGCCCCCATGCCCTGTCTCCCTGTGATATTGGTGGGAAGGAGGGAGGGGCTGGGGGAAACAAAGTGTTTTAAGGGCTTATTTTACTTCTCATTATCCTCCTCTGATTCTGTTAGTCATAAATTCACTTTGCAACTTAAGTTGAGCCTGTTTTGCCCTTGAAGTGTTTCTCCCGGTCCTTATCTCAACTAATGAAGCCTTCGTTAATTTTTTTCTCTCTTCTGCCCAGCTGTGGCAGGAGAGGGTGAGCAAGCGACTCTTCTGGGCGCCTGGCACTGGGCCAGCATCAAACCACAACACCCTTTGTTGGTATGACCGGGAAAATTCTCGGTTGTTCATTGTTCTCTGTTATAACCCCCGCCTCTCCGTTTCCCCCAGTGGTTCCTGTTACATTGTATCCTCCCCCTGCCGTGTACCTCATTGGTTGTTTTCCCCTTTCACCGCGGTTTTCAAACTCTCTGTAAGGCTGAGGGCAAGCCTCCGGGGAGGATCCCATCTCATTCCATCCCTTCTCAGCTTGTTCAGGTTAAACCTGTTAGAAGCCAGACCAGAACAGCCTCTCCCTTCCTTTGTCTCCGAGCTAACGTGAGCCGATCCCATCGGCTCCTGCCATGTTCCCTCTGCCGAGAAGCCAGCTAGCGAGCTCAGCCAGCAGCACCCTTCCCGATGCCAAGTCGCTCCTGCGACGCACCGAAGTAACACAGCGGGACTCTCTCTGACCTGGTGAAAAGCGGAAAGAACTCCACTACTGAATAAGTAGTAAAGTAGGTATGCTTTATTCCAGCGCTGGGACGCACGGGGGATCGCTCCTCCAAAATCATGCGTGCCGACAGCTGCATTCAGCTCGGTGTTTATCGGGTTACAAGTTCCATATTCATTAAGTTTCCTAACAAACTCATACATATTCATCACCTAGCCAATCTAATACAAGGTACAAATCCTATAGCATTTACATAGAGCCTATAAGAGTTATTACATTACCATAGAGTGTTACATTTTAACTCCTAAAAACTACTCCTTGGACCCCTTCTGCTGAGCTAGTAGGGTCTGCTCTGACCCTTGGACCTGTCTGCAAGCAGAGGGTATTGTTCAATCAAGAGGGGATTACCTTCAGCCGGCTATACCATTGTTTTCTAGTTGTTCAGTAACTAAGACTTTATATCTCAAAGGTGGCCTTCATTTCGATGTCGCTTACAGTTTTCATATTCCCAAAATCTTTTGTCAGGCAATTATATCTATAAGGCTTTTCTGTTTCATCTTCCCCAACACCGCTGGTCTTATCAGCAGTCTCTTATCTTTTTCTTCCTGCTCTGGTATGCTGACCAAGCTAGATGCATTGTTCCTGACAAACGAATTCTTCTGCTCCCCATCCCCCTGATTCACTGGGGCACACCAGAGCTCATGCCACGAGCACAAGTACTGCGTTAACCCTTCTCTTGCATGACAGCCACCACTTGGCCACAGATGGGACCTGCCAATCAAGGACTGCAAGACCTTGTGCTTCTCACGGTGAAGACTGCAGGAGCTCCAGTGTTGTACACGCTGAACAGAGATAGGCGCCCTTTTCTGCACTGAATAATGCAGGAAGATCACGTCTTTAGAGGAGAGTTTCTCTCCCACCTGTAGAAGAACCTCAGCCAGAAATTTCTATGGCATCGTCACTGAAAAAAAGGAGCTGGAAAGAACTTGACCAGGTACATGTGAAGGAAAGGGTAGGCTGGGTGCATATATCTTCCTGAGTTTTGGCCTGCTGACAAAGTGGGAGACTTTATAAATTACATACACACAGATGATGACCTGTAATGAAAACATTTCAGAAACCCAGCACAGGCCTTTGGAGATTGTATTTCTGAAATATATCTTACAATGCCTCTACAGTCTGTAGACTTAATTAGGAGAAAACCACTGGCTGAAGACCAGCTTATTCTGTTTTGGGAAGTCAGTGCATATTACTGATGCAGAATGAAGACATGAGGTTTGAGTGGTACCAGATTGTCCTCTAAGGACTCTTACCTCTTTCTTAAGTTCTTTAATAAAAAGTAACCTGGTACCAATACAGCCTTAAATAGAATATATATGCAACACCTGACACTTGCTGTTTCCTGTAAAAATTTTACATTCCCCCTACAGCATGCATTCATCCTCCTGATAATTGGGCAAGGAAGACTTTGCAAAGTCCAGGGATGTAATATTACCAAGAGGTTCATGGAGTTAACAGCTTCACTGAGAGAAAAGAAGATCTGGCAAAGGATACACAAAAGCTTCCTGGGAGTGCTCAGGAACCAAATGGGCAGAGAGTCACACTTCAGCTCCTGTTTTCTATTAAAGAGAAGAGCTTGATCCCTTGCACACACACAGAGGTTCTCATGGGGTAATAGAGCAAATTCCTAGGTCTACAAAAGCCTGTGGGGTAAGACTTGCCAGCTTCCCAAGTGCTGGGGTGTCACAGCAGCCCTGCAAAGGTCAGCTTCTACCATGAGTTAAGGCTCTGTATTGCTCCAGCAAAGCATCTGAGCACAAGGTTGAAATTAAACATGCATTTATTTGTTTTGCTGAGTAGGGGAAAGGAGTAGAATTGAAGCCAGTGAAAAGTAAAAGGTGATATTTTGAAGTATAATATAAAGGCCCAGTTAAGTCATTGAGTTATACACCTTTTGCAGCCTGTCAGAAAAGCATTTTGAGAAATTATTTTCTGTGTCTTGAAGAAAGTGCATATCTTGCTTACAGATAGTTCTTATTTTTGCAAAATATCTGTTGCATTCCCTGTGGTTTTTCAAAAATTTTCTCAGACATCTAGTTTTGTCCTTCACATACATGGTCTATATCTCTCTGCCACCACAAGAACTCTGCAAATGAAGTATATCCTGGATAGAGACCTGATCTTCTGTATTTCAGAACAATGAGTCCCACTAAAACTATTTTTTTTCCTCTGTTCCTCAGCAAAGGAGTAACACTCTAGTGAGTCCTTTCATACTGTGGCATTGATTTTTGCAAAACATTTCAGGGGGTTTTATCATAACAAATTTCCATTATTTGTTACACTTTTAAATTTATCTCCAAAATCTGTTCTCAAATTTGTGGTCTCTTAGTCCCCATGATTTGTATTTTATACTATAAGGCAAATCAAGAGCTGTGAAAAGAACATGCTGGGGTCTGTTTTATTATTCAGCATCCTCCTGGAAACTCCTGAACACATACAGAAAAGTCATTAGCAGTCTCTATAATTTACCATGAGGTCAGAGTAAGCAGAGTATGCACACAGCTTTGAAAAGCAAGATTTCAGTGGAGAAGCCAGAGATTGTCATGCTCCCAGGACTCACATCCAGGCTGGAGGGTTTGATACCAGGGGAGATAGGGGACTGCATGCCATTACTTCAGCTGTGTTATGAGTTGGCCCTGCAGATGTTCACCTCTGCAGCATTTGGTAGGATAACAGAGCTGCCAGTGTCCTGCTTTTTGAGAGTAGCCTCAGGGGTAGACAGCATGGGCAGCATCAGGTACACTCTTGTCATCTTTGGCAAAAATCTGAGATTTTTTACTGGCTGCCTCCATTCCTGTTGCATGAAAGGCTCTGGAAACACCAGGCACATCTCTCATCTTGTCTCATCTTGCTGGACATCAGAGTTTCTCATGTCGTCAGTGGTGAAATAAATGTATGTCTCGTTCCCTCCAAGAGGCTGGAGATAGGACATGTAGTGAGGTTTCAAAAATTCCCCAGAGTGGATGTGGCAGGAAAAATTAAGCAAGACTCAGGACTTTTAGCCTCTACTGTCATGGTTCTTTTGCTCCCAGTACACCTTAAAGGCATGCAATACTTTGAATTTCTTTGCCTTGCAAGAGCCACAGAAAAGTTAATAAAATTGCTTCTTTTCTCACTTTTTCATGTAGCCATGAAAAGAGTTGAGAGCCAAACCAACCAGCAAAAAAAGTAGGAGAATCTTTCCACACAAATCCAATGATGTGCAGAAGCACTGGCCAAAAAACTCCTTTAATATGAGCCATGGCTTAAGACACGCAATTACTTTACTGAGTGCCTAGTGGATAAAATATGCCAAGAGGCTGCTGCTCTCATGCCAGTGCTGCTTGACTCCTGTGCCCAGACTTCATTGGGGTCACAGATACATTAAGCTGAGTGCTGGAATAACACAAAATAAGAGGCATCTTCTCTCCGAAAAAACTTTCCTTTAAGACCTAATCCCAAAGTCAAATTTATGTGGATAGAGCTTTTATCCTAGTGCCAGCCAGGACAGGGTTAATTTTTTGCAATAACCAAGAGGAACCATGGATAGGAGTCTCAGTGAGAGCACTTAATTGGGGAATACCATGGCTAAAGGTTGATAGCTGTCTGTGCTCCAGGGGCATACTCGGAGCATTGCCTCAAAATATACCAGTTGGAGCAAGACTTAAGCCAATGCCACATACTGGGCCAAAAGGAAGAAGCAGAGGAGAAGGAAGAAGCAGAAGAGATATAACTGGAAATGGAGCGATGTACTTTATCTCAGTGCATTATCCACAGGCTTCAGGCTTTTCCTTGTCCGACAAAGCTGTGGACTTCTCACCAAAGTTTGAAGCTCCAAGTTTTGTTCAATATCTGTTGCTGAGCTTGCTGCAGGCCAATCTAGCCCATCCTCCCAGACCATTTGGGTTCTGTTTGTGTCTCATGTGATTTGGATCAGGGAAGATAAGACCATCCACATCAACCCCCCCATTTCCTCATATTCTGTAGTCTCTCACCGATCCGCTGTGGCTCATCTTTTCCTCTCTGTCCCCGGGTGGTGTACTATTGTTTAAAACATTGTGCTAAGCCTTGAGATCTATTATCATGGTCAATTAAAAAAAAAAAATAGAACGACCCAAACGCCAACAGCTTCCTAATTTTCAACACTATCCTTCTGCTAAAAAAATCCTTGACCTCTTAGAAAAAAAACTATTTAAATTTTGAGGAAGACATTACATTTTCCAAGGGCCTGTACTTCAAGTGTGCAAATTGATTCCTTCAGACAAGGATGGCTTCCAGTTTGCAGCAGTGAATTTCTGTTTTGGCAAAGGCCAGCACAGCCTTCAGAGGTTTGGTTTAGTGCCTGCAGATGTGATCCAGCTGCAGGAGCTCCAAGGCAGATTAGGACCAAGCCCTCACCCACAGGCAGAGGCACCTTGCTGGTAAGTCCCCAGGCCTCCCTGCCAAGAGAAGGGTGAGAGCAGTATTTATCCCTGCAGGAGACCCTCAGCATGGCTGTGTCTTCTCATTTGGAAGCAGGTCAGTGAGTCAGGACACTGGGGTGATGTTTAGCTCTCTCCTGTTGGTACTGGCCTGAGTGGGGCTAGGACTGTGTGAGCTGGGACTCTGAGTCATTATCAAGCTGATGTATTCGTGCTTGATTTCCAGCAACATGTGAGGTTATGGGGAGAAGTTATTTAGTGTCTCTAAAAAAAATATATAGTCACTTATGGATTAAAAAATACAGCCTCGAGGGTCATGTTTTGAGCAGTACTGGATTTTGCAGCCATCCTGCAATTACTTTATTTGTGAAGTGGGGAGGGGGAAACTGCTTTCCTTGTGCTCAAAAATGATTTTGCTGGGCAATTACCAGACTAGTTTAGTTAGGTATGCTGAAGCCCTATCTCCCCCATTCTGATCAGAATTGTCTTACTAACAGCTCTCTGTCTCTGTAAGTGACAGACTTGTAAATATTTATGAGCTAATTCCTTGCCCTGAAATGCAACGGCTGTTGTTTCTAGGAGTCCGTAGATGTTGTGTGTGGCCCGAGACTGCTTGATTTGGCAGACATCACCACAAGTTTGAGAGCACACACAAAGACACACGAAATGTGCTGGCAAAGAGAACTGTGGTCCAGAAACAAAGCGTGAAACAAAAGCTGTAAACCTTTACTGTTCCCCTCCTGGCACTGGTATCAGCTAGCCAAGAGTTGGTTTTGTCTCCCTCACAGGGCATGTAAGGAGAACTCAAGTGAAGGAACTATTAAATGACCTTCAGCCAGCTCTTCCTCATGACTTTTGCTTTCCACAGAATCACAGACTTTTGCTTTTCACAGCATGCTGATTTGGAAGGGACTCACAAGGATCATCAAGTCCAACTCCTGGCCCTGCACAGCACCATCTGCAAGAGTCACACCATGTGCCTGAGAGCATTGTCCAAACACTGCTGTGACCACTTCCCTGGGGAGCCTGTTCCAATGCCCAACCACCTTCTGGGGAAGAACTTTTTTCTAATATCCAACCTAAACCTCCCCTGACACAACTTCAGGCTGTTCCCTCGGGTCCTGTCACTGTCACCACAGAGGAGAGATCAGTGCCTGCCCCTCCTCTTCCCCTCACAAGGAAGTTGTAACTGCAGTGAGGTCTCCCCTCAGTCTCCTCTTCTCCAGGCTGAACAGACCAAGTGACCTCAGCCACTCCTCACACGGCTTCCCCTCAAGGCCCTTCCCCATCCTCGTGCCCTCCTTTGGACACTCTCTAACAGCTCCATGGCTTTTCTGTGTTGTGGCACCCAGACCTGCCCCCAGCACTCGAGGTGAGGCTGCCCCAGTGCAGAGCAGAGCAGGACAATCCCCTCCCTTGCCTGGCTGGTGATGCTGTGCCTGATGCACCCCAGGACACGGGTGGCTCTCCTGGCTGCCAGGGCACTGCTCACTCATGTTCACCTTGTCATTGGCAGGACCCCCAGGTCCTTTTCTGGAACACTGCTCTCCAGCCCCTCATTCCCCATTCTGTCTGTACATCCTGGGTTGCCCCATCCCAGCTGCAGAATCCAGCACTTTCCCTTTGTAGAACTTCACATGGTTGGTGACTGACCAGCCCTCTAATTTCTCAAGGGCCTACCTGCCTTCAAGGGGGTCAACAGATTTTCTGATTTCATTCTTGTCCCAAAAAAAATATTCTGCGCTGTTTCTCCATTGTGGCAGCATATTCTGTGGCTGTGATTTGAGTGTGCATCATATTTTGGCAGTCCAGCATCCCTTAAAAAATAGGCACACACCCCCTACAAAGCATCTGGACTCCACAAACCTGTTGTCACTTTCCCAGTCTTTTACTCTTTACACCTGTATAGCTCGCTCTTGTGTGACCCTTCCCTACATCGCTGGAGCCATGGAGCAGAGATCAGCAGTTATAGTTCCTCTTGGGGGTTTTTTTGGAGGGAGAAACTTACTTTTCCCTGAAATTTCTTAATTCTGTTTAAATAGAAGACCACAGTTGATTTTTATTTGGGCTTTTTTTCCATCCATGAGTTTCTAACTTTCTGTGTTTCCATTTGATGAAAATGCAACCTGTAGCTTTTTAGGTAGCCAAGAACTAGTCACTACTCATGTCTCAGCCTCCACAAACCTCAATGCTACTGACTGCAATGCTTAGCCTTATCTTGTCCTCAATTTGCTGTTTTATTAAGAGGGAGGAGATTAAGGCAGCCTGACTTGAAGAGTCATGTGAGTTATCGTCTTGTTTTCTCAGGATCTGAAGGGAGGACAGGGGAGAAGGTCTTCATTAGTCAGGACTCTGAATATTTTGGGCAATCACTGTGAGAGCTGATTCCTTCAGCTCTTCTCTTTCCTTTGCACAACTAACACTGAAACAGAGACAGCACAAAGGTACCCAGCCAGGACCATTGTTAGTGATGATGAAACCTGCATGATCCAAACCATTTCAAATTCTGCAGCAGCATTAATTTTGTCCAGTAATGCTTTGTGCCCCAGAACAGCCACAGAAATTTGTCACTGCTTTGTCAAAGAAAGTCAGGGAATAGCCATTAAAGTGAAATATGTTAGAATGAAAGAAAGTAATGAATATCTTCACCCTCTGCCTCAGTTTCCCAAATACTGTTTTAGCACAGTTTCAGTTTAAGTGATTTGTAAAGTATCTCTCTGGAAGAATTTTGTTCATTGCTGGAAAAAGGAGCCCATGAAAGGGCTAAGGGCTTGGTTTTTTGTAAAATAATTTCTCACAGAAAGGTTCATATACATTCATTGTCTTGAGCCCCCAGGGGTGCCAACACCAGGGAAAAGCAGCCATTGCAGCATTCCTTACTGCTTTCTGAATGTTTGGATTTGTGTTTAACTTAACTACACTAGGTTGTTGAGTGTAGCCATCTCCTAAGTGAGGTCAATGGCAATTGTTCAAATGTCTTGAATGAAAGCTGGATCAGACCCTATTATGCCAAATGTAACAGTTGTAATGATACATAATATACTTTTGTCTGTATTTTACCCAAAGCAGGGTGAAGAACATGTCTGAGCCTGTTTCAGAAAACTATCCTGTTTGGCATCAAGTTTTTGGGTTCTAGTCAGATGTTTATAGACAAGTCTCTGTCAAATACTGAACTTTTGTGCTCAGAAAGGGATAAACTGCACACACCCTTAGGGCAAGCTTGCTTAAGTATTCTCACCTATTGACTTCACGGCAGCTCTCAGAAGCTCATACAAAATACACAATAGGGATTAATTACTATCTTGATCTCAATCCATTCACAATAGGAGTAGAGAGTCTCTTTGCTCACCAACAGGCAGACTATCTCATTTTGTATGAGCCTCAAATAATGAGTTGGATGTGGTGGGTCTCACAAAATTTCCGTTGTGCTACTGACTGGGTACATTTGATGACTTTGTTTGGACAGAATTAGGAAAATGATTTCTAGACAAAAGCCTGCTTCAGTGAACATTGCTGAGCAGCTCACCAGGGCTCCAAGGCCACCCATTTCCTTGTTCAGGATGGAGATGTAGGTAAAACTAAGGGTAAAGCAAGTGGGACTTGATGATCTTAGAGGTCTTTTCCAACCTTGATGATTCTATGATCTCAGTGGCCCCAGCACCCATTGCCTGCTGGCTCTCCCATGGAGCTGGCATTGTACCTCTAGCTGTCCTTGGACTGGCCTTCAATTATGTCCTGGGTCTGATGGTTTGCCTGATTGGAACCTGAGTTACAGCATTCCCTTTCCCACCACTATGGGACATAGGAAGGTGCTTTATGTCTCCTTGTTTCCCCCACTTGCTCTACCTCTGCTGCATTGATCAACACTATGTTGCAAGCATTAAAAGGCAGGGGACTTCCAATGCCCTCTTGTCATTTTGACTTGGGAGACTCACAGCATGAACTTGTACTGCTGTAGGTGGCAAATTACTGGATTTTGGCTTTATTGAAACATGCATTTACTTTTAATGAAGACAAACCTTGTAGGAAGGGCAGGAAGGGCACTTCCCCAGAGCTTGCTGTAACCTATTAATCTGCCAGGCAGCAGCTACCAGGAGGCTCTTCTTTATAAAAGTACCTCTGAAGCAAGGGGAAAGAAGAAGGACGGAGAGAGGAAATTTTCCTTGTCCGTCTGCCACCAAAACTGTACATCTGGAAGATGTGCCTGGGGCAGCATCAGGCTATTTGGAGTCTCAGCTTACCAGAAATTTCTATATCTGGAATTTGCCAAAATGTTTGGATCTAATAATAAATTTGTTGCCAGAAGATCTCTAATTACATGTGGGAAATTGCCAGGGAAGGTCAAGTAGAGGTCATTCTTATTTAACTCCAGCATGAATTTGCAGCAACTCAAAAAACTGTGTTATGTGATCAAAACCATCCGTATTTACAGCAGCATAAGTGTTATAAATCTTTGCTTTGCATAATTGTTGACATTACAAAAACTTTGCTGTCAATAGTGAGACTGGCATTTTCAAGCATGTTCTGAGCAAGCAAATTTCTTCTGATAGTGCCAAAATCACGGGAAGTTTAACTTCAAGGGCAAACAAGCAGCACTAACTGTTCAGGCGGAGGGTGAAGGATGAGTCTCATACTTCTGCCCCACTTTTCCTTCCCCAGGAAATTGAGCAGATCAGGAAATGATCCCTGCTGTATCCCACCACGTCTGTTACTCGGCAACATCATCAACACGCTTGCTGCTGCTTGGCTAGGACAAACTGTGTTCCTCAGAAAGACAGAAAAGCCATCCCAAAAGTAGTCACACCCATCCTGGGGTGCCTTGTGGATGTTGTCCTGCAGTATCACAGTTGTCTCTGTAACACAAATTTCCACCATGGTGAACAGTGTGTCCCACAAATCATTTTCCTTCCTACCACCCAGCCAAGCATTGAGCCTGAAACAAACAGCAAGAAGCTTCTGAAAATACAGAGAGGTCCATGCCAGCACTGGGTTCACATCCTTGCTGGGGCAGCAAGCACTGGGATTGCCGGTTTTCTTGGCTGTGGGTGGAGCTGCCTGCTGATTCAGGGAGCCATCTGCAGATGAATCACGGGTTTCTTTGGAAAAAGACTGCCCCAGGAGACACAAGGCAGCCAGCTGCTTAGGCCGATGGTTTCACGGTTTGGAACTGAAAGAACTGCATTTGGCTGCAATCATTTAAAGCTGGGGACTGAGAGCTGCTAGTGACCAGATAGAAAAAGAACTTGCTAAGAAGTACTGCTGCTGATACTGTGCTGGTGTTCTACAAGTTATGGTATTGCCAAATCTGCAGGAATAATATTACATGATCCTGTAATGTGTGTGACCAAATCAGTTCAGTGCAGGGGTTGTCTTAGGGACACAGATGGACTTCAGAATCCAATGGAGTGTGCATTCACCTGTCAGCATACATTTCCCTACAGATTGTTCAGAGACAAGGGCTCCAAATGCATGTGTTCATGATTTTAACTTGGAAAACGTCTCTGTGCAATCCTAACTGCCACAGTGGGATCACAGGGTTAGAGTTCCTAACTGAAGTGCAGGTACCTTGTGAAGCTGTAGGGGTTTCAGTCTCTAGAAGTTGCCTCTGCAGATGAGCTTGGCTCCTTACTCTGTATCTTCTGGTCTATTTTTCATTATACCTTTCAGTTATTTCCCTTCAATGTTTAATATTGTGGCATCTCTTGTCAGCTGGAAACACAAGCAAAAGTCATTGACACAGTCAGTGAGTAGCAATACTTCGAGTTGCAGCAGGAGGAGTTTGTTCTGATTCTTTTAGCCCTGCAGGTGCACATAGGGCATTTGCCCATTGAAGGATGCTCAGGTTTTGGTTCAGAAGGTGTTACAGCATTATCCAAGAGAAACTTAAACACAGGGAAACAAAAATTTTACATTTTTTCGTCCAGTTACATGGCAGTGCCAAGGCCAGACCAACCAATTATCCTTCAGGTGGGAGACACTTGTGATCTGAGCCCAGATTTTACAACCTAGGCTCTTCTGCAAAGGAATCTCAGAATAGGAGCAGTAAACTGGGCATCAGAAAGACAGATATTTGGTGTCATGACTCCAACTGTTGCCAGCAGATAGTTTAAGAAAAGCACCAGTTCAGGTCATACCTACATCCATAAAGTAGGTTTTCTGCTCTTTCTTCCTCCAAAATGGTCTAGAAAACAGCACTGTGAAGCATTGAAACCATCAAACATAATGCACATTGACAGGCCTCTCCCATATGAATTTGTGTAATCTGTTTTGTTTTCTTTTTCTTTAAATGTGTTCATATTTTGGCATCTGTAGCCTCATATGTGTATAATTATTCCCTGTGTATGATTCTTTGCATCCTTGTTTTTAAGATCATTGGAAGCCCCTTTACTCCAGTGTTGGCAGAAGCAGTGAATAATTATCAGCCCCACTAATCTCTGAGTAAAGCTAGAATTGCCAGTGAAGGCAAAGAGGATCTCAGAGTTCCAAAAGGATGAACTGTGCATACTTTTTATTGTAGACAGAGATAATTTTATGTCATGTGTAGGAATTTAATCTAACACTTTATCTCAAGTTATTTTTAAAAACTTCTTGCTAACAGATAATCCTTTGTCTGGATTGGCATAAAAGGGCAAATGTGTAGTAGCAGCTACTTGACTGCATGGTAGCTGTCCAAGAAAAATATTTGTGCAAGTCTTGCTGAGTCAGGGTATGTTTCCAAATAGGCAGAGTGTCCCTCTCATTGACAGGATTTATCTCATGCAAGCTAAATCCAATATTCCTCTGTCCTGTAGACTCGGGACAATAGTGCACATTGTTAGCAAAAAGCAATCCTGTTCAGCACAGTGTATAAGTATCATAGTGTTGTGTCTGTATGTGGTGTGTTACACAGTAAAATAGATTGGCTAAAAAATTTATTGTTTTGTCTGGACAGGTGTCACCTGGTGCCCAGACAGTCACAATTTTTCACATCTGAGATTAATGAGAGGACAGATCATTAAAATGCTTTGCTGTTGACTTGAAGATCTCGCATGTAAGACATACCAATACCAAGTCATCTTGTCCATTCCCCTGCCAGTCCACGGCTGTTGGACTGCAATGTGCTACTGACACCAAGCTATAAATCAGGGCAGTTTCTCTTGAAATGTAGCCGAGCAGCAGCCTAGCGGCATGCAGATCCTCCTGGCAAACTTCATCAGGGCCAGTAATGACACTCAAACCAGGGTGGCTTTTCATTGCTAAAAGTTTTGATCTGAACATCTTGTACAGTCCTCTCCAGGAGCTCTTTCCAAACAAAATGCAGCCTCCCAGCCCCATAAAGACTTGCACCTGTATCACAGGTCAGGTACCCGCCTGGGGTAGGGTTAGTGCTGATCTATGCAGGGCCCAAACAGCCACACTTCTTCACCACAGTAAGAGTTGTGGAAACATTCTTGTTTGCTGGTGATATCCTGCTCCACAAACAGGCACCTATCTGGACCCTGTGATCAGATGAAAGTGGTGCATTGTTGGGAGGAACGGGAAGGGAGTAGGGCTGTCCTGCTGCTTGCCTTGAAAAGAGCACAAGGTGTGGAGAGTTCAGGGCCTTGGAGCACGAGCATCAGGAGACCTCATTGTGTTCCAGAACAGAAGAAAAAATAACAAAAGCACTGCAGATAAATCTCAACCAAATCTGAGTGAATCCAGCATGGGACTGACTGTGCCTGGTACTGTATCCCTCAGGAAAATTGTGTGCTCCTCAACTAAGGAATGTCCTGCTCCTTGCTGCACTTTCCATGCAGTGATCCCACGTCATCCCATCTGCTCACAGCCAGCCACAGGAAGTTCCCCATCTTCACAATAACCAAAGCCCTCCTGTCCTTCAGTGTCGCTGCTGTGAAGTTAGCACTGCTATAAATAAGAAGTCAAATTCAGCACATGGTGATCTCAACATCCAGAGGGTGAATAACCCTCATTCATTCATCTGGCACTCCTCATTTCTGCATAGATCTCCGCTTCCATTAGGTTTTTTGTTTACATAGAAGTTTGCTAGCCTATATAAACTCCCAAAGTGTAACATCTCTTTTATATAAGAGCCATGGGGGAGGGCAGATAAACATACAAGTGCTTCCACATGTTCACTCATGCCCAGTAGAAATGTGTAGTGTGGTTATCTCACAGTCAAAGTAAGCACACTGGCCTATAAATGGCACAAGATTTAAAGCATCCCAGCAGACAGAAGGAAAATATTTCTTCAATAAATAAAATTAATTAATTAATTAATTGCTTTTTGTCCCAAATTTATCATAAAACATTCTATCAGTTGCTGATGAAACTCTTATTTATTCAATACCAAATTAGTGGGACATTATAAGATGGTGTGTTAGCACATGAATATGTCAGTGGTATAAAGTATGACCTTTGCTAACGGCTACCACTCCAGCACTGAAGAAAATTGCAAGTACTAGTTTTAAGGGCAGCTTTGAGCTCATCAGATATTCCCCTTTCTATAGTTACTACTGGCCACTTTACCACTGGTATAGACAGAGGCCTCTAAGGAATGCCCTTGGCTATGAACAGCAAGACTGTACAGAAAGGTTTCTAAATTTCTAAAGATTTGTCAATGCATGAGTGCAAAATTTCTCTCCCACGGTTGAGAAACATGACATTACTACAACAGGTTCTGTGGTTTTGGTGGAGTAGGTAAATTGATAGGGGATTTTTTCCTTTTTTGCTTCTTGCTTGTAAGAAAATGATCCTAGTCCTGCATTTTAAAGCCTCTGAATTCTTTATGAAATATGAAAACCTGCTTCATGTTACTTCAGAGCTCCACACCAGCAGCAGAGGGGCAGCAACTCTCACATCACTGCAATGACAAAAACTTAGCAAAGGCCTCTTAGGACCTCAAGTCTCCTTTGAGGAAGTGAGATGTCATTACGTTCAGCTGGAGATGCGAAGTTTTAGAATGAATGGAAAGACACAACAAAGAATTTGCATAGATGGCTGACTGAAACCTCTTTTGCCCCCCACACAAAGCAAGCTTCCTCACCCTGTTCCCATACACACATACACAAACACAAGGATATGCATTTACAAAATCACATATAAAAGCCAAGGAAAACAAAATTATCTATTACATGCTTCTGCTTTTCCCAGCCACAAGTTACTCTCATTGCTTCATGCAGGATGGCTGAATTACCCAAAATACTCAGGGTGACTCAAGGCACTGGGGACATCCCATTGTGCTGTCTGGTTCAGGTGACCTTGGAAGGCAGTCGTAAGAAGGGAAGCCTGACAGAGATTGTACTGCTGAAGACAACAGATCCTGTCACAGCGTCAGCCTTTTAGCCAGGTTAGAAGAATGTTTCTCTACAGATTCAAAAGTCTGTTCATTTGGTGATGGGAAATGAGTATAACTGCTTCTCTTTGTGCACTGAAAAAGTTGGCATGTAACAGCCAGCTCTCTAATATGATTCAATCTGATTGAGAGGATGAAAAAATAACTCCTTTCCTAATTCACTATTTGCTTTTTTAGCAAGGACAACATTTACAAAACACTTTTTTTCCTAAGGTTTCTAGCAAGACGATTTGCAGAAAACGCTTTAGATTGTGTTCGAGGCGGGGGCGGAGGGGCGGGGAGAAAAAAGAGTGTACGTCCTGGTTTGCCTGGCTAACTGTAGTCAGAAGGTTTTGTTTGGTTCCCCATTTTTGAGTGTTAAAGATTTGCAATTCATTTTGAAATAGCTAAAATTCCCACTGATTTACTGAGTTCATCTCAAGGATCATGAGCAGAGAAAAGGAGTTACAGCTTTTTTAGACAAACCTATTATCAGGAAACTTTGCTCAGCTGTGTTCTACAGACAGCAAACTCAATTCCCTTTTGATTCCCCACATCTAGGTGTGAGATCAGAATCCAGGCACAAATACCAGCAGATATTGGGAGGGAGACAGATGTCATTCTCATCTGTGTGAGACATCTTACACCTTGAGAGAGTGGTCAAAGGACTGCAATCCACATTGCTGTAAAAACATTCTCCTTTCCCTTGTCCAGCCCTTAATGTGTTCTCATGATGTAAAGGTTCTTACTGTGTTCCTATAGCACCAAATTTAATCCACCAAAACAACATGCCTTTCAGCACACATGGTAAGTTGACTTATTACTGCAATGTAACCACTGTAAATATGTAATAAAGATATTTTTATAAAATGAAATACATCCATTTTCAAAAAACAAAACCAAACCATACTGGAGAGAACAGAGAGAAAATAATTAGTATTATACTTTTCAATGTCTCTTTATTTTATAAAATATTGCACACATGAGTTACACAAGTTGAGATAATGAGAAATGTACATCTCTGCTAGGTATATCTTTCAAAGCCATCATTCATGAAGGTATAACAAACAATCACAGAATAATAACTAGTATACACCCTTGGGTAAATGAGACGAGACACTTATGTTTAGCCCACAAAGTGTTTGAAGGGAAGTTCCTCTGAACCAAATTTGATCATGTTGCAAACAGTGTCCAATCAGTTAAGGAATATATGCTTATAAAAGTGCATTTTAAATGCAACTGTTAAATAAAGGCACAGGAGCATGAGAGGATTTCTGTGCTGCTTGGTTGATCGGATGTCGCAATATGTCACCCAGGATAAAGATATATATGTGCTGCCAGTGTTAAAGGCAGCACACTTCCAGAGGGAATGGGTACGTTGAATGTGCTGCGAATCCTCTTCTTGGGGTGCTCATCCAGTGCCCCAGATTGCTGGCTCCCTCTGCTATCAGTGGGAATGGGAACCGAAGCACCAAAAAGGTTCATTTTAAATTCATGTATTAGTATGGTCCCTGCACAAGGGTGGTATGCAAATTCATGAAGTGTTCCATATTTTTTGGGCCAGTATGGACAGAACTAAATGTAGAAAAGTGCTCTGCATTGCAGCACACAAATTTTCTAAAATGAACACAAAAATGTTCATTTTTGATTTGTCCTCTCTCTCCACATGAATTATAAATCCAAACTAGAGAAGCAAAATATTGTTGCTTCCAAGCAATTTTTTGAGTAACAAACTTTTCTTTCTCTTCTACTCCCTCATAATCCCTTTGTTTATTTCCATTCAAAATAATTCATGTTACATGATAATAGTACAGGAAGTCTAGAAGAATCTGGTATAGCAGACTGTATAACAGAGAATGAAGACAGCAGAATCTTAAACATAAGGAGGAGAAAAAAAATCTGTGTAAGAAGGCATGTCATGAAAGCAGTCAGCCTCCAGTTCCTACCAAGCTGAAAGGTGTACAGCAGAAGGAAATAGTAAAATCCAGCTACACACTAAGGCAGCAGAAGTTCTGCTACAGTTTAATCCTCAAAGGACAGCACCATTTAGGTGCTAAGCCCTCCTGCTGGATCGGTACGCAGAAGCGATTACCATCCCTGGAGAGCACGTTGCTGAGAGCTTCTCTGAGTCTGTCTTGAAATGATCCTTTTCCTCCTGCATCAAAGGAAGCTTTTTCCCTCCCGACCTGCAGTCCCTGACTGCCACATGCTTCAGTGCATGCTTATAATGAAAAGGCTGGAATGCTGGATGAGGAATACCAAATTTTCCACTGCTGTCCTAAATATGGGGTCACTGAGAGAAGCATTTGGGAAAGAAAAATGAGATGAGAAGGGTTACACTTCCAAGTTTGTGGGAGTCCTTCTTTCACAAAGGAAGTGAGTGAAAATTCCAAGCATGTGACATTACAGGCAGCTAACAAGAAGAAAGCTGTAATTGTGGTTTCAAAATCATTTTCCTGGGGGAAAGGGAGAATGAACAATTGAAGCCAGCACTGGGATCCTAGAAGGCAGAAAGGCAGACTGTCCTCCAGACTGTAAATGGGTGTGTTTGTTTACATTTAGCTCATGGTGCAGGTTTTGCATCTGTTACTGTGCACTTTGTTTAGCCTAAGAATCATTCCATCTTCAGAGGAGGTGCTAGGTACCTGGACCCACACCACTACCCACACACAACTTCTGACCCTGCCCTCTCTAAAGAAGGTGACAAAATGCCTGGTGCTTTGAGCACTGCAAGGATCTTGAATGTGCACCCAGCCTTACAGAGATGCTGCAAGTGCTGGGCTTAGCTTGGCAGAGGCTGCAGGCACGTCAACTCAGCTGGGGATGCCACTCAGCTGGGGATGCCACTCACGCCCCATCCCTCCAGGCCTGCCTCCTCACTCCTGCCTCCTCAGAACATGAAGACAGATGGGGAGCTGATACAACCTAACAGAAATTTAATGATGCACACTGCAGGGTAGTCATAATGCAATAACAGGAGCTATATAAGGACTCCAGTATAACTTTTATTTAAATTGAGGACTTTGGGGTTTTCGAGGCTATTTGTCTTTAGCATCCAAACCTCAGTAAACTGCTGTGTCATAGTAGCATCCTGGTAGGACTGCTAAATGAGTAAGACAGCACTGGCCATTTTGTGCTCACTGTGCAGATACCCTTTTAGCACTTCAACATTCTGCAGCCCAACGTTCTCCCTGCCACTGTCTTTGGTAATTGCAAGCTCTTTGCTCCAAGTGAAAATGACACCAGTGGTCTGAAAACGTGAAACTACGCTCTTGTGGCCACAGCCAGTACAAACTATGGCTATTAAAAAAAAAAAAATACAACAAAAATAAAAACCAAAACAAACAGGAGAGCAGCAGAGGAAAGTATGTTCTTTCCAGTTCTGTTCTTCACAATGGTTGACAGATCTTTTCAAGCTTACCTTTCAGAAACCATAGATAGCTGCTCCTTGCTGCTGCTTTCTGGGTAGGCTAAACCAGTGTGTCCCAGTTACAGAAGCCACACTGAACACTCATTCACTGGCACTCCTGCTCTTCAGTCATAATCCACATCCCAGACTCAGAATATATTTTGTATCAGCAATGAGGCTCTGGGACAACTGTTCCTCACTCCACAAGAGCTAAAATCTTACACCTGTCACCAGAGGAATAAAATTTTTTCTGTCACTGAAGTATCTATTACAGTTTGGAGCACTCTTAGCAGAGAAGCACTTCGTGTTTGGAGATGGGCTGCAGGCTATGTGTAACTGAGGCAGTGTCATCTTTGCCCTGCAGGTGGACAGTTGGCAGTACTTGTTGTGTGCGCCCACTTTCTCCTCCTTCTCCTAACTGACAGGTTGTCTCTGAAGGCCACTGCTGGCAGATATCCACCTTCCTTACTTCTGTGTCTCTAAAATGCAGTACAAGGAAAGGTGGCCAGCAAATACTGTAGTGGGACTTAGGAGATAATGTCAGGAAAGGAAAACCAGAAGCAGGAGGCAAAGATTGTAAAGGAAAAGGAAATAAACAATTAATACAACCTGCCACATTTCTGCAACAGGGGCTACCTTTCTCCCTGCTTTTGGCACGGTGAGGACCGTGCAGCAGCAAATAAACATACCTTGGATGCCTACAAGGTGCAGGACCAGGCCTTTGGGATTAATTTCTCCCTTAGCACCAAATGGCTTTTTTGCTTCAGGGGAAGGCAGGAAATAAGTGCTGCAATGCTTAAGGAAAGCTTTTAGGTGAGACTTTAACAAACATAAAATGAACATCATTCTGGATTTCCCACACTGAAAAATGGAAAGTGTCATGCTCGACAGGAGTTTGCTTGTCTCTGTAACATAAGATGCAGGTGGCTGCCAGTAGTCCAGCAGGCTCCTGTTTTGATTCTGTCAGTGTTATTGTCACAAGAGTGGAAGTTAAAAGGAAGAAGAAAGTGGCCTATGGCTTCAAAAACATCCTTTATCTGCAAAAAGAACTAGTTATGCAAAAACAAAATAGTAAACAGTATGCAAAAATAAAATAATAAACAATATCCCCAAAAGAAGATTGAACTCTGCAATCTTTTTTTTTAAATAATACTTGAAAATATAAGAGGAAGTGGGGGGGAAAGGTAAAAGCCAAGAGCATAAATGCAGAAAGGCATGGTGGGACCTGTTAGGCAGGGAAAAAACACTAGTTAGGAAGAAACATTGGTTTGCCTTCCCTGGGCAATCCTGTGCTCCTGGAAATGCTAAATATAAGTACTGAGTTAGCATGGCCAGCACTTTCAGCAACCTGAGGAGTCCTGTCTTAGTGGCTAAATGTCAGCCCTGTGGTTTGGGAGGTACAGTCCCACTCAAGGAGGTGCATAAGGGGGTACAGTCTTGGTAGTGGAACAAGCCATTTCTCCTCCCCTGAGCAGGACTTTGTGTGAAGCCACCATTGCTCAGAGCTCATGGGCTGGTCCAAGGCAGTGTGGATAGGTGGACATAGGAGTCAAGGAAGAAAATGCATCCCTCAAACCGACATGTTGGCCACAGCCCTCTCGTACATGCGCTCCAAGATGCGGTGGATGCTGGCAAAGCCTGGCCGGTCGGCAGGCAACTTGCTCCAGCAGAGGCGCATCAGGTTGTAGAGCTCCAGGGGACAATTGTCTGGGCAGGAGAGGACATTCCCATCCCTCACATAGTAGATGACCTCCTCATGAGCCATCCCATAGTAGGGCTGCATGCCATAGGAGAAGATCTCCCAAAGCACCACTCCATAGGCCCACACATCAGACTCTGTGGTGTAGCGGTTGTAGAAAATGGACTCAGGGGGCATCCAGCGGATGGGGATGGCATCGTTCTCATTTGCTTTGTAATAGTCAGCCGAATACATGTTCCTTGAGAGACCAAAATCAGCAATTTTGACCACCATGTTCTCCCCCACCAGGCAGTTCCTGGTGGCCAAATCCCGGTGGACAAACTTGCGCTCAGAGAGGTACGCCATGCCAGCAGCAACCTGCTTGGCAATGCAGAGCTGGCTGGTGCAGCACAGTGCCAGGGGGTTCGGGAGGCGAATCCTTGTGTCCAGACTGCCCTGTGCCAGGCTGCAGAGGTTGCGGGGTGAGCGGTCACGCAGGTACTCGTTTAGATCTCCGTAGGCCATGTACTCAAACAGCAGGCACATCGGCTTCCCAACCGCACACACGCCTGGGAGAGGACAGACCGCACAGGTCATTTGGGTAGCAAAGAGAGTTCTGCTGTGCAAAACCCAGAAAGTCCAAAAATACTTACACTAAAGGGAGACTTTTAGTAATGCATGAAGAGCCAGAGAGAGAGGTGACCATGCAAATACCATCCACTCTGCATGCATCCATCATGCACGCTGTCTCTTTTGAAGCTCCTTCATCAGGCACCTAATGCTGAGCTCTGGGCGATGCTCACAAGTCATGCACTTACCTGCATGCACGATTTTTCTTGACATCCCAGGTACAATACATACTTTTGGAGCTATGTTTAATTGTTGTGATTAGAGCCCAATCCTGCTTAAGTTAGCCTTAACAAAAGTATTGCCTTTTCCCAGGTGCAACTACAAGGACTTTCAGGAAGTAACCTTTAAAGTTCGCATCGTGTTTATTTTTAATTCTTTTATCTGTTGTAATTATTGTACTAATAGTAACATTGTTTTAGGGGTTACACATACGCAAGAAGACTTCAGAAGTATTCACAAGGGGCATGTTCAAGGGTTCAGTGGAACACTTGAATTGGAAGGAAACTCCCACCCTTATGGATTTTTTTTTTTAATAGCTCATGCAAAAAAATACTGGTTCAGGAATTACTTTTGGCATGACAGATATTCAAAAATGAAAGAAAGATAAATCAAAACCAGACCGCAGAAAGGAGACGTATGCCATATCTGTTAAATGCAGAATGCTGTCCCACTGAAGGGCACATAATTGGCTCTTCACCAGTTTTATTGGAGGGCCAGCATTAACCACACTTCCACGAGCCTTACTGATCATACAGTCATACAGTAAAAATATATGTGTGCTTATCATTAAACTGCCAACCATCAAAAGCCAACATTTAAAAAGTTTGTGATTTGCTTTCTTAGGGCCATCATTTAGCAATTGGTGGTGCAACTTATTGTGAAATCTGAAGTTGTGGTTGACAACCTAATATTTGAATCTTTGAGGAAAAACTAATGGCTGTTCCC
Organism: Aphelocoma coerulescens; assembly: GCF_041296385.1. NCBI lineage: Eukaryota > Metazoa > Chordata > Aves > Passeriformes > Corvidae > Aphelocoma > Aphelocoma coerulescens. The sequence goes on from NW_027184085.1 coordinate 53,746,351, forward strand.
AATGTGATGAAATCAGGATCTGACAAGCATGTCAAGTGTATGTGATAGATTTATCATCTAAGCTGTCTTCAACAATGTGGCTGTTTCTCCACAGCCCCATGATGTGATAAGAGTTTGTTCTGTACCTTTACCCTTCTCTGGCCTAAAATGTGTTAACAATAAACGCAAAGTTTAGTCAAGTTTGGTGCATTTCCTGCTTTGCTTTTCTGTAGCCAAAATACCTGTATCAACCCAGACTTCCCAAAACTGTGGTTTATCTATTTCAAAATGTTGTGGAGCTTCCTACCATAATAAATTAAGATCTCAGATGCCTGTTCACATGAATCAGATCTGCATACAGCTACTTAGAGCAGGATTGCCAGATGAAAGTGACCAGCAGCATCTACTTCAGACAAAAAAACCAATTTTCTAAAAGAAAATTTGGTCAGTAGCTTTCTTCACAGAAAATGCCTAATTAGCCAAGCTGCAGCAAGACTTTCTTAAAAATAACAACAAAGAAGGGTTTCCTTTCAGATGAGAGTGGAAGGAAAGGAAGAGACCATTTTTGTGGCTGGTTTTTTTTGTTCATTTAATTTTGGGGGTTTTAATGCTATTAAGTGCAGACATCACAACAATAATTGGGACCTATAAAATTAACAAGACTTGTGCCACTTCTTTTAAGTACCCTCAAAATAAATCACAGTTCCAGGAAGTTCATGTCTTCCCTGTAAGACATGTGTGTCAATGTTATTAGACTGGAAGCAGAGCTAGGCAGCAAGATGGCCAGCAGTATACTCAGTGCAGCATGAAGAGAGTTTGATGTGATGCACCATCCTGTTAAGGCAACAGGATACCTCCCTGAGATACCTAAAAGCTTGACGATATTCGGATTGTCAAACTCTGCCATGAGAGCTGCTTCTCTCTGAAAGTCAGCCTGCATGTCTGCAGATGCTTCCTCCTTCAGCATTTTCACAGCCACCATGGTGAAAGGTTCATATGGCAGAAGCCCTGGGGCCCTGCAAAGAGGGAGAAAAGAGGAAACCATCAGTGATGAATGCATGCACACTAAATGTAGGTTCTGTTTCTGACACAAAAGGAGAGGCTGACAAAAAAAAAGGGTGGAAGGCCCCAGAACCAACAGAAGGAACCTTAAAGCCCAGTTTCATCTCTTGGGCCTGCAATATGCATTGCATATTATAGAGATGTTTAGTTTGGTTCAGGCAGGACTAAATTCAGTATAGCTTTTTCTGATCACTGGTCTTGCAGCTTACAGACTCATTACCATGAATGGTGAAGACATAAATTAGTAACATGTTGCTAAGCAGCAACTTCTCCCTAGGCTGGAGATCACATAATAAACTTATTGGAGGACAGGATAGACTCTTCAGTCCAAATAATTCACTTTTGGGGTGTAATGGTTGAGCTTAGCAGAGTTAAAAATAAACCCATTATATATGAAATTGATGAAAGAATCTCCTTTCCCATACCTGGCACAATGGTGACTTCAGTATATCTGGCTACTGTTAGAGTGAAAGTAACAATTACAGTAAATATATTCCCTTGGTTTTCTAAGGAAAATAGCCTTTTTTCACTGTTCTCTGAGTGTGTGTGTGGCATGTGTATGCACCTGGGATTCAATAAGTTATAAAACCATTAGCTAATTTCAGCTGAATTTAATATGGTTTAGCTGCACTCTAGAAAACAGTTTATGTTCCTACAAGATTTGTGGAAACAAATGACAGAACAGAAGGGACTAAGCAACCTTTGCTTTGTCTGAAGAATAAGCTAATGTGTAAATACTGTTTTTACACTGGTGAATCTTCAGCTAAAGATTATAGACACAAATCCTTAGGAAACAGAATCCTGACTTAGAGCAACAAATTTGTTTTCTTATCCACAGGTCCCTGCACCCTCAACAAGTTTAATTAGATGGGCTTGCCAAAGATTTAGGGGTAGCTGTTGCTGCAGAAGAGTAACTTTCCACTCTTCAAACATGCACCAAACCTCAGACGTACATTTTGTTTCCTGTGCAAATTCTTCCCTCGGGCCTTGCAGCTAAAACACATTCCGTACAGGTAGCCAGCCAGAGCCCATGGAGACTGGTGCCCATTTATGTGTCGCATTACTGCACCAGTCTGACTGCCCTCCCATTGCTCAAATGCCAGGTCATTTTATATTTTATTGCTCAGTAGCAGCTAGAGGAGATTCCAATTTCCAAAGCAAACTTCCAGTTTCCTTGTCTTCTACTTCAGACACATGGTGGTTGCAACAGTTGCACTTGGATGCTGTAAATGTCAAATGTCACTGGATGGCAGGGTGTCCATCAAGAAAGGAATCACAGGTGGCCAGATCACAGCTGAGACACTCAGGCAAGGAGGTCTGGCATGCCAGAGCAGAGGATAAGACCCCACACTTGTCTGCTACTGCCTCCATTACAGCACAACGTCCTCCTTCTTTTCCCCGGTGCTGGCAGCAGTTTCCAGTCCAGTGGGAGGGGAGGAGTATGAGCACCAACCACCTGCTGTCTAAGCACTAGAGCCAGCAGCAACAGCCTGAACAAAGCAGTAGAGAATTTAAAAGTAAAAATAAGAGGCCTTTGTCTCTTCCAAATGGTGTCACAGATTACCGCACATCCCTGAGTAGCAGACCCAGAACAGTGCCAAAGCAGGGGCAGGCAGAGCTCAGTCCTGCAGGCTTTGGAGACAGAAACTCACCCCAGGCTGAGGTACACCCAATCATCCAATTTCACTGAATCCTGTAATGTGTAAACTAACCTGAATGTAACCAAGTGAGATTAAGCTGCACAACATCTTTTAATTGGCCTTCATGCAACAGCTAGAAATTTCACCTTTGATAGCTTGTGGTGATTCAGTACAGTTCTTATCAGGCCCAGAAGAGTCACACTGATCTGGCACAGAGGCAGAGACTGTCTGAAGTCTTGGCAGATGGCTATCAAAGCTGACCCCTTTTGTGCCCTAAAGACAGTCTTTGCACAAATCTGCAGGGGAGCCATGGGAAGCTGCTCCCTCTGAACATGGAGAATTCAGATGGAGGGCCAGAAAGGGGAGTGTTTTCTGAAAAATAGGTTAATTCTCTTCTAGAACTGGGAAGAATCAAAAGAAATTACCTTGGGTAATCTCTCTTGCAATTAGTTAAAAGCTGAAGAGAAATTTACATTGTTTGTGCACAGGGTGGAGAGCAACAGTCCTTGCCTGCTTCACCACCAATGTATTTGTGCACCAGTGGCATCAACCAGCTTTTAGGTACATGCCATTCAAAGAACTAACCAGTGGTGCACTCAGGAATTTCAGCCTGAGCCTATCTAGAGAGCACCTGACTTAAGTTCCCAGTCAGGTTTTCTTTCCAAAGCAGTAATGATGTAAAAAAAATGGGAGCATTTTGAACCTGTATTTGAGATTTTGTCCTGTCCCCATCTTGTTCAGCATAACTCAGTTGGGTTCTCTTAAATCATTAAATGAGGCAGTTAAAGTCTAGTGAATCTGGTGGAAACCTACCTTTACCCAGTCCTTTGGTTAAATTAATTTGTGAGCAGGAGACTGCTTTGAATCATCAGGGGCTCATTTAGATGGGGAAGGGAAGGCTAGCAGGTTTTTTTTAATTAACACCCACACTGTTTTTCAGCTGTATATGAGACAGCAGATCAAAGAAATAGCCTTTGCAGATGGTGAGAACATGAGGAGACTTCTGTCAAGAAACTCCAACTTTAAGGACAGCCTTGTCCCTAAGGAGGGACAACAAATTGTACATTTGTAGTGTAGGTCTACTGCCTACTAGCAAAAACTCTACTGGCCTACTAGCAAAGACTCCACATCCAGGCTTTTAGGCAATCCTGATCTTCAGGCTTGGCCTGGACCACACAGCTCCAGCTCTGGGAGTAAATTTGCATGCTGGTCTGCACTGAACTGCACGGAGCTGGTGCTCTGGTGGCTTGAGCGTGGTCCTCCCAGGAGGAGAATCAGCCACAAGGACCCAGCTAGAACAGACCTGAGCCAGGCCCTGAATTTTGTTTTAATCTTGGTTACTTCCTTATCCTTCCAAGTGTGAAGCTGTTCCTGGTGAAGACAGCAGCCTTTCAGGAGAAGCTAGTAAATGATAGCTAGACACTTCCTGTCCTAACATGTTGCTTGACCCAGGAGTGAGTAAACACTGAATCAGGGCTCACAGCAAGCCAACTGGCAAAGGCATCGCTGGCACTGTGTGCAGAACTGTGTTTACAGAAGAGGGAGAAACATGAGAGCAGGAGAAGTAAGAGGATTGCTAAACTTAGCTTGAGATGTCCATTTAACACATGTAGGAAAGTACATTTTATCCTTCTGAGATGGGAAGGCAATAATTTGAGTTGTGATAGTTTCAGTAACCTGGGTGGACACACAGCTTTTACTACTAGATCAGCAGTCTGTACTGATAGGCCAGCTGTGCACAGCCCATAGCTTATTATAAGGGATTACAATAATTACAAAAATTACAATGAGTAATTATAAAGCCTTGGAGGGACTTTTGATAGAGATGGTAATAAAAAAAAAGGAGGTCCCTCAGAATATTTCTGTGGCTCCTTCCTTGAGCCACAAAGAGCAGGCATCTCTCAGGATGTGGTACTCTTCACTTTGCAAAGGCTAGATGAGATGTGATGCTTTCTTTTTTTCTCCCAAGTCTTTTTCTCTCAGTTTCCACTGACAATAACAAAAAGTTTTAATTGAAAGAAATTGCAGTGCTGGAGTAGATGAAATCCACATAAAAGGTCTTTACAGCACTTTGGCACTTGCTTAACTCAGCACTTTAGTGACATTTGAATGCCCTTTGAAAAGTCTTGCTTGATATCCATGAAAGTAATTTCCAGCTCAGAAAGGTCTGTGCAGCACACAGGTTGTATTAAAGCTCCCAGAGCAGGGCCAAAGCAGCACTTCGCAGGAAGAACGCCTGCCCTGCTCATGCACCACAGCAAGGTGAAGACTCCTGCAGCATGAGCAGGAAGGTGATGCACCTCAGGGCACCCCAAGGGCTGTGCTGGGGCTGGGACAAGAGCTGCCCTGTGTCCCTGGTGTGCAGTGCCCCAAGCACAGCTGTTGCACAGTTCCTATAGCTTTGTTCTTGTTTCAAGCTCAGATGCGTTTGGCCATCCAGGCTAACAATCCATCACAGGCTAAGCATCTGTGATGATCCCACTGTGTGCCCTTTGAATTTTGTTATTTTTAGCTCTCTCTAATAAAGGAAAATATGCCTGCTTTTCTTCCATTAGAAATAATTTATCTCTTCATTAGAAAAAAAATCCATCACAGCTATTGAAACTGTTTCCCAGCTGTAACACATTTAACCTGTACGGAACTCATTTTCTAGCAGGTACATCAGCAGCATGACTATAAACACTACAAATATCTGCATTATGATTGCTTTTTTGCAAGGATAGTCCTTCGCCTTTGCAGTCAACAGAAGCATTTCACCGAGCAGATCTTGGCTCATGGTGGGACTCTGATCCTTCCCTGGTTTTATTTTGAGGTCATCATACACTACTCCAGACATAGCTACAAAATCAGCCATGTCCCATACTTGTTAACTGCAAAGGACAAAGATAACTGCGCTGACTAAGCATGGAACTTAAGTGTATAGGCAGCCTGTACACTTTCTGTCAGGAATTTCGGGATGGGACTTTATGAAGAAACCATTACTATCCAAAAATTGCCTTGAAGAAATTATGGATTCTGTCAAGATAAACTAGACATCTTCCATCCTCCTCCTCTTTGGGGTTATCAGTTAAAGATTTTTCACATTTGTAGAAGTGCACAATCTCACCTCCCATGATATTAGGGGCTGTCATCTAATATCTTAAGTTTAAAACAGGTAAAAATGGCTGCAAATTTCAAAAATAAAAAGTGAGAAACTAACTAAATGGGACACTGTAGAAGTCTAGAGATAAGGGAACTTATGTATGTTACTCAAACACTGATATCCAGAGAGCCATGGAGCCAACCAAGGATTGTTACGGCTGGAAAAGAGGGCCATACGGACGTAAGGCAACACTTTTCTGGGACAAGTGTCCTTGTTCTGGCTCCTGGAGATAAGCACAACACCGCACAGCAGACATGCAGGAATGAGGCCAAGAAGCAGGCAGGAATGGACTGCTAGGGAGGATCAAGAACACACAAGACCCTCAGAGGTCCCAAACTGTTTCCAGAAAGGTCTGGAAGAAGGGGCTGCCCACGATAACTCACTTGTATAGAAAGTGAGAAAGATAGCTCCAGGGCACAGAAACTTTACTATAAAAAGGCTCCCCCAGAAAGCCTGGGCACACATGTGCCCTGAGACCCTAAACTTCCTGTCAGCTGAATTGATGGTGGAGCCAGGACCGCTGATCTCCCTTTTTTTACTTTCTTCCTTTCTTTCTCTCCCTCCCTCTTTAATCCATCTTTCTCTCTCCTTTCCTTTTCACACTACCCCTTTTATTCAAAACCCACTGTGCTTATATAGGAGGGACTATAAAATAGCTATTGCCATGTCAGGTGTAAAAAAATTGTATAAATTTGTAACTTTTGCAGACACTCTGACCTTTACTGTTCCTTTTGACCACAAGCATCCACAAATCTTGGGTGTGCATTTCCCACTAAGGTTGGGACACCATAGACACACAAAAAATTGGCCTATGTGGAACGGGTTTTTAGGGGATTTTTGGTTTGGTTTGGTATTGTCACTGAATCAAATTGAAATTTGTTCAGGACTGAACTGTAGCATGACACAATGACTTCTGTGGTAATTACACAGATCAGTATTGCTGTTATTATGGAGATCACCACACACTGGCAATTCATAAATACTGGGAAATGTAAGAATTTCACAATAGGTCACATGTCACAGGCAGTACTCTTGGCAAAAACAGTGATGATAAATTTAGCTGAACTTTTACACCAGACTTTGGTATGTGAGTAAGACATTACAGCTACTAGAGAGTAGAAGAAAAGAGTAATTTGTGGCAAAAGTTTAAGAAATACTGACAGACAGTAATGGACAACAAAAACAGTTATTCATTTGTACCTGAGTGTTGTGTACCATTTGGTATACGTGCATTTGAGTGGATGGATGGGTGGATGGATGGATGGATGATTTCCAATGCCAATTTTTCACAAGTACCTCCAGATAAAGAAGATTCACACAGAGACTGCTTACCTGGCTTGGAAGACTCTCCCAAATGCTCCTTCCCCAATATCTCTCACATATTCAATATTGTTCCTGGGATACTCCAGGCTAAGCAATTTTGGATTGAGGAGAAGGGGCATGCGCTGGTACATTGGGTTGGGGTGCAGCCGGTCCAGGAGCAGCTCGGAGGGCAGAGTGGTGAGAGTTGGTGTCTCCGACTCTCTGAAACAACGGAGTGATTTTTGGTCAGTGTGTGCACAGGCCTCAGCCAGGAGATAACTGGCTACATCTCCTCCTGGGCTTATTTCTTTCAGGATGGAAAAGGAAGGTACAGCAGGGCTATTGAAAGAGCCCTGCAGCAAGATGTCATGCCATGTCCCCAGTTACCAGGTCATCTTCTGCTCTGGCACAGGAGTTCAACAGAACTTGCACTGGACTGCCACAGGCAAAGGCAGGGCTGCTTTCCCCTGCGAGGTGTTCACAGGACCTTGCTCTCAGAAACAAGGAAGCCCTTTTTCAAAGCAGCATTTCTTGCACTGAATTAGGTTCCAAGCTTTACCTTTTTTTGTTTTTCCACTGTTTTCGATGACGGCAGCAAACCAGGGTGACAATGCCGAAGATCACAACCAGAGCAAAGCTGGAGATGATCGAGATGATAACGGTCATGGAGTACGTAGGGGAAAACGGAGGAGGAGGGGGAAGATTTAGAGTGTCTCCACTTGGTTTTCTTGTTCCTAGTGATAACAATGCTGTAATGCAAATAAAATGAGAGGGTTATGCCTCTGCTAGTTTATAGAGCTTTCTCTAAGAGGAATTTACAAAGCTAGCCTGTTGTCCTGAGAATTACTGCCATTACAGATACAACCATACAACCACATGAGAGGACCATACTAGGGAAGCTTGGTTTGCAGGAAGCAAAACCCATTTGTGCTTGCCATATATGAAAACCCAAGATCTGGTAAAGACCCATTAAGCTGGGAACACAGTTTTGGTATAGAATATTTGCAAGAGTTACAGATGGGGGGTCACATCTGGATGTGTCTACAGTATTCAAATATAGTAATGTCTGCAGTGGGAAAGATCAATGGCATACAGTGTAAACCACAATGTATCATGTGTCCTGAAAGGAATCTCCAAGGAGGAGTGTAAGACCACATAAGTTCAGAGTGATACTTTCTTGAAATATCCTCTTGTCCCCAACAATTTGCATCTCAGTGCCTTTATGGGGCAAATGTGGAAAACTAGGTCAAAACACACTTGGCTGTGTTAGTAGGGAAAAAAATCACATAACTACCTCCTGAGTTCTTTCTGAGACATTCTAGAAAATGCTACCCTCTGCATGCAATGATTTAGAACAGAAAGAAATGTAAACTCTTCCTCTTAATTGCCAGCTAAACTGAAAATTACTTGTGGTCACTTATGTCCATGGAACCTCTGTTCTCCTTGCAGGAAGTTTCCAAGTGCAGTCTTATGTCCAAGCACTGAGATCCAGAAACTGTGAGTCTTGGATGAAATATCTTTCAAAAATTGGTCTTTCTTTGAACAAGAAGTAACAGGAAGACTTAATTTCAACATCAAAGAACAAAGATGTTTGCAGCTCTTTTAGGCTTATTTTTAGTTAAAATTGGGGGGGGGGGGTTATATCTACTTCATTTATTATAGTTTTATTTATGATTTTAAACAATCACCCTAAACTAAAAAATTTTGGAAAACAGCCTGAAACCCTACCTTCCAAACAGTGTGACAAGTCCATTTTTCAGAATACCACAGGAAATTTCACTTCATCCTTTGGCATTTATATAACCTAGGGCAAGTTGCTCGATTTGCCCATCTTCCTTTTCCCCTCTTCAAGGGGCAAGTTATACCTTCTAGTTAAAGATGCTGAGTGAATCAAAGAGAAGACCCAGAACTCGCTGAATCCAGAAGACAGAACAGATTGGTGTGCACAGGATGCCAACACCTTACATGGCCACAAAACAACCACAGTGGCAGAAATTATAAGCTATAGTTGCCTACCATCTCCACAGGGAGACACACTGCAGTATTCCCAGGTCACAGCTGGATCCTTTGTGTAGCACCAGGGACGCTCGTTCTCACCTCCTGGGTTGCGGCAGTAATTCTCAGCATCAGACAGCTCAGGGAAAACCTGAGGAGTCCTCCTGTGCAAGTGGGGAGCCTTGGGGGAGGAAGCAAATTGTATTAGTGTTTCAGCATAATTTTGCCTGCTATTATTAGCAAAACAAATGAAAAAAACACCCAAAGGAGTGAAGCAAGACAGAGCCTTTTTTGAAACAGGCTTTCAGTCACCTGCCAAAATGACAGACAATGCATCTTGATACAGGAAGCGGAACTTGCAGATTGAAATATGATGAGGTTGTAAAACGCCAGTGAGCTCAAGAATGAAGGCAACCTGTTCCCTGCTCATCCCTTTCACTAAGACTGGGCTGCCTGACTTTGGGAAGCTCCTTGGAAAAGCAAACCTCAAGCACTTAATCTCACACTTATGCACACCTGATCACTCCACTTCTGGCAGGGAATCCCGGATGCTGTGACGTTGGCTGTGCCCTGGTAAAACTGGCCGTTGCCACTGTAGCAAGTCCCTGGGAGGGGAAAAAAAGCATGGGATCAAGGCATTTCAGACCACGTCTTGCAGCAGAGACTCACAAGAATAAAGTTGATGTCGTTACATGGTAGCATCTGACAGCATCAGATTTGAAGCACACAGAGGACTAGATGACACAGGCAGGGTAGCCTCCTCTTTACACTCTAATGGATTTTGCACTCAATATATAGGATCAAATCTGATAAAACTTCAAAGAGGGCACTGGAGCTCTCTCAGACTGAGAAAACAGGCTATGTGCCTGTGATGGTTGAGCTGCAACTACCTAGTTCACAGCACATCCATGCAGAAAGTGCAGGGCAGAACCACACTGAACCCACCCAAGCCAAACCAAGGCAGAAAGCAAATCGCAGCACTGGTTCTGTGATTCAAAGCCTGAATTCTTACTGGGGCACCAACAGGAAGACACTCATGTTCCTCAGATTGGTAGCAGGGAGCTGGGATTCATAAAGTTGCCCTCCTCCTTCTTCTGTACAGTGCTTATCCTCTTTGATTGTTTGGAAACGGCCTATGGTTTTCAGCATGGATGGAAACCCTACCCTGAAGTATATGATCTCAACTATGACCTGAAGGAATAGTATCAGTATAAAACTGTTGTTTATAATGAAGATAGTGTAGTCACTTTGCATACACAGGACTTGTTCCAGATACAGAAAAATAAGGCAGAAAATCTTGAGATTTTACTACAGGAATATGCATAAATGTCCTCACAGGACATATGTGCTCACATGCACCTGTCCTCATGGGAGAGTTTAATGCATGCTGGCATAATCTAGGAAGCAGAAAGACAGCAGAGGAGATGCAGCCTTATGCATTTCAGCACATAGTAGCTAATCTTCTGTAAACTCAGCTGAGCCAAGGCTAAGATTCTATTGATGGCATACATTAGGGTGCACTGAATTGTTAGCCTTGGTAGACAAATTAACAAACCAGCAAATACTTTTGTCATAATTTTATTTTCTATCATGTTCATAACTTTGCAGCTCAGGAAAAAAGAAGAACAGGAGGAAACATGATATGTTCTAAAATTATAACTTTTTAAAGCAAATATTATTCATCTTCTTGAAAGTTTTGCATAAGGGTTGACCCAAATTTGACACAAGGCTATGTGTCTGGAGATTGTACTCTTTCTCATGTAGGAGGACCGTAGTCAACACACCATCACAACTATGTGCTGTTTTCTTCTTGCATCACCCACTGCACTCAGGATTGCAATTATATATTGTGATAGACTCAATAGAGTTATTGAAGTTTCACCAGGTAGCAGACACTACACACAAGTAGGTAGAAACACTGCCTTTAAAGTGTTAACGCCAAGTGAGTGAGCTTAAACAAAGGATCTAGCTCGTTTAGCCCTGAGGCATCCAAACACTTCAGTAGAGGAATGATGTGGACTTTATGAGAACAGTTAAATCCATCACAAATTCGAAGTAAAATACTCTAATGTGGATTTCTTTGACTGATACATAAATATCATTTATGACTCACATCTGCAACAAGATAGCAGCCCCTACATAAGCAGCACCTATAGCTCTGCAGAGGTGTAACATTTTGTTAAAGTGTCCTGGAATATACTTGTGTGCCTGAGCCTAGCAGTTTGTTTCACATTTGAAGGCAAGGAAAACCATGCCTGAAACATGCCTCATGACATAGCTAGTAATAAACATGAAAAAGACTTCTGCACAGATCTGACATAAATGTCAGTGGGACACCTTGAAAGATCAATGTGGAGAGCTCTAGGTGCAAGAGCAACAATGAGAAGCAACCTCTGAATCCTTCATACTCTGGAAATGCAGATGCTTTCATAAACTGTCCTGCTACAATGAGGACAGAGGGAATAATATAGCTGGTCCATCTGGACATTAATGAATCATTTGATAGCAAGCTAGAAAACAGTTCAGTTCATGCTCAACAAACCCTTGTGCACACAACAGGGGCTCTAAAGTAAAAAAGAGGGGGCAATATTGTTAAATGTTACTGTTATATTTTCCTGGTTCATGACTGAATATTGCATGTCTATGCAATGCCACTCTGGGAAAATGCTGTGGAAGCTGAACAAAAAAGGTCATGCATACACAGGAAACAGAGGATATGTACTGAAACATCTGTGGGGAGGCTGAAGCCATACCATGAATGCTCCATGCATATGCTGACACCCCTGTCTTGTGGTCCCTCCACCAGGGCAGGGATGGCTGCATATGCAAGCTGTAGGCACTGGGCCCACAGGGTGCTGGAGCCCTTTCCTCCATGTATGCATCACTGGGCACCTAGGGCTTGGGTTGCCAGGTGGAGCCGAGGTTTTTCCATGAAAGAATATTCCCCAAAATTCTTGATGTTTCTTTGGTTTTTGTTGGTTTTTTTTTTAACTTTCCCTCTCTCTGTATGAAGAAGGTGCCTGCCACTGCCAAATCTGCAGACCTCACCTGCTTAAACAAATAGCAGGAGAGAGATTCTTCCTTTTTCCAGTGAGGCAAGTTCAGTGGCTGAGCTTGAAACTGCAGTTGCATGTGAGTGGAAGAGTTGGGTGTGTGTGTTGCAGCCATGAGCAGCAGCAGGGCGGGAGCCTGACAGAAGTCAAGGCAGCACCGCAGGGGATGTCTGGGTCTCACCACTGGTCATGGGAGGGTCATACCAGAATCAGCCAGGCTTCAGAGGTGATTTGAGGAGAATGCTGGAAGGTTAAGGTATTGCAAGGCCAGCCTGACATAGGCAACCATGTCGTTACCATATAAGGCTCAGATGACCTCAGTATCAGAAACACAAATATGGGTAGAGCAGAGCTAGAAGCAACGGGTAGAAGAAAAGGAAACAGCTGGAAGGAAGGCTACCACCTAAAACCACCATGCCTCTCTCATAGAAAGTTACCAGCCCATGGTCTCCCCAACCTCTGAAGAGCTGGAAATGTGTTTCCCCATGCCTTGGATGTGGAAACCCAGACATTACCCAGCAATAATAACCTGAATTCAGCCAGCTAGGACAAGCAGAAAACACAAAAATTCTGTGCAAATGGCAGCTGCAATGAAGAGTATCGTGTCCACCTCTAAAAACAAAGAGTCTGGAGCAGTCTACTTACTGGTTATGTTCTCCTTCTTAAAATCTGTAAAAAGATAAGACAAGATGTAAGGAGGGATTGTCCAGGATGTGATATTACTGGATGCTTACTTAGAAGCACATTACAGGAAAAAGTCCCCTCCCTAGCAGTGCTTAAACAGCTTTTTTCTTTGCAAAAGCAGTTGAGTGGCAATTTTGCTATCATTAGGACCATTTCTTGAGATTGTTATGATGTTCTCAATAAAGATCCAGACTTTATTTACTTGAGGGATTTTTCCCACACCCCAGTTGGACAAGAGAGGCCAACAGCCAAAGCAGCTGTCACAATTCCATGCACAGGTGCGGACAGGACCGTACCCACCATTGCCTTTTACTTTAGTTGTAGACTATGGATCCTGTCTTTCCCTTCTCCCTTATCAAGAACACAGGTCTCTGGACAAGTCAGCAACCTGTGCCACCTTACCAAAGCAGCCTGTGCCACCTTACCAAAGAAAGGGATGCGGGTGCAGGAGCTGGGATTCTGGTGCAGGCTGGGCAGCCTATTGCATTCAGGAAGAGTGAGCAGCATCAGCCCTGGCTTGTAAATCCCCTTCTGAGAGTTCTCCTCCATTGAGAGCCATTCCTTAAAGCAGTAGAGATCCTTTACAGCAAGGCAATTCTCTCTACATTGTTTTGCAAAAAACAGTGAAATACAGCTGTCAAGTCAATGGCTTGATGAAAATAGCTGCACTTAGCAGTGATGTACAGGGGTTATGCAAGCTGACAGAAATCCATTAATGGGGTGACACTTCTTTAAAGCCAGTCTTTCTGGCCCATAAACCATAAAGGAAACTGTATGAAATGCAACTGCTTCCTTTAGGAAACATACAAATCTATACTTTTAATGAAGCAGGGTTATGCTCAAAACACAACACAAACCAGTCTGTGAGGAGTTCATTCCTATCTTTTTCTACAGATTTTTTGACATCTTCTACTAATAAACATCAGAGAATCATAGAATGGTTTGTGTTCGAAGAGACATCAAAGATCATTTGTTCCAACCCCCTGCCATGGACAGGACCACCTTCTGCTGGACCATTTTACTCAAAGCCCTGTCCAGCCTGGTACTTCCAGGGATGAGGCATCCAGAACTCCCCTGGGCAACCTGTGCCAGTGTCTTACTACCCTTACAGTAAAGAATTTCTTCCTATTATCTAGCCTAAACCTACACTCTTTCAGTTTGAAGACATTCCCCCTTGTCCTGTCGCTACATATGCTTGTAAATAGTCTGTCTCTCATTTCTAGAGTTAGAATTTTGCAGTATATTCTAAAAATCTCATTTGGCTTCTCTAAATTACACATTGAAGTGTCATCTACTAAAAGAAGAGGTGAGCTGCAATTCTTAATCTTCTATTAAGCATTCGTATATACTTCTATTCTCATTTAATCACTAATACAAATTTTTTATTTTGTCTACAGACAATTTTAAATCCTTTTTTTCTCTGTAGCTATCTGCAGTAAAAGTTTTACAGTGCCTGGTAAAAAGTGGCCTGTCTCCTGCCTAGTGTATTACCTCCATAACAGTGTGAAATGTTCACTGACAAGAAGTGCTTCGGATGTTTAAATGGCTCTTATATGAGAAATTGTTTGTGAAGAAGGGCAAGGCAGAAATACCTGCACTAGAAAAAAAAAGAAAAAGAAAAAAAAGAAAACACACCATAGTGGGAAGTTTGTGGATTTGTTGTATTGGACAACTTATCAGTGATTTGCTTATTTATGTAGCAATTCTTGAGAGCCTGAGTTACAAAACTAGCTTTGAGATCATGTGCAGAGATTACTTGTGCACAGCTCAGCTGAAGTCTTTCACAGATCCACAACTTCTCCAACCAACACACAATGATGTAGAAAGAGAAGGGTACTTCTGGGGTCTGTGGCGAAGGATTTAGCCAAATTCACCACCTGGTGGGCTTATGCAATTTCTTTAATTATACAACAATTTTGGCAAGAGCAGATGGGCATGAGTTTCAGCAATGACTAACAACTATGCAAACCCTCTAAAGCACCTGGAGGATGGAGGTCATTGGGAATTCTACCAGAGCAACAGCTTTTCTGCAACATTAATGGGTGCCCTTCAAGTCAGTAGGCTGAAGTAATCAATGCCCAGCTGCTCTGTGCTTGATTTTAGCAAGTCCTGGTTCATTCCTTCCTCCCTTCCATGGAAGCCAGAATGCAGCCAGATGGCAAATTTATCTTTTTTATGTTAAACAACATGTGGAACAGAAATGACCTTGTGGAGCAAAGAAATACTTAGATAGGGAAATGAGCAAAACTTGCTTTTGAAGCACTGGCTGAGACTTGGGAGATCTGGATTGAATTAGGTCTGTTTATTCCTGGATCCTGAGCATCCTTAGATAAGCCCTTTATTTTGTGTTCGATTGCAAAACACAAAAGACCACTCTTCTGCAATGCTGTCTGCTCCAGGGTTAAAGGAAGGTTATCTGCACCCTGGAAGAACAGTAAGGCAGCCAGAGGGAGGGATGGTCAGTCACCTCTAGCTGGGTTCATACCACTGTTGTAACACTTGATGCTGAGCAGTGAGAGCTTGCTGAGGTCATATGCAAAGATTACTTCAGATTATTATTAGAAACGTTATGTCATGTAAATGACAGATGGACAAAGAACAGCAATGGCAGAAGACAGCAAGTGTGCCAGTAGTGTTTCTAGGGACAACAAGACATTATTTAAGAGAAGGTAGGGACACACAGACCCAAACAAAGGGAGACTTTCCCCAACACAAGACTGTTCCCTGCGGCCTGATCACTTCCTATCAGCAGTGATTGAAAAAGAAATTGAGGGTGTTTCTTTTGCTGTTGCAATAGCAGCCAGTGGCAAAAGGCAGATGTAATCAAGAATTATGAGATCTCACTTTCCCTTAAGAGCTCTCATTTTAATCAATTTGCATCTAAATTTACATTAAGTGAAACTTTTCCCTTGTGGCTTTCTTCTGTTTCATTTCAACTTGTTTTACTCCCTGATTAATTTTATAAAGCTTTACTCAGCCTGTCAGTTGTTATTCTTGCTAGCTAGCTTCCAAACCAAATGAACATTAAAAAAAAAAAACAACATGGAAAGAGGAAAATTGGTGCAGAGAATAAATAGTAAGACAAAAACACATAGAAATACATCGAGGGCGATATGTCCCTCAAAATCTGGGAGAACTCTCCCACATCTGAGAGAGTTAAATTCTTACTCATGAAGTATTTCAGCTGAAAACTTGTGTAGTCTAGCCAGCTTCTGCAGAAAGCTATAAAGTTGTCAGTGAAAAGTAGTTAAGATAATTGGAAAGTAGCCAAGACCATGTGAGATATGTTCAAGAGCCCCCAGACCTCTCTCAGCCATTAAGAAGTATATATTAGATGTCTGAGTTATCAAAAGGAATATTGGGCTTTGGAAGAACTGCTGTCCAGCTGATGTGCTCTGAGGACAGGAACTGGGAAGGATACTATTCCAGAACTTTTGTTATGAAGAAAGCTGCAATAAAATCAGGGGGGGAGAAGGGAGGAATAATTAATAAAAACCAACAGGCAAGTCCATTAACATCTAGACATATTTGCAAATGCTGTAATTGTTAGCTCAGGTGCATCAAGATCAAGTGCATATTTATGTTGATTTATATAATTCTGACTTTAGATGTGCCCCAGAAGTACAGGTCTTCAGTCAAATCTTCAGTCAAATCACTGTGAGTTCAGGTCTTGCAGGGCCACTCACGAGCAGGCGTAAATGAAGCAAGGCCCAGATCTAGCTGATATTCTTTGTAGAGCACTGTGCTGACTTAGCTGACTAATGTGCTGTGCATATGTGGCTGAGATATAAATACTGTCACACATCTTGAAAAAAGGAAGAGAGATCATGTATTTAAGGGCACAATGACAAAGACCAGAACAATGAAGTGGCAGGGAGGAGCCTACCAGCAAAAAGCAGATTTTAGTACTTGGCTGCATGATTATATCTGGATAGTTGCACATAAACTTCTTTCATAGGATATATGCCACCACTGTGTCAATGGTGAAATACTTGCAGCATAGGTATCAAATAGAAAACTAAATGCATAGTCAATATTCATACGGGGATTTTCCTCTGTGCCTTTGTTTTAGAGATATTAAAGCAGAAGCAACCAACAAGGTCCAGATTACAAAAACAACATGCTGCTGATTGTCCTAAAAAGCCCCTACATAACTGGAGAAATGATTGCCATTAGGCATCTGGCCCAATTCCAACTATCAGTGTGCTTGCGTTATCTGTAGAAAAGATTTGTATTTCTTTTGAGACACTAGAGTTGGGGCTACTCTTTCAATAAACACAGATCTGAATAGTGTTTCAAAATGTGTTTCAAGGAAGACAAGAACAAAGCATTGCACTTTAGGCAGGGATGTCAGCTGCCCAAATGTGAAATGGGCAGCTGACATATGTCAGGGGCTGAATATGTCAGGAAAAAAGAAAGCTTCACCCTGATATATGTATGTGGGGCTGTCCTTTGCAAAGTACACCAAGCAATCATAATTCCATTATGGTTAAAAATAACAAAACTGAGACTGGACAGAAGAGCAAAAGCTATGTGAAGAGCTTGGGAAAACCTGTTTTATTCTACTCAGAGAATCTGGGGAAGACGTAAAATCTCACTGAAAAGAGGAAGGGAAGAAACTTGCCTCCATGACTATGGTGGGAGGACAAGGAATGAGGGAAAGACAGCTCAGGAGGTTACATAGTGGGGGAGCAGTGTCTCTGTCACTGGGATGTGTTTACAAATACTTGTCAACAGTAGATTAGCTATAGTGAGAGATGCTTTGGACTCCTCAAGGTCCCTGTCAGCCTAATTTCAATGCACATTTCTCTGTATATAGAAGGATACAATAACCACATTGGAGTTTTGGTTTAGCAGGTACAATTACACAGGGAATGTCTCAGGTCTCATCATTTTTGTCACATTTTTGTCATAGCAGAAAGTGCTAAATGATTGGTGTATTGCCTTGGCCAGATTTGTTGCATCTTCTGAAGCCAAATTTACTCAAAATTTCAATAAGCAGTTACTTTTTAAGGTAATAATACATACATACTGGACTAGTAACATTTAACAGATAACAATATGTTAATTATTGAAACTACTTATGTAATTCAAATCGATATTTCTCTTCAACACTGTCCTCTAAATACCTGATATAACATAGAAGTCTAGACTTGGAATTCAGACCATACCCTAGCAATGAGCACAGTGAGAGCTGAATCAGTCTGTGTGTACAGAGGAGAGAGCAAAGGGAAAACCTGTGCAAAGCTAGAGGGCACAGTTTCACTCAGCTTCACTTGCTACTGCAAGCCAGGACAGTCCTTCACCACTCCCCTGCTGCCTACACATCCCCATGAAATGAAAGTGAAATATGAGCATTTTTTTCTTCATTTACCTGCACACTGGTTTTGGAGCTGGCCCAGCTCCCGAGGGATTGCACTCCTGGAAGATGTAGTTACACAGCAGAGACTCAGCAGCCGGTTGGCAGAATGAACTCACCATTTTCAGTTCAGTCCAGGCAGTGTGCACAAGCAGCTCTTGGGTCTCCTCTGGGTCAGCATACGAGGAGTTGAAGAAAACAAGAGCATTCTTCGCCAAGATAGCACTACACACCTCACCTCTGTACGTGCTGCAGTAACCTGCGTCACCCTTGTACAGCCTGATGTTGAGGACAAGAGCACACACACAGAGTAAGCTCACAGCCCTAAACAGCTGCACAAGCACAATGGCTCTGTTTCTGAATGAAGTGGCATGTGTAAGGCTAACAGAGGGCAGAGGAGATGGTAGATGTTTATAACCACTAAAACCAGCTAATTTAACCCAAGAATTAAACTTCTGCAAGGTACCCTGGTGTCAGCCCTGGTGAGCTCCAGGGATGAGGCTCTGACCAAGTGTTGTTAACATTATAAGTGGACAAAAGACTGAGCGATCACATAGAACCATGACCTAGCATGACCCCTCACCCTGCCCCTAGACTCTAATGGGAAAATATTTTACTTTCCTACTTCCCTGCAGTAGGGATCAGCCATGCTTCTTGCTGCAGTCCTGGGATAACCTGGGATTTTTTGCTCTGCTGTCTAACAAGAGGTAGAGTCTAATTTAAGACAGACTCCATGAGCAGGAGCCAGGTAAGTTCAACACAATCCTGTGCCAGGGAATTTTTCACAAGATCAGACCAAACTCCTGCCTGCCCTTCCTCAGCTCCTGCACCATTCCTGACCCTGCCCCTCTTCCACATGTTAGCTGGGGGAGTCAGAGATGAGGAAGGCACAAGCCTCTGTGTTTTTCTTCCCTGCAAGGTGCATCTTCTCTCTTCACCACATATCCCACTTTGCAAAGTCCTGTCACATACAGGGAGACAGAGCTATGCAGGAGCAATAAAAATCACAATAGGGTCATCTCCTTTGAGGGCCATCTATTTATCTTTCCCATGTTTTTTGCATCTAGAAGGGGATGTCTACCCCCCTCCCCCCTGCCCTTCTTCTCCATGGCTGTCAAAAGGGAGCAGCAGGGTAAGGGCAATGCACAGGTCAGCCGTGCTTCCAGTAGCTCCCACTATCACCCAACAGCAGCAAGGTTTGTGGGTGAGGAGCTGCCCTCTGCCTAGGCAGCCCATGGGATGCAGTGTCCTCGGTATGGGAGGCAAAGCTAGGAAAACAGACTCCCTGTGTGTGGGGGATGGCCAAATCAGGGCAGGGAGGAGAGCTGGGTGCAGCTGTCCCCACTGCTTATTTGGTCAGTGTAACTGGGGTCAGGGAGTTCAATTCACAACATGCCAACCATTTGGAGCAGTCAACAGAGCTATTTGTATCTTTGTCTTTTATTTCTTTCCCCTGTCCAAATAATCACCCATTGTTAACTGTGGGGTTTCTTGCTGTTTTTTTCTTCAGAAAGCTGGAGGTACATGGACAAGGGATTACACAGGATGCTCACATTTCTGTTCTTCAGATGCTGCTCTCTGCAGATAACACTCCCTGGCCTTGTTTTAGCTGCTCTATTTTGGGCTCCATGTGAATTTTTTTTAAATTCTTTTTCTGTGTCACTTAGATGAAAAATACAGGAAGGCACCAACCCCTTAAGGTTTACCAAAATGGCAGTGATGCTGTGACACAGCATCACCCCAGGCTCCATGGACACACCTTCACGTAACACAGGAGTCCACCAGCACGCTGCACTAGTCTCACAGCCCATGACATCTCCCCAGCACACAGCAGGTTTCCCCAAAGCAATGCAATGAGCAGCACCCTGCTAGAACTATTCTTGGCATGGCAGGAGTCATGTTATTTACATTTTCCTGATGATTCCCATTGTGCTTAATCTGAAAGTTTCATCCTTCCTGTGCCCCAGAGGCAAACGCAGGGACAGGTGTGCATGGGGTAGCTGTGCTGCTGACTTCAGGGGACTGCAGAGACAGCCTGAGAAGAGCCACCTGTGCTAACATTATGTTTCCTTGCTCTTCCAAAATATGCAAGGAGACAGACCAAGTTGCAACAGAGAAGTAGCAACAATGTGTTTCTCACAATGACTTGTCACAGAAAAGGAATGTCTTGCAGCAAATGTTAAGAACATCTATGGGACAGAAGGGCTGAGCTCTCGATATGTGTTCCCATGCCTGTCATACCTGCACTGGTGCAGGTGTAAGGCATAAGTCTGCCATTGTCATTGAGTGGTCACTTAATCACTTACAAATTCCCTGAACCAATCTTGCAAGCTCCTGTGATGGAGACAACAGCCTTTACAGGGAGTCTGTGTCAGCAGAGTGGCAAAGCCATTTGCTCAGACTTTCCCAGGCTCTGCTCTTTTCTCTGATGGCCAAAAGCTCCCAGCCCATCTCCCAGGCTAACACTCTCATTTTCTTTCCAGATTGATCTGCCAGTGCACCATGTAGAAATATGGTAAGATTCTAAAAAGAAAAAGACAGTTGAATTTTTCAGTACTCCAAAAATTACTAAGCAGAAGTGCATTTCTCCTCACATGTAAGTGGCTCCACTCATCCATAACTCTGCTTGGAACAAATATAAATTTCTCTTGCCCTAATCTGTTGAACACCAAACCAAATTACATTTATTAACTGTGGACAGGCAGGAGTTTAACTTACAGTTAAGCTTTGCTGTGAAAATTTATAAGGTCAAGTGAAACTGTGGATCTGTAACCAAAAAGAATTTACTTCAGAATATTTTGCCCACTACCATATTTCAAACATCTTTACTGCTGGCTTTACTCAAAACCGTCCTTATCTACCTGAGCTCAGTCTCCAATTATGTCTCTGTGAAAGAGCTCAGTGATCCCTTCGGGTGAACATCATCTGCACAATTGGCATCCAGAAACCCTATCCTTTCATTTAAGCCAAACTAACCAAATCCCTTGGTTAATCATGCTTCTTTCTGGCCCAAAAAGAGCCTCCACCAAACCACAGAAAGTCATTCTTACCTCCATTCTGCCAAGAGGCACCAGGATCCAGGAATTGTGATGAGCCAGAAGAAAGAAGGAATGGAAAAGACATCAGTGACATTGTTCCCTCTGAGATGCGTAAGTTAAGATTTCCATGCTAGGAAATGTGTCTGAGAACTGTAAGCTGTCTGAAAAAAAAAATGCACCTAATTCTGTTCTTTTTTGTACCTTATTGTGGGAGAGAAACATTGGGCAGCACTGAACACTGTAAAGTGAGAAGGAAAGAGGAGGAGGAAGTGGACTGTTGATGGCAGTGCCAGCTGAAGTGGACTCTTGCATCCTAAACCCACACTTTCATCCTGATCCTTTGGATCCTATGTAATCAGCAGGTAGCATCCTCTGTTTAAGCCACATACACATCCTTTACTTCAGGCAGGAGCTGTAACAGGTAGGAGAAGCCAGGGCTTGCAGTGCTGGGAGATGGAGCGCTGGCACACAGCAGTGGCCCCGGCTTGCAGTGCCATGGGGAGCTGGGCTGTGCCAATGCACGGAGGAGGGACTGGCCATCAGCCAAGGGCCAGGACACCTCTGTCCTGGAAGCCTTGTGAGCCAGGACAAGGCCAAGGCAGACTCCTGCTCAGGTCTAGAGGGGTGTTCCTCCTGCTGAACACACACAGCCTGGAGGAGTACAACTTCTTGCACCAGCCCAAAGCACCTGTCTGCTCCACTGCATTTGTCTCTCCAGGACAGAGACTTGCCTGGGTAAAAGCAGAAGTGTGGATGGGAAATACAGCACCAAGTGCTGAGCATCTTATGGGGCAGAATTTCCTGCTAAGTTTCAATGCCCAGTGTAAGAAAGGGCATGATTATTTTCTCAAGAAAGCAGAAGCTAAGGCACAGAGAGATGAGCAGGTGCCTCCCTGGTTAAAAGCAGTACCAGGGCTACCATCCCATGTCCTGTATGATTCCTCTTTTCCCTAACTAAATCCCCCTGCCTGTCCAAAGAGGGAAGGCACAAGCTGACACCTTTCTCTCTGTGTGCCAAATGCTGTTATTTAGCTCTGACAGAGGTATTTCTCCTCTTTGAAGAATCCTTTTTACATCTGGGAGATGTCCCTGAGAGAAGAGATAACTCCAGGCAAGGCAGGGTACTACTCTGACAGCAACCATCCTGCTTTCTGGATGCCAACCCCTTGCGAAGCTGAACTGCTTGAAGCTATTTTCACTTTGCTGTTAGATGATACCAACGCTGGGTCATGACCACAACTTCCTCCACATGGATGAACTTACCAAGTGTGCTTCTGGACACAAAGTACAAGACAGCATCAAACACTCAGGAAATTACAGCTATTCCAGTCTCCAAAGTGTAAGAGTATATGAGGAAATAGCCTGGTGGAGGATGCACTTGTACTCAAATTTAGGCCCCTGCATACTATCAGCTCTCCAAGGCTTCCCCTCTTCCTCCAGAGTACTCCACACCCCTTTCCTCTTCCCCAGCAGGAAAGGTTAAAAAAAATGAATGGCCTCGTCTTTCCCTGCATACCTGAAATGCTGATGGTTGCTGCTGCTTTTGCAGCTCCAAAAGTTTTGCTGTGTTTGTTTGTGGCGAGGCAAGTGAACAGGCCAGGTCGGGTGACGTACACTTGCAGTCTGGAATCAACCATTCTGTCTTTGACACTTTCTGCTACAGACCCTGCAGAAACCTAAAAGAGTGAAAGCACAGTGCAGTAATATATCCAGCAAAAAGGCAAACAAGCAAACCAAGGAAAAATCTAAGAGACACAGCCCCAAGCATCTAAATTAACAGAGGAAGATGTGGCAAGGAGACAAAAGTGGCAGAGAGCTAAAGCTGCTGGCATTACTTTGGTGCTTTCCTAACAGCTGACTTCACACATAAAAATAAATGTTAAAAGATCTCTCCTATTTCACACTTCAGCAATACTTTTGCAATTAGGTTTCAGTTCAAGAGGGTCATAGTCACAATTTGGCTTATGTAATTGAGCTGGCTGATTACTACAGGGCTTCTTGTAGTAGATTGTTTGCCTCTTCATGCCTTAGCAAGGAAGAGCACAAGATGACTTTGTGAACATCCGCTATACAGAGGAAGAAAAGAAAAGAAAATAGTTTGGAAGTCATTGATTCTGGATTAATGTAACCACTACCATACTCTCAAAGCAGTCATGAGCAAAGAAAGTGCTCTGGCTCTGGTTTCAGCAGATATCTGGTAGATTTACTTATGTCACAACTGGAAATATGGAAGGGGCTGCAAATACGATGACTAGGGCTCATTCTGGCCAGCTCTCTTCCCAGATCAGAAATTCCCAGTTAAATGAACTTGAAGCCTGCTGAGTTTGGCCAGTTGGGCTTGATTTACAATCAAGTCTTCCCTGCTGATATGGCATTCATTAAAGTAGGAGATCATGGCACATTCAAACTCTGTCTTGTAAAGGCAGTAGGAAGCAGAACACTGCCTGCTCTAACCTTCATACTGATAGGAAGCATCAAATGTAATTCAAGTGAGATATGTTGCCTATGGATCCCGTAGGTGTGACCTGACCTAAGGACATTGCAGATTGTCTCCCTGGATCCATCCCAGCAAATCACTCTGCCTATGCATCTAACTCAGACAGAGATATCAATCTGACCTCCCTGGAGGTTGGTAAAAATGCACTTCCAATGAGATCTTTAAGTGAAATGAAATACCCATAGGTATTGACAACGATGATTGAAAAAGCAAGAAGGAATGCATTGACATTGTATCACATCTTGTAAGCAGATTGGATTCTCTATGAAAAGAAAATGCTGGAAAGAATATATTTGTTTTGCCACACTCAAGCTCAGCTTGGAGTTGTGGTGAGAGAATGTTCATGGGAAGAAATCACTAAATAATCAGACCAGCACAGTTTGTAAGTACTGCAAGAGGTATGTCAGCTGCTGTGCAAAGGCAGGGACAGGGGATATTTTCAGACTTATAACATGAAGTCCATTCAAGGGGGTGGGAGCTCAGGGGATATTTTTTCACAGATTTCTCTTTTATTACACTTGTGCTTAAATTTAGTTCTAGAGTCTTTTTCTCTCTAGAAATGATTCAGCACCAAAATGGTACAGGTACCTTCTCAGTGGGAAGGAGGAATTTCCTATGGGCCGCCCCTGCTTTCCAGCATCTTAGTGGGATAGGCAGCTGCTTGCCCTGAGCAGCTTGTGCTAATCCAGTCTTCTCTCCCTGCTTGCCCCTCAGGTGTACCAGTTCTGGCACCACTGGACTGTGCCTGCTGAGCACAGAGAACTGGGATTGTTCCTTCCAGCTTGGGACATAGGAGGAAGAGGTTTCTCAGGTAACTGCAAGCAATACAAGCAGTATGTACCCTGTGCAGTGGAAAATCACAGGTAGTGGTGCCTAGGACTTTCACACTGGCCAGCTGTTGTTTTCTCTAGTGGGAACCTCAGGAGGTTCACTTGTGTTAATTCATTCCCTTTCCTTTTCAAGCACATTTCCTGAGATTTTGTTTCCAGAAGTTCTCTTTTTAGCCTTTAAAACATCACCTCAGCTACCAGGAAATTAGAGACCTTTTCAAATCTTCACATCTGGCTCATTTATTCCTGGATGTGTGGAAAACTACATTATAAGGTCCATGGTGCCATGTGGTGCATAGCAGGAGGAAAATGAATTGTGTTTCTATTTATGTAGGCCAGGCAGCTGCTGCACAGAGGAGTTTCCATCCTCCTCTTCCAGGGCAGCTCAATAAGCTCAGCAGACTCCCATTCTTTGAGCCTCAGGACAATTACAGGCCGGTGTTCAGAGACCATAATGTCACAGGCATGCTGCATCTTCAAATGACTCACCATTACTGTGAGCCAGCCCTCAGATTCACCATCTCCAGTCCACTGGCTTCCTGCTGACTTTCCCAGAGTCGGGCTCTCATTAAGGTTTCCTTGTCATATTTAAAGTGAAGCAATCTGGAGCATTACCTTTCTGGGACTGGGAGGAATTCCAGGAATTCAGACAGGAATGGGGCAGAACAGATATGACTAGTCAGGCAGTGGCCCCAAGCAGGTGCTGAACATCATCCCATGCACCTCAGCTCTCTGTGGAACCCACGCATCAGGATCTCAGCAGAGCACAGATCTGCGCTCTGGAAATATGCTGTTCTTGCCAGGCACCTCAGACTCCTGCAAAAGGTTTAATTCCCAGGGGGAGAAATCTTAAATAAATGCCTACAAACTATATACTGTCAGAAACCAAGCACCCAAGTGTCTCAGCGGAGGCTGATCTGGTCCCTTTGCTGCTCTGCCTAGCAACCTTGAGGGAATATAGAAAATTACCTTAATCAGACTGAAGGACACAATAAGGTATAGAGGAAGCAAGGAAGGCAAGACAGCCTGCAGAGTAGACACGGGGTCTTAATAAGGTGTTTTAATGTACAGAAAGAGGAGACACAAACACGATGGTGATAGCCCCCTGAAGTAAGAACCAAGGGGATTTATTAGTCCTGTTGAACAAGCAACTCCACAGGAATGGTCTGAATCAGCCTGTGCTCAGAAGGACTTGGGGTTGATAGGGTGTCAGTGAGAAAGAGCAGAGGCAAATTGCCAGCCTGCACTCAACAGACACTCCACCTGCCTCCCCAGCATCATGCTCTGGGGCTCACATCCTTAAAAAAGTTGTCAAAAGACCAGAGTATAAAACGTGTTCACCATAAGCACAAGAAGACTAGGGGAAACCCATGGCAGGCTTGGGCTGCAGAGTTGCCGTGACTGTGGTACCCTCCTCACTCCCACACAGGCAATACTAGAGGTGTCAAGCAGCTCTTCAGTTCACTGAAGTGAAGGCATTGCAATAGCCTACATACAGACATGAAAGCCAGACAAATTTGAAGCAAGTACATATCTTAAGTGGTCAGGATCATTGGACCACAGAGTCTTTCCTGTGAGATGCAGTGGATTTGCATCCCTTCGTGCCTGCTGCTGAAGAAGATATGCCTTTCTTAAGAACATGCCTCTGGCCAGGGATAAATTGATGACATATTTCACATCACCTAGGTCAGTCTAGAGAATTTTGGGTCTATGCTCTTCTTTAAATATGCTGTGCGTAATGGTGTTCCACAGGTATTTTACTTCAAGATGGTTTGCTCTATCTAACTCCTTGATTTGTTACTTTGTCAAATGCACAAATTTGACTTGTTATTGTTACCACATTATTTAAAAAGGAAAGGAAAGATAGCTGCAGAAATACACAATGAAATCCTAGAAATTCTGTCTTGGAGGAAGGTTGAAAGGGCCTAAAGCACTCTTCATCTTGGTCTTTCAGATTAACAAGTGAAGTCACCAACACCCAGGAGAAGGGGGACAATGTTTTTTCAGAGGAGCAAACTGCAGCAGAGAGATGAGATGGACTCAATCAGATTGCACAACAAGATACTAAGTTAGGAAGGAATAGAAACCACTGGTGCTGGCTACCAGCCCTGCTGTGCTTCTGGCTGATAGCAGTCCTCCAGGGCCAAAAGCATGAAAAAGAGGCACTTACAGCTTTCCCATTTTCCAGCCAGGTGACAGTAGGGACTGGAAGGCCTGTTGCTGTGCACCGCAACGTCACCACAGACCCAAAGGTGATGTTTCGGGATTCAGGAGCCTTCAGGATTCTGGCAAACACTGTAGGAGAAGACAAAGGTGATAGCTGAATGATGATGTAAAGTTGAGGCTGGTGCTGATGTGGAGGTGCTCCCTTCCCAGTGGGTCTTGATGTTAGTCACAGCTCCGTGAATAAAAGTAGAGAATAGAACAGGCTTCCCAGTGAGTGACAGTCATGGGAGAGAGATGAGGAGGAGAAAAAAAGTATTCAGTGTGGTTACATTCTGCACTTACGGACCAAAAGTTTACCTCTGGAAATTTCTGTGTCAAGTCCAAGGCCTCAGAGGAGGTAATGTGCAAGAAAACCAAGAGCAAACTCTTCAGTAGCATGCAGATGGAACAACTTACAGCAAATAAGCAGCAAGCTACCACGCTGCCCTGCCCAGGATGACCTCCTGCAAAACTTGTTCCAAACCATCAAGGAGGACCACCAGTGTGGACATGAAGGTTAAGGGTCAGATAAACATCTCAGTATGATTGCAGTGATTAGGACTTGCTACAGAGCGCTGCAAACTGGCATTTTCCACACAACAACAAGCTGCCCTAAGGGGAGAGAGTCTAGCATCAAACATCAAGGTAAGAGAGAATGGCTGGCAAAACTTTAGGAAGATGAGATTGCAGTGGGAAAGTAGATTCTTAAAGTGGCTTCTCATTTCTACTGTTCTTGCGCCTTTTGTGGCAATATGGTTACAGGGCACTTTGCAGATAAGCAAAATAATCATTCTTTCCCCCCCTCCCTCCCCCTTTTTTTTGTTGTTGCTTCTGGGATTTTTTGGGTGTTTTTTTGTTGTTTTGCTGGGGGGGGGAGGGGAGGCATGTTTTTGTGAGGGGGCAGGGTTGTTGCCTGGAAATAACAACTGTATTTTTGCTGAAAACTTATTTTGATCCAGAAATACAACCCTGGCAGTCTTCTAAAGCTGCTGTACTTGGACCATATACAAAAAAGCAGAGAAGAGAAATTTCCCACCTGGAACATTTGAGTTTTGACCTAAAATTTTTTAATGGAAACACAGAATGTCTGCACAGAAGCAAGCTGAATATCACTGTCATTTCTTACTTCAATTTCTCATGCCTAGTGAGTAACACCTTCTGGACCACACAGCAGTGTCTAAAAGTCTCCATCAAAAACATTAATAAGCAGAGAAGCTTCTCTTGGACTTGTCAGAAAAGCCTGAGATCTTGTTTTCCACTTTTTCTATCTCTCTGTTTCTCCTTATCAACATACTTCACCATGCCACAGTCTTCCGTTTTCCCTGTTCAGAGTTAGAACATCTGTCCCCACTATTTGGCATGGGAAGGCTTTGTCTGCAAAATTTCAGTTGAACTGAAAATAAAGTATATGCTTTCCACATAGTCCTTCCATCCAGTTCTGACCTGGTATACAGTTGAGATTTGTTTTAACAAAACAAAGCTTTTTGCTCATGGATAAGTAGCAGTAGGAGTTAATTTCAGCATGGAAACCTTTTTGTCTTAAGAGTACAGTTATTCAACAAGCTCTTGGGCAGGAGTTTTTAGGAAGATTAAATTTCATGTCAGTGAAGTGAAAATGGTGAGACGATAAATATTATATTGAGCTTCTTAATTCTTCTGTGTGCTCTGAGCAATCCCACTGTCTTTGCTCAGTGTCACTTGCTTGAAGTCAAAGCAGAGCAGCGTCAGGCTTCTGCACCCCCTACCCCTCAGTGAGGCAGCAGGTATTAAACGCTATCAGTAATAAGCAAAGCTGCAGTCGCTGGCCAGGGGCTTTTCTCATGAATAATTAGTAAAATGAAACCTCTCTCTGAAGTTTCGCTTCAGGCCATTAACACCAGATGGTTTTGAATTCGGACCCAAGTTTTGCAGGCTAAGCTCATAATTATTTTTATACTTCATTTGGAGGAAAACTAAACTTTGGGGCTTGATCTCTGGCAGCAGTTACATTCACGTGGCTCCTGCTGAAGCCAGCGTGTTAGCTTCCAGAGTCAGAATATGGCCCTTAGTGCTTTCCTTGTGCTGCCCAGTGTGCTGCTGGGACCCTGCCCTCCTGATGCTGCTCTCTGACTCTGCTGCTTGGATCCTGCCCAGTTAATACCAAAGTGACAAATTACCAGTACACAGTTAGCTGATGCTGGATGGTGGCACATATGTCCCCCTCTGTACTAGCTGCTCTTCCAGAATCTGCTAGGATCTTTCAGCCAGGAGGAAAAAAGGCACTCTTTGAAAGTGGCAATAGCACAGGCAGGGTGCAAACCCACAGTAAGCACTGTGGCTGGCCCAGCTCATGCATGGCATGGTGCCTGTGGGGAGGTCAGAAAGCTGCATTCCACTTCCCAGGGTCCTCCCACCAGCACTGATCACTGCACTTGCTTTAGTAGCCCAGCACACTGCTGGGTGAGCAGCTGTCGGCCAGCATAGGGATGGCAAAGCATCAGACCATTCTTAAAGTCCTAAAACACCAAATACAGGGATAAAAAATCCAGCAAACAGCTGCTAAACATTCATATGTTTCTGGTGGCAAGTACTGCAGGGAGGGATGGTTAAATAAAATTTGGCATATAAGAAGCTAAGCTGATTTCCAAAGTGTGGAAGAATTGAAATTCCTTCTATCCCCTGTGCTACCACATACACTTTTCAGGAGCTTCAAAACTGAAGTTACAGGTTTAATTCTTTAACATAACAAGTATTTATATTTGCATGTGTTTAAAAAATATTTTACTTAAAGTTTAGCTACATATTTTAAGTACTTAACTGTATGTGGTATTACTGGAATAGAAGGGGGGAATGTTACTGTTTTATTTTTAAATGAGAAATTTCCTGGTACAAGGGCCAGACTCCCTGGGTCCCAATAGGTTTTGGAGAATGGCTGATTGGCTGATCCAGGACACATTCTCCAAAGGCTCTTAATCACTCTGGGAAAGAGTACGGAAAAATAGCAGCAGCTATTCCTCACCCACATAATCTATGAGTAGATGATCAACACACTGCCATTGCTGTCAGACATGAGTGCTGTGGGAAGGTCAGGATGGGATGTGCAAGCGCAGTCACCTTCCACCATTGCAAATCCAGGCAAGAACACCAGGATGATCTCAGGGTCCATTTTGGCAACTGCATGAGCAACGCAATCTGTCCTGTAGCTAAATGGCAAAACACAGTCCTTAAAACTATGATTTTTCTGCCCTCCCTCCTCCCCCAAATTACACAAGGAAAGAAAAGAGGCAAAGGCAAGGAAGAAATGGCAAATCTGATGGTGCAGCTGGCAGGAAGAGGTGGATGAAAGGCAGGATGAGGAAGGATCAGGAAATAGCAATAAATGGTCGTAAAATTCATATTATTTGATGGGCTCAGGAACATGTCTTGTTCTCAGTTTTCCTCAGAGTGAGACTTTCCAGCAATCAGGTGATTTCTAATACTTCCATTATTTGTCTGCCTGTTCCAGATCCTCCTGAATGTGGATTTTGCTAGGACCTTTGCCTGTTTAGCTACATTCCCATTACAAGGTTAGCATCAATACTCCTGGGCTCTCTGCACTGGATTTACCCAAAGGCATGCCAAAAAGTAGTGAGGGAAAGTGGGCAAAGAGAGCTTCATTTATTTATTTATTTTAGTGGAAAATGAAAGAGAGGAGCTGTAAATGAAATCCAGACAGCTAAAAGCCAAGTCAGCATGCCAAATTTCACTCCCAAGCCCCTTAATAAATGTTGGTGTTTTTTTTACAGCCTTGGTAAATGATGTGCTGTGCACTGCAGGGCTCGCTAGGAGGTATCTGTACCGTGGCCAGCTGCTCTCGTTTCTGAGAATTATGTAACATCATCCAGTCCAAACAGTAGGGCTTTAATTCAGTCACAAAATTTTTATACAATAAAAAGATTAAAGCGGCGTGCCCTCCACCCTGCCCCCACTTTGAATGGCTAACTCTTTCCAGGTGACTTTTTTCCCCATTGCCTTTGATTGAGCCTATATTTCATTTCCCGGTTTTGGGGTCTGGTCCCACAGTCCTGGCAGATGCCTGCCCTCAGTCTTGGTAAAGCCTATTTTTTTTGTTAAAGCAGGCTGGATTTGGCCAGTCACAACCAGACAGCTCTGTAGGTGGCTTGGGGCCATGCTGTTGCTTTTGGGAAAAGACAAACTGATGCCCAGAGCACCAGGACTGGCCAAGCACTTGGTTTGGGATGTGGGGTAGGTTGCTTTTCCTCCAGAGGCCACAGTTGCTTTGGTGAACCCTGTATTTAAGAGAACATGAGCAACACTCTCCCGTGTACATGAACTAACCCAGCCTGTCAACATCCACAGGTGTTAACATCCAAGAGTTGTTGCTAGTACTGCCGTACTGTAAAGCATCCCCAGTAGTCCAAACCAATGTAAGGCCTGGTTTTGGCTCCTAGTGGAGTTAAATTTGTGTTGGCAACCACCTAGCAACATTCCCTTCCCACTGCACCCCAAGCCTGCCCTATCATATGAACCAGACCCAATATGTCCATCCTGCCAGATCTGATCTCTCAACCTGCTTCACTTTCCCCAGCTGCTTTGTTTTTATCATGAAACATGGCCTTTTGGGTGATTGAAAGCAGTTCTTAAGCATATTTTTTTTTTCCAGCTAAGCTGCAGAACACAGTGCGTAAAGGCAAATCCTGTGTGCGGAATGTATTTTCCTTTATGTCGTGTGGTTTTGAGGTCCAGTGTGTCTACATTGTCACAGGATCTACAATATAGGATACAATACTACATCTTGTATTGGAAGCTCTCCTGATGTAAACGTCCTGGCAAAGACTTTGCACTGTGCAGAATTCATGTGTAAGTACTTAGCTAAATTGCAAGCATTTTTTTGTTTGTGTTCACCAGTATTCCTGTAGCTCTTTTGTACCTGAAGCGTGAAAGATCAAAATTACTTCTCTGCAGAGGTGTTCTCTGGTCTTTGACTTTGCTTATGAAGCCATAAAAAAATATTTATGCTTGCCAGTTGTATGCTCCAAAGAACCATGAACTTGTGCCAATGTGATTTTCGCCAGTGAGAAGTCTGTTTGCCTAACTCCCCTTTTAGATTCATTCAGCTCTTATCCATTCACTCTTCCTGACAAGCCTAAACTAGGCAGTCAAGGAGAGGTAAAAAGCAGAGGGACTACCATTTCCTTCGCACTGGTGAGAGATGAGGGAATGTCTGACAAATATATTTTTAAACACATACAAACCTGCAGCATTTGTGTTTTCTAGTATTAGGTAACCCACATAAAATCAAAAAAATTCTTGAAATACCTGGGCAGAGAACAGACCACACACCATGCTTATGGATCAGGGGTCACAGAGACAGCCACGCTGAGCTGTGTGCAGTAGCTAATCGTGTTCCAAGATCTGGGGCTGACCAGGCAAGACACAATCTCTGCAGATGACATGACAGAACTGAATCCCACCTTGCAGAACAAACAAATTCTCCAGCAAGGACAGTCAACCACTCTTCTCGCAGCAGCAGCTTCTGTGCACGGCTTAGCACTTCCAAAATGGGGATGGGTTAATAATTAAATCCCAAGATAACTGCAAGGTCAGTTTCACTTTGATCTCCAAGTATTTCTTACCAAAGTTGCAGTATTTACATTTTTTGTAAGCCTACCAAGGAAATATAAAGAGGAGCACAACAGCTCAGGCAAAGCTGATATGAGACACTTCCATTTATCTCTTTCAAATTGCTTACCTATTTTTATTTAATCCATGTAAAAACATGCTTATTGCTAGAGAAGCATGTGTACACAAGTTGTCAAAAGACAAAAATGTACAAATGCAGTAGGAAATGCACACAACCACTGTATCATTACTCAAGGAACAGCACTATCATGTACGGGGCCCAAAAGAGCAAACTGAGGAAGAGCTGTAAGCAAGTTGTAAGCAAGCAGTATTTTATCATCCATTGCCCCTCACCCTGTTATTGTGGTAACCTGAGAGTATAAGCCTCCAATGCATCTGAAATATCTGCATTTTGTACAAAATCTCAAGATCTCCAAGCTCTTCTGGCTCGTGATATATTATTTGGGAGACTTGTGTCTTGTCATAGTTCTTAAAACATCATGCAGCACAGGCCAGACTCCACAGCAATACATAAACACTCAACCTAGAGCCTGAGGCTGTGAGATGGGCACCAGGGACAGTTCAAGGTCTGTGTGGAAGGAGGATGGAGTAAGACATAACATCTCCATCCTGAATCATATGCCTTCAGATTCAGAGCTCTAGTGTCTGATATCAAAGCAAACTTTTCTTGGCAAGGCAATAAACTTTCAAGATAACTTTATTTTAGGGCGGACTCCTAAATTTATGGGTGGTAGGACAATTTGCATTAGCAGAAGGACTCATATGATGGTAAACACATCAGCCACTGACTTCTCAGCTGTGAAAGACTTTATACTGCATGTAGATGTCTCTGGAATCCTAAAAGGCAACACCACAAACATGCAAAGATATAATAACCAGGAGTAAAATGTAAATAGATAGCTTATATCCTGTGTAACTATATAAAACCCTTTCTGTACAAGTGTTCATCTCTGTATACAGAGCAAACACCAGATTCAAGGACAAGTGAGGATAACATGTTCAGATTACTTCCCAAGGAAATGAATGAGGAAATTCTTTTCATGTCAGTACTGGTCTTATATATGTGTTTGATTTCTTTGAAGGAAAGACCCTTTTAAGCTTCCCCATGCTCTGTCTCATCTACAGTACAGAGACATACCAAGTGCCATTTAACTCTGCCTCTACCCACTACTGTATGTGAAATTGGAAAGGCAGGTCCCAGCCTCCCAAAGTCGAGGAGCAATTCCTTTGCTTGTTCCATTCGTGATCACAACTCACCATGACTGCTGCCAAGTCTACCAGTCTGTGTGCACGTAGTGAAATCTTGATGGCTACGAACAAGTCTCCCTTTCCCTCTCCCACTCTAAGGAATCAAGCAAGCAATAGTGGGGAATCACTGGGATGCCCAAAAATGAGCTAATCCATGCATTATCCTGGCATCTGGTCTCCACCACTGGGTAACAACAATGCCATAAATTTAATTACAATGTCATGTGAAAGTACTTCCTTTCATCTACTTTAAAGTGCTACTAGCAGTAGCTGCTAGGATGTTCCTTGGTTTGGAGGACAGCAAGAGCCAGTTCCCTGCTCACCTTATCTATCATGCAAGCTTGATTTTTAGTGTTGAAAGCTCATCTAGCTCCTCATACATCAGAGACCCATCTTCGTTCCAAATTCTCAACTCCCTGTTTGATATGCCCTTTTTGTGAGGGGCTATCTGGGGCTCCAGCCACTTCAGGATACTAGTCTCAGTTTGCTCTGCCCCACTTTATCTGAAAGTTATGGATATTCTCTATCCTTTCATTGTTCTGCAGGAAGGTCATGATTTCTAGCTAGCCAACAGTTTACAAGAGAGAGGGATTTTAACTGACATATCTTTTTTTTTTTCTCAAAACCACAATTCATGCAATGATGTGAGAAGATCATAAATTTTTCAAGTGCCTTCCCAAACTCTTTGTTAGGCGAAAGACATTTTTGCGAAAGGAAATAGCAGGCTCAAATGCTTCCTAAAGAAGAATTGAGTGTATGTGCCTTCTCCAAAGCCTCATGCTCCCAGGAAGCCTGCGCTGCACCTGCTCCATGCCAGAGGCCACCCTGTGACAATGACTCGAAGGCAGCATGAACCTCATGCCAACGTCACAGCAGAGCAAGCCTCGGGAGCAAACTGAATAGCTCACGCTTACTTGTCATTGCTGAAAGGTCTGGGGCTATTTTCTTCTTCCTGCAGCTCGCCTGTTACCCTGTAATTAGGGCTATGGTTGTATCTGCGGCATCTGGGATCCTTGGGATGACTCTGATGAATGCCGTAGGTAGGAGGAGATTTAATGAGATATTCTGGGGTTTCAGTTACACCCACGCCACCCCGCTGAGGCCAGTCAAATACTTTGGTGTAATTACAGGCAAGCTTGGTCTTACCCTGTAATGCTCCCTCGCCCCAAACCCTTTGCAATTTTTAAAAGCAAACTGCAGTATTCACCATTTACTGTCATAGAACAGTGCCTGCAGGTACATACAGCAGCATCAATGCAGACAGGAAGGCTGTCCTTTCCCAGAGTTTCTGCCTCTGCTCAAGGCAGAGCCAAGACTCCTCTTCAGTGTTGGTATTAGAATTTCCATGAGGAAATTTCACCGTCTACTTAAATGACAAACTGCAAACTTCCTTGCCAGTCTGCTATTTGGTAATTCACCTCACCCAAAACACTCTACCTCAAAAGATTACGCAGATAAAAAATTCAGATTTCACGCTGAAATCTAATCTATAGGAAATGCAGCAAGGTAACAGTCCTGACAGGCTGCTTCAGTGGTCTCTTGGTATCTCCTTTTCCTACATCATCTATGGCAAGTGCAGGCAAGTTGGCACAGAAGTGTAAAAAACTTTCTGGATGACATATCAGGAGTCAGTTTTCATTAGAAATACAGACCATCTCTGGAATACAAATTGATAGAATTATCTGCACTAAATACATGCTCTTATTCCTGTTACTTGAATTTTGATGTGACTTTCCAGTCTGTTGATTTATCTAGGAAGCAAATTTGTCCCAAGACTATATAAGACATCCAAAAAACAGCTGAAGGAAGCTACTGCTTTACACCTACAGGGATAGCCTCTTAACTAAGTAGCAATGGCATTGCTTTCTATTGTCAACTAGTTTGCCATCCCCTCAATGGCACGTGAATTAGACAAAATTATTTTTAAAAATCTAGACCAAATCTGGCAGATCCTTTCTTCTGAAGGAATGATTCTCCAAGGAAAATCTTCCTATTTTTAAGGCTAAGGCAGTTGTCAGAAGTGGCTTACAGGGGAACATTTTTGTGGCCTGTGGTAGGGTATTATTTTAGTAGCTAGTAATAAGCAATAAAATGTGGCCAGGAAAAGACTTCTATCTACCAGGGCTGGAACTCAAAACCAAACAACATCTAAGTCAGGAGAGTGTGGGGAGCATTGCTTCTACCCTTGTTTTGATTTCATTGTTTTATTTGCTGCCACATAGTAGCTCAGGTTGAAGTGGAGCAGCAACACTTCAGCAGAGAGAGGAATGAAACGGCCTAGTTAAAGAAAGGGTCAGTAGTCCTCAACCAGTGCCTCTTCATACAGTTGGAAACTGCAGAGATTGAACCAAAAATGTTAATAAATCCATGGAGAATACAGGTAAATTTTTGTTAAACATGCTAGGTCTTCTAACATTTGCTCTGGCTAATTTGTTTGTTTCTTTACAGTTTTATGATTGCTAATTTCTTGACATGTCTGTAGAGTGATGACTTCAAAACTAAATATTATCACACAGTATACTCCTGAATTCCACAAGTCTCTGGTGCCACAGGCTGGAGATCAAGCTCAGTTTCATGTAAATCACAAGATGGAGTTGCGTCTAACTCAGTACACAACCAGCAGGACCATCCACTTACTCTCTCCTCTCACATAGCAATCCCTGTATTTATCGCCTTTTTCTTTACTTGTCAACATTAAAAATGCATCACTGGGCAAACTGGAACTCCAGAGTTCTAGCTGGATACAACACCTAGAAAGACACAACAGAAAGTTTGTTCTTCATCCTCAGGGGAAGAAAAACCTTCCGCACACCAAGTTCCACTAGGCTGTTCACCCTGTCTTCCTACATCAGAAGACTGTCACTCATGCTGCTGTCGGATTAGAAGGACACCTCTCAGAAGAATATTTTACCTTCTGTTGTGTTAGTGCTTATTCCACCACAACCCTTTGTACATTTCAGTGACAATAACTCCATTAATTTCCAGAAAATGCTCTTTCATCAGTTGAAGATAAAAATAAGGCTAAGGCTGAAACATGGTTTATGGCTTTATATTTCATTTATAAGCAGGTGTTACTTCTAAACTGTCAGAAATTCATGGTCAACTTTTCAATTTCTTTTGTGACTTTTTTGTTTTGAAGAATGAGGAAGGACATAGGACAGGAGCCCATTCTACCAATTCACAAAGTGTCACTTTCCTTCCCCCAAGGACAGAAGAAATATTCTCCGAAACAAAGCAAAAAACTGAGCCCAGGTCAGGCAATGACACCCATAAATCATCGCAAAAATTACTGGTTTGTGGCTGTTCTGCAAGAGACACTTCTTATTTAATGCAGGAATTTACTTTGAATATACTTTGAATACTGGCTATAAGGACAATATCTGAAAAAGATAGCAAGAGATTAAGGCAAAACCATCCAATGGAATTTATTTCACATATTAAGAAAAAAATTAACAAGGCAGCTTAACTCTGTGTCTGAGTGATAAGCATGCTCATAACAGCCATTGCTATGCCTTTCACCACACAAGAGCTCATGGCTTTTAATGTGTTCTTATAAAAATCACACAGTTCATACATAATGGATATGGAAAATACCATTCTTAACACACATCAAATATTGGGGGCTCCAGAGGGTGTACAGTTTTAGGCAGCAGGCCCAGAAGCTGAACCTGAAAATCTCTCACATAGCTTTTGTGGAGCCAGTCCTATTAATGGACTGGATAGATGTCACTGCAAATACCAACGAAAACCAAATTCCTCCTGTTCTACTGCCTATGTACATAAATAGCTGTCCAACACATAAGGGAAAAAAACAGACTAAAGTCTTACAGACCCTACAAATTCCAAATGCTCAGAGGAGGCCCAAAAAATGCCTTCTTGGCACAGCTTAAGTCTTTATACCCTGCCCTGAATTTTCACTGACATCAATGGGAATTTCTGCCTTTGATGACAAATCTCAACACTGTTGATGGCAATAGCTGCTCCCCAATTTATTCCCAAAGGAATGATTTCTTATTTCAGATAAAACGGGAACATCTTAGCCATCTCAGTCAACATCTTGTCAATAAACTTCAACCTTCAGACATCTGTGTGAACTACAGATCAGGTAAGCAAGCACATGCTTCTATTTGACCATAGTCCTGAATCTGGGATTCATCCAGGAACTTTTCAGCCAGAGATTCACTTTGAGCATCAATACAGCAAACAACAGGAAATCTGTGGAAATCCTTTGGCAATGTACTGCTTCATTGAGTATATAAATACTCTTCTAGGTTTAGCAGAAGTGTACATTACCAAAACTGAAAATGCAGTGATTAAAAAGCTAGTTAGCAAAATGCTTAAGATCATAGAAAATTAATGAAAACTGCAGGTCAGAAATGTTGCCTCCAGGAAATTAAAAACACATTTCTTGGCACACAGTCAAGATTATAATATTGTTCCCTTATCTCAATGCACATGCTACCTTCTGTAGACATCTGTGGATGCACAGTAGCAAGAGGAAGTCATCTTCACATGCTAATTTTAGCAGACCCAACAAACTCAGCATTTCTTGTTTTGCTTTGCAGAGTAGTGTGGAAAAGGCTGTTTCTGCCTAATGCACTTCTTCTTCATACCAGTACTTTCACTAGTCCTTCTTTTTATAAGTTGAGTGGGCTGTAACTAGAAGAACCAAGTGAGTGAAATACAACCATGAAGCTTCTGCACAGCTGTGAACCAGCTCACTCGTGGAGAACCAATTTATGATGACCCCAGCGCATGTCAGAAAGAACCAACCCTACTCCTCTGAGGCATTCCTCAGAGCTAAACCAAGGTCATGTCATTTTACTGCTACAGGACATACCAAGATCATAAAAATTGTGTGTAACCCTTCTTCAGGAGTGCTGCCTATCTTGCACGGTCTCTCACTTGGCCCACTTGGCCAACAATTGCCCCTTGTATCCCTTCTCCATCCCTTATCTCCAGAGCCTATTCCCTGATGTTAAATCAAGGGGATGCTCCATGGCCTTTTTATTTTCTTAATATCCTCCAGGCACCCCAAGCAGGCTTTCACTGAGAGCAGTGCTGCCCACAGAGTCAGCACAGCTCCCAGTAAAGAATCCAGCTCTTCCCACAAACCCAACAGTTAGGTCCATTATGATCATGTATGTACCACTTGTGGATTATGCCTTTTAAGAAAACTATCTATTTCATCATCACTTGTCCAAATTCATTCTGGGTTTGCCCCAGACTTGGAGAAAAGATGCAAAAAGGCAGGCTTTTAAATCCTTTTAATTAAAATCCTAACTCAGTATTAATTTATTAGAATTCATGACCTAAGCCCTGGTGCCTGAAGCATGCCTTGGGAAAGCAAACAGGCTGCCCTAACTTGGGACAGGTCTGTGCAGGGTGAAGCACCCACAGAATCTCTATCTCTTTCACTACATTCACCGATGAAAATCGGGATCTAAAAATCTGTTCTACTACGAGAGGTCTCCAATGCTTTCTTTATCATGACAAGAACTGCACCTGAATTTTCATCTAAAACCTGTTGCTCATATTATTTCAACTTTGCTTTAAAAATAATAAAACTTTAAAAATACTAAAGCTGTATTTTAAAAGTAATAAATAGAGGCCAGTATTATGAATGTTGAGGAAAGCTGACAAGGCATAGCAGAAAAAGTATTTGGAAAATCAAAATAGCAGCATTTTTGAAACAGTTCTACCTCGGACAACTGAAACCAGACAAGTGGGACCGTAAGGTAGCTCAGTAGTGTTAACATTTGATCCAAGATTGTTGTCAGTTTGAACAAGTGGTTCCTGCACAGTTCATTGTATGTACTTGTGACTTGCTGTAATTTCTGGGCCCAACCTGAGCAAGTCAATGAAGCATGTGCCTGACCAAAATTACATTAAGGAGCCTGATTGCCTGCAGAAGACAGAGTCAGTCTTTCAAGAACACCTCTGCACTTTGAACACTAAAGCTAATTGCAGGATGTGGAATCCTAGAAAATAAGGGGCTAATTATGTGTCTCAAACACTGATGGCCATATAGGTGTGGAGCACCAAGGACTGTTGGGAGCAGCAGCCAATTACCAGCAATAGCTGGAAGTAGGGCAATACATTTCTGGGACAAGTGTCCTTGTTCTGGCTCCTGGAGCTCCTGGAGCTAAGCACAACAGAGTACAGCAGAGGCGCAGGAATGAGGCCAATGAGCAGGCATGGAATGTAAGGGGGGATCAAAAGCACCCAAGATCCCTGAAGCCCTCCAACCCATTTCCAGAAAAGTCTACAAGACTGGGCTGCACATGATAACTCATTTGCATAGAGAATGAGAAATTTAGTTCCAGCCCAGGGAAACTTCACAATAAAAAGGACTACAAGGCCTGGATATACATGCGTTCCAGGAGCCCACATACCCCATCAGCTGGATTGATGCTGGAGCCAGGACTGGTGATACTTCCCTCTTCCTTTCTCCTTTTCATTCTCTCTCCTCCTCTTTAATCCATTTCACTCTCTCTCAGTCCCTCTACTTCCATCCTAGCCCTTTATCCAAAACCCTCTGCCCTGTGCTTATCTGGGAGGTCAGGGATTAACATACACATTCCCATGCCAAATGTGTAATTTACTACTAAAACTTTGTAAGTTTTTGCAGGCCCTCTTCCTTTTGTCATTCCTTTCAGCCATGAGGACCTATCATTCTTGGGTGCTCCCTTCCCTGTAAGGGTGTGATGCCACACGGGACTAATGCTGGACCCATTAAAATGGAAGCACACAAATCAGGATCCATGTGATCTAGATCTGGCTAGGCATAAATACTTACACTGCTCTTTGAATGGACACTTGCCTTGGAATTAAATATTCATAGTTAACCAGCCATGCTTAGTCATTTTATTTTAATATTAAACCATGCTACGCAGACTGGTGACTCCAGTGAATACTAAGGACCAGGATTTGAGAAAAAAATATTGAAGAGTTATTACAGAGAAGCAATAAACAGCAATTTTTATAAATTTTCTGAACATACTGAATGCCCAAAGAATACTGGAGTGTGATTTTCCTGCTTTGATTAATTTTAGTATATTATTTACTTGGAGTTACTTTAAAATACTGATACTAATGGGGTAGGAGAGGCAGGGAGGGGAGGGATACTAAATATAATAATAAAAGTGAGGGTGGTGTGTGTGCATACATACTTGCATGCATACACAGATGTGTGCAGAGGTAGTTATGCTAAATATGCATGAGAATTAATCTAAAATACCGTGAGGGGAAGGGATTTGCATGCACAGCAAGCTGCAGTCAGGATTAATACCTCTGGATTTTGGAAGCCAAAAATGTAAACTAAACATGTGTCAGTCTGGGTGGCCACCCAAAATTAGATATATTATATAGGTGTCCTACTAGAGAAACCAAGGTGAGCCTGGAGAAGAGCATTTATTTATTCACCCAACACAGGAATGGGAGCATTGAACTGCCACTGATTAATTAGGAACTAATCTTCTTCATTTTAAAAAGGAGCACACATACACACCCTGAGCAAGGTATTTGTGGAGTATTTTGCCAGTCCTTGAATTAACAGGCCACTGCATAATTCTGGAGATGGAGATAAAACAAGGCATCAACCTTAGCAGCCTGGATTTTTGGTGCAATTCCAGCCTGTTTTTAGATTCCGTAACTAGCTCTGGCAGATCTGGAGCAATAAAATTGCAGTGCCGGAGGCCCTTCAGCATGGAGATGGCGTTTGTGTGCATGGCACCAAGTATTTGCCATTCACAGTTTAACCCTTGACAAGCCTTTGCCCATTGTTTCAATGACAGGGACCAAACTAAAACCCAGGACTCAAGCTGTTCACATCAAGATCCAGCTGTTTTCAGTTTGCCTCACTGCCTGGAAGAAGTACCACTCTGAATCTAGATTAAGAATAGCTGCCTTCCTGTTTGAAAGCTATTTAAGGAATTTCTAGCATATAAAAAGTCTGTACATACAAATATTTAAAAGGGAGGAAAAAATCCTGAAAAATTAGTGCATGTTTTAGGAAAACAGTAGATCTACAGAAATGTGTAGTTCGATCTAATATACTCTATACTGCTCCCCGAAGAAAGTCTATGTTCCTCTTAGAAATGGGATTGCACACTAAGTAACTCTGACAGTTCCAGGCCAAATGTAACCTACAATAGTATTTTGAAGCTTACTAGGTAAATTAAGACCCTTTTCCACCTTCTACAGTACAGTCATTCTGAATCAGAACAAAAAATTCATTCATCTACTAAATCTGTTATTCCCCCACTCACTCCACAAGCCCTTTCCCAACCCAAGTTCTCTTATAGGATTCAGGAAGATGGAATGCCTTGTTGCCAGCATTTAGGTTTCCCTGCAGTCCACTGTTCTCAGCACTCTGAAACTGGTGGTGACTCTCACCACAAAGCAAATACCTTCTGTGCATAAGAATTAGACATACAGCACATAAAGACCAGAAACTGAAAAATCAATCTGATGTTCATTTAGTGGGCAGAAAATGTTCATGTCCACAAAGGGCAAAGTTCTCCTCTCCTCTCCTCTTCTCTCCTCTTCTCTCCTAAATCTGTTATTCCCCCACTCACTCCACAAGCCCTTTCCCAACCCAAGTTCTCTTATAGGATTCAGGAAGATGGAATGCCTTGTTGCCGGCATTTAGGTTTCCCTGCAGTCCACTGTTCTCAGCACTCTGAAACTGGTGGTGACTCTCACCACAAAGCAAATACCTTCTGTGCATAAGAATTAGACATACAGCACATAAAGACCAGAAACTGAAAAATCAATCTGATGTTCATTTAGTGGGCAGAAAATGTTCATGTCCACAAAGGGCAAAGTTCTCCTCTCCTCTTCTCTCCTCTCCTCTCCTCTCCTCTCCTCTCCTCTCCTCTTCTCTCCTCTCCTCTCCTCTCCTCTCCTCTCCTCTCCTCTCCTCTCCTCTCCTCTCCTCTCCTCTCCTCTCCTCTCCTCTCCTCTCCTCTCCTCTCCTCTCCTCTCCTCTCCTCTCCTCTCCTCTCCTCTCCTCTCCTCTCCTCTCCTCTCCTCTCCTCTCCTCTCCTCTCCTCTCCTCTCCTCTCCTCTCCTCTCCTCTCCTCTCCTCTCCTCTCCTCTCCTCTCCTCTCCTCTCCTCTCCTCTCCTCTCCTCTCCTCTCCTCTCCTCTCCTCTCCTCTCCTCTCCTCTCCTCTCCTCTCCTCTCCTCTCCTCTCCTCTCCTCTCCTCTCCTCTCCTCTCCTCTCCTCTCCTCTCTCTCCTCTCCTCTCATTATCATCCTCTAGGATGGTTTTGTGGACATCAACATGATACTTTAGTTTAATTCAAGTTAACTGGGTATGCACAAGGGGCTGGCACATGGAGCTTGAGCCTGGTTCAAAAGTTACTCACCTTCCACCACCACAGTTGCAGGTTTCGAATAGGCTGTGCCCAAACTGTTCTTGGCTACACAACGATACTGTCCTGCATCTTCTCTCTGAACATTGTGTATCCTTAAATTCCCAGAATCAAGGACAGCAATGCGAGCAGTCTCCTGCCGGAGGAAGGAGCAGTTGAGGTGAGGACACTACATTCAGGCTGCACACAAACAGCATCAAAAATTTGTTTGCAGATTGGGCTTACATGCATGAAGACTATACATGTTGTCCTACCACTGAAGGATTTGTCCTACCACTGAAGGATTTTGAAGCAGCTCTTCCTGCTCAGCATTGTCCTGACATACTCACCCATCCCTATTTTTGCAGATCAGTGTATTATAGCTTTGAAAGAGCTCTTACTTAAGAGAACGCTCACAAATGCTTTCATCAGTATTTGGCCATACTAAGTAGTAACAAGCATATGTCCTATAAAATATACATACACAGAGAACATTTGGTTTGTATGTAGAATTATTGCAGATGAAGATATTTATGAGATGAGCCCTGTTTTTCCAAATGTTTCCTTTCTAGCTACTAGAATTTACAAATACTGTAACTAATGCTAACATTTAACACAGTACTGTCACAAATAATTAGCATTACAAAAAACCATTCTCTACTCACCTTTACAACTGTTTCTCCTTTGACCCATGAAACAGAAGGTTTTGGATTCCCCATCGTAGTGCATGGAAGAACAGCCTTTAACCCTTCTATTATTTCCACATTTATAGGTGGACGGGTTATTTTGGGTCCTAAAATTTTAAAAGCTAAAAATTAAAGTTGGAAAGAAGCTAAGACATAATAAGACAAATTCAGAAATAACATCAACCATTCTGCTGCTTTTTCTGTGTGTTGCTGGAAGATAGAGCAGTCTTTCTTTGTCATGGACTGCCTTGGTAAGAAAGATCTTTCTTCAGCACAGCATTCAGTTTCAGTTTACAGATGCAAAAGCAGCTAACTTGCATGGGTTATTTGTTTTCCTGAGTGGAGTTTGACAGTCATTTGAATTAGGGCCTGGGATAAAATCCAAATTCAGATAAGAGTATTTCCAGTATTGAAGAATGTTAGCATTCCAGGTTCTGCCACTCTTCACTGAGTAAACACTGTCTTGCCTGAAGCTCAGATCTGGATTGAATTGATTTTGAAACAGTACTCAGGCTTGCCTCTAGCTCAACAAGAAGAGTATGTAAACTCAATTAATGTCCCTAACTGAAGGATTTATAACTATGCTAGTGAAAAGGACAATGCAGCATTAAAGAAAAAGCGGTCAAATTCCCTTGAAGTTAATAAGGGATAAATTTAAATTCATTTTACTGAAAAAGGAACATGGCCTATCTTACTCTGAGCTGAGAGTATAAAAGATCATCATCTCCATATTTTGGGAGACCTGACATTTTGAGTCCCTTGCATGATAATGAACCAACAGGAAAAACAAGCTTCAGAGAGCATCGCCTCCTGGCCACCACCTGCAAGTGACTGGGATGCTGTGGAGCTCCAGAATTACCAGACCAGGAGGGTCATCTCATTAGCACAAACAAATCCTTTCCTACAACCAGATGCTTTAGCCAGAATATATCTCTGCTACCCTTTAAAGCATTTGGGTAAATAACTCCAGCCACGTGAGTCCAACTTTACTGAGTTTGGCACATACATATCTCTGTTCATAGGTGAGAACAAGCCTTTTGCCTTCCATGTGGGATG
The DNA here is from genome assembly GCF_041296385.1 of Aphelocoma coerulescens. Taxonomy (NCBI): domain Eukaryota; kingdom Metazoa; phylum Chordata; class Aves; order Passeriformes; family Corvidae; genus Aphelocoma; species Aphelocoma coerulescens. The sequence goes on from NW_027184085.1 coordinate 53,791,107, forward strand.
ATGAGATTTACAGCATGATGCTCCAGACCATTAAACACTATTATTGAGAGCATCTGAACATAATTTAGTTGAATTTTACATCCTCAGGTAGAAACCCGATTAGTGAAATCTTACATTTAAAATTCGCCAGGGATCTATGCAGAAGTTTAATGTGCCTCTTTTACAGAGTTTTGCACAAGAGGCATTCTTCAAAGCATCAGGTTTTGTCCTCTGATCCGAGAACAAGTGTGTGTTATTCAAAGTGAATTGCCACAACTACATTAAGTTATGACCTCATATGCCATATGACGTCTCTGCCTCAAAGGACTGCACCCAGATTCATAAGAACATGGGTCTGCATTGAGCATGGATCCCCAGGTGCCATGCATGGGAGTCTGCTCAGGCTTTTGATTAAACATTCGCATGGCGTCAGGAAGAAATTGCATTCCCACTTACGCATTTTCACCTGGAGAGCCCCACAGCTCTGCGCAGCTGCTCCAACCCCGTTATCTGCTGTGCAGCAGTACACCCCATCATCACTGTCCTCCACGCTCAGGATGGTCAGGAGCTGCCCGTTCCTCTGGATGCTGTACCGTGTGTCGAACAGCCTGCAGGGCACAGCACAGATTGTCAGGGACAACCAGGGATGGAGAGAGAGAATTGCATTTGCATATGCAGGCTGCTGATGGCACTACAAATGGCAACAAGCTTTACCTTTGGTTTTCAACATGCAAGCAGAAGGGAAGGGGCTGAAAATGTTGAGTTCAGCCTTAAGATTCAGGTTCTCACTAGACCGTGCAGTTCCTGACTGCCACTAGTGTAGCAGCAATTTTTCCTCCAACCAGACATTGGTAAAATAAGTAGGTATCATGCTTGGGGTTTTGACTGGCCAAAGACAGGCATGAGCACAAATAATCTTTTCCAGCTAGATTCTGTTTAAGGTATAATTGCTCAGTGCAAGCCAAAGACTGCTTGTATGGGAAACAGAGCTGGCAGAAGCTTTCCTTCTTCAGGGAAAAAAAAAAAAAAGAGTTTTTTTTAATTAAACAGATAAAGTTATGGAAATATTTTTACAATTGTGAAAAAAGACACAAACCAAAAACCATACCCTTTTGTGTCTACATACTGGAATGGTTTTGTATATTTTTTTTTAACAAAAAACTAAACAACAAACTAGCGAAGAAATATGCTTAAGCCACCTGAAATTTAGAGGATTCAAGGACAGCTGTATTTTAATGACAGCAGGTTTTAACCTGGAGATTTCAGAGAAGTGAAGAAAGCCCTGAAGCTGGAGCAACAAAAATATGGGATATTGCAACAAATGTGTGGCAAAGACCAATTTTGCATGTGAGCATGATGAGAGAAGTGTGGTGTGTGAGTAAGGGAGACATGTGTGTTCAAGTGTGAGAGCCAGGGAAAGCAGAAAGATGCCAAGAAATCAGAGGGCTAAACTATTGATCTTCATTGCAAAACTGCAAAAGTATAATAAATATAAATAAATAGTATAAATAAGCACTATAAATAGTAAATTTCTTTGTGTTTTATTTTCACACCTTTGTTGATGCTTTTAGGAAGCACTTTCATGCAGTTGGACTTTGATTCCAATGAAGAGTGGCAAAAGGGTTCTGATCTGAGGATTGTGTCCCAAGCAAACTGACTGCTATATGTGTCATGTTTTGTCTTTTACTGTTACAAATTGTACAGTAGTCACTGACTAATCTGAATGTACCATTTATGATGTTACAGGCATGTATTTCCTTTCAACAACATTTCACCATTCAGTGTTACATCTCCCTCCACTTTTTCAACATGGGGAAAAAAGAGTGCCATGAAGTCATCCATAGTGTAAAAGACATGCTGGCTCTGTTCCCTTCTTTCCCTAAGGAAGGCTCATTGTGGGCAGCCCTGTTCTGGAAGATGGGACAGGAAACCATTTCACTCGGCATAGGGCACCTGCTGGTTTACTTGCACAAGTTTTGATGCCAAAAGAAAAGGCACATCCAGAAGATTAGTGCTGACTGTAGTCTCTGCCCAGGCTCTATTCCCATTGGAGTTGAGAGTTGATACACTGTTTTGTTTTGCAGGTTAACCTTCATGTCTGTCCAGGATGCTGGGACCATGGCAAGAGAAGAAAATTTTGGAAATTAAATAACTGATGTTAATTGCTTGCAATAACTAGGCCCTTTGAAATGTGACACACACACACACAGAGGCACAGAAGTACATTTATATGGGGTTTTTTTTTCAGAAAAAATGTCTTCTCATCTGACACTTTTCCATTGTGCAAATAGTTTCATCTCAGTTTTTAGAAAGTAACAGAAATATATTCAGCTTATCTATTCCTTTGTCTTTGGCCTGAGCTTTTTTATCCAGCAGTACTGAACACTAATGCTACATAGCCTTGTGAAAGTATAATAACTTGCTGTTATTAATGCTGCTTCAGAAGTCCCAGTAAAGGAATGAAGCACCTGAGCTCTAAGGCCTTACCAGCCGAGGTGTTTTTATCTTTATTTTCCATTTTGGTCAAAGTACTGGGTCTCAGACAGAGAGTGTGAGGGCTTTAAGAAAGACATGTTGGGCTTCTGGAAGAGGGGATTGAGGCAATAAATGATCTGCATTTCATATTATCTTAGAACATATAGAGAGGGATCATTTTAAAGACATGGGGAGAGAAAGACACAGTCCTCTATGGATGGCTTTCTCTCCCTGCTTTGATTTTCAGTCATGGTGTCACTGATGGGGAAGGAATTAGGAGAAAGGTGACCTGATTTGGAAATAACATCCATAGAAGTTCAGACCTCCTTGTTGGAACAGAGCCAGGGTCAGGAGATTAGGGCCAAATTTTGCTGAGAATGCAGACAATGAAAAAATATATATATATTTCTGAAGGCCTATATGCATACTTGCAACTTTCTGCTTTGTCCTACTCTAAAGCAGTTTTCCAAGCAGTGAGACCTCCTTCTGCTGCTGACTTACTTGGAGCCTCCTATGCCAGTGGTCCAAAGGCTCTTTGGATGTTTGACCACAATAGAGAGAACCATACTTCAGGTAACCATCTGCCCAACATGCACATCTCCTGTGGAGGACAGGTTTTGACCATGTCACACAAAGGTTATGCTGCATTTTCCCTCACAGAGGGAGTCAGTTACTGCCATTTAGAATGAGAAATCTATATGAAGCCATGTGGCAGATGTAATGTGATTTCAGAGCTAGAAGATCAAGTACAGTTTACTTCGTAGAAACCTGTCTACACCAAAAGAGCAAAAGGAATGGTAGTAACTTCCATAACACATTTCCACACTTCCAGAAGGCTGCCTTCTTTGTTGACACCTTGATGCCTGGTGGTTAATGTCTGACAGTGCGTAACAATGAGAAGACAATTTCCAGATCCAGAACTAGAAGCAAACAAGAAGGGCACAGCGCAACCCCTTCCATGCAAAATTTCCAAGCACATTGAGACAGACAACAAGTCCTGATAAGCTCCTTTTAAACATTATACAGCATTCTCCTCCTTCGTACGTGCATAAACTGAGGAACAGAGCAGACTGAATTGTCTGAACCTGGAGAGAGAACTACTTGCATACCTTGCAGCGGAAACTAACTCTCTGTGAGCTCAAGTGTGTGAAGCTGCAAGAGCAGTCCCCAAGTGCTCTTATCACTCCCTCAGAAACATAGAATCCTATATAATTACAGCACTCATACTGTCTCCTGCCACAGACCTGTTTTTATATTTCCAGATATCTCCTCTATCATGAAAGAAAATACTGCCAGTTTTGGCAGAAATGCTGGTGAGGGCTGGGGCTGCTCCCTACCTGATGGGAATGCTGTTGCGCGTCCATGTAATCTCCGGCTCAGGATATGACTCCACTACACAGACAAACTTAGCAACATCTTCTACGAGGGCATCCACAGTTTCCAGAGGAGTGCTGATCAAGGGAGCTGTGTGAACAAGAGAAAATGTGAAAGCCCTCTGGTGCCTCCTGGAGAGAGCTACATAGCCTGCCAGATACCTTTGGTCGAGGGAGCCATGTCCCTGCAGGGTCACTCAATGGCATGTCCCTTGAGGTCTCTCCAGAACGTGCAAAATAGAGCAAACCAAGCTCCAACAAGCTCAGTGTGTCCTATGTATCTGACCCACCACTTTCTCAAGATTCACAGCACTGGGTGAGCATACTGCAAGGACACAGGTGAGGCTGTCCCATTGCTATGAGGGTGGCATTGCATAGGCTGGAAGTGCAAGTGGTAGCACACACATTGAAGGCAAGCTGACCTGCCCCTGGAGTGGGAACAGTGCCTCCTCATTAATGCATGAGATTTGGGCTTCTTTGTCATTATTACAGGATTTATTCACTCAACTATTTATCTTTAAAAAAACCAAAACCAAAAACAACCAAAGCCTATTATATAAAAGCACCAAACCCCTTATTTAGCACTATATTTTTCTGAGCCGGGCTCACAAAGACAATTCAGGTCATTCAGATTTGTGTCCTGACTAGGACATAGTCACTTTTTCTCACAGTTTCTGATCAAGTAGCACAAAGGTTAGAAGTTGAACAGCTATGTCTAATGCTCATTATCACAGACCTGTTGTCATACATTAAATGTATCTTTAGAAACATTTGCCATTGCTCTGGTGAAAGACTTGAGTCACAGCTGGAAGGGATCAAAGCATAAGCCTAGCCACTCGCTTTGCCTGCTCATGGTATTCATTGCAGCCACTGCCTCCAAAAAAACTTGAATTACTTGATCAGTGGCTGCAAAGGACACATATCCGTATTTGTTGGACTGGATTTCAGTGACGACTGTGCTGAGATAAACTGATTTTACCATATTCCTGAAACACTACCTTGAAAATTTATCATGGATTCAGGACTCCTCCTGTTCCTCACTGACTGTAGCAGTATCTGGCCCATTATTTTTTCACAGAGAATCCCAGCTGCTGTGTTGGGATTCTACTGGCTCTGCTTAGTACAATAAAATTCAAATTCAGGCAAAAAATAAACTACATCAGTTTTACCCTTCCCTCCCTAAGGAAAGGGCAAAAGAGAACACACTCAGATTTAAGTGACTGAGAATAATAGAAAGTCTATACCCTAATGCTTTTTCAATTTACATGGAAGTCAAAGTTAGAATGTCTTTGGAGTTCTGCTGGAATGAAACTAGAGGAAGAAAGGATCAGCTTCCACTATCAGGTTTATGTAAAACTCTAAACGCTTTTGACATTTCATTAGAATGAATCTGCCTCAATAATACTTCCAAATTATAAGATTTCTCATTGTATCATTGATTAACAATAACAACTATACTTATGTAAATCTTGAAACTGTATCTAAGGCAGCACTAAAGATTATATGAACAAAACTTCAATTGAAACAAGTCTGTGACTAATTCATTGTTTAAGATCCCTGCTTCAAAGTGTATCATGCATCACTTTATCAGGTCACTTTGGGTTACATTAGACAGAAAATAATCATCTGTATTGTACCCCAGATGAATCCCATGCCAGTGAAACCAAATGGAAGATTTCCATAAAGCGTTCATTTACCTTCTACTGGAGGTTGTCTTAGGATAATAACCCCCATCGATGGTTATCCTGTCTACTGCAAATGAGACATTGCTATTTCGTGACAGAGTTTATTGGGATTTGATGGCATTAACCCCAGAGTTTTGCAATCTAATTTTATATAGTATGTTTCTGTTACTGTTGTCCACATTCCTTGATCTCTGGAAGGATGCTTTTCTAACCCTGAGAAATGTAAATTTTTACAGCAACAATAATTCAAAGCAACCAGTTTTATAACTGTTGTAACAATAAACACAGTCATTCTCACAGGTAATAAAGTTACATTTGTACCAAGAGCTGGTATGTATAATGACAGTATTTTGTTCTTTGGGCAAATAAGAACTGCCAGGTTTCTATATTAAATAAATTCTCTAGAAATGGTTAAATATTTTTAAGGTGGGTCTTTAATTCAATAGATGACAGAATATTGCATAGACATGGTCTGACCTGGTACTTCTTGAAAGTCAGCATGCAGCTTTTTGGGCACAATCAAGCCTCATGGTTGCAAGAAAATACTGTCCAAACTGACAGCACTACAGTAACAGGAAAAGTTTTTTAAGTTGCCTTCCTAAATTCTACATCCTCAGAGAGCAACCATGACAACAATGGGGATGTGTCATTTTCTCATATGTTCTTTTCACCTTTGTGATATTTAACCCAAGTAGGGACAGTGGGGAGTGGAACATGCCGTCATTTCCTGAGGTGACAACAGAGTCCCAAAATGGCTGAGACAGTGCTTACATCTAAACACCATCCGAGCAGCTTGGGTGCTGCTGTCAGTCCATGTTTTCTCCAGAAAGCACTCTAAACATATGATGTGTGCATTACCAAATTTTAACATAGGAAAATAGAACCTGAACGATGTACATACATATCTGTCAGCACATAGAAATGGAGCCTGGCCTTCCTATGTGTGTACACTGGAGCTTTCTGATATTTTTAAAGTATCCTTCTGGCTTTAAATAAATGGAAAATAAATTAATTTATATTGTGTAAAGCCACACAGGTGACATTTTTCTGGATGTCAGCTGTAGTTTCCTGAGATAGAAAAATGACCCAAGGCTGGTCACAGGACCATGAGAAAGCCAAATACCCTTCTATCCCCAGCCCACCAGAAGGTTCCAAATGTCCTGGCTTTGGATTCAGATTCACACTTTTGAAACCAGACCAACCAGGCAAGAAACACAATGCAGAAAACAGAACCAGTCCCTCTGCAACATTGCAGACACCTGGAGAAACTGCAGTTCCTCTGGTAAAAACTGGCTCAGCTGCAATGTCCTAGAAAATGGTACATATTTGTTAATCACACTGTGACACCTGAAAAAAAAAATCTATCCCTGTCCTCTTTGTTTTTCTTGTCTCTCTAATACCACTTGTCTTACCACAACATTCAAAAAGCGTAAAATTCACCAACTTACTTTAGTGCCTTAGGAAAATATTAACATTTTTATTTCAAAACATTTTTATAAAGAAGATACATTATTTCCTTTTTTTTTCATTTTTAGAATAACCTGACTAACAATTTTAAGAACATAGCCCGCCAAGAGCAGCGATGTTGGCCTAACATGTGAATACTGGCATTCCCCTTAAGATTTCATTTTGTTTTCCTGAAGCTGCAAAGTTTCTGGTAAACGTTGAATCGCACTGGACAATCACCGTTCAGCAAAAATTGTCGTCCGCAGGTTAACCAAATGGTACGTCCAGAAGACCACGATTGCACTTCATAGCTCACAGACTTTTCTAACCAGATTTTTTTATTCCAATTCTTTAGTTGGCTAAAAGTACGTGTGCATACGCCCATATGAACGCGTGCACACAAGATGGGAAGAAGGTATCACAACTTCTACATTATATGCTATAACAAACAGTGTGTATTTGTATTTACATACATATTCTTTGTAAAGACATCATAAGTATTTACTTTTTTTGAAGCTTTTTATACTTATAAACCTACACAGGTGTGCTGAACACAACAAATCTCTGGCTCTGCGGCAACTGGTGCTACCAGCCATTAACACTTCTGAGCTCTCTCTCACATGAGAAATGTACATCCCACCCAGGCTGAACCCAAAGGTCTCCCCTGCCTGTTACAATGGACTATGTGCTCTTCATAGACAAAGAGCCTTCAATTCCAAACACAAATATGAAAATATTTTCACTGGTATCCTACTAACTGCAGTGAAGTGACTACTGAAAGCAGACCATTTTCATCTTTTTTGGGAACACTACTGCACCACCAACCCCACTATTATCAGAGACACCTTCCCCTTTGCAAAACATTCTTCAGCAAATGGTAGAAGAAGAGCAGGGAAAAAGCCCCTCCAATCAAACCTTTTAGAAGTGTCTCAGCCAAGCTGAGGGCTGCCAGGGTGAGGACGTGCAACAGGGGCACCTTCAGCAGGTCATTCATGTTTGATCCAGAAAGCATCCAGCTCCTTCAGGCAAGGCGTGTGGACCTCCCAGCCGGCTGCATTTCGGAAGCGGTGTGCAAGCAGAGCTTCTCTACGAGTGACAGAGTGGGGTCTGAGGGATCTAAGTATAATCAGGAATTCTCCCACCCAGTGGTGGTGATGGACATGGCCAGCTGGTGTGTATCCACTTTGGTCAGTGTGAAAGCGTGGGGCTCATGAAACAAGAGAAAGCAAATCCCTTCTGAATTCCTTCTAAGCAAACAGAGAGCAGTACAATGGGCGAATGCATTTCCAGGGCAATACCCTACCCCAGTGTTGCAAAGTCACCAGACCTTTATTCCAGCTGTCTGTAAGTGCAGCAATAGGCAAAAATATTTGCCACTGTGTTTTCCTTCATTTTATTCCCCTCTTTTCAAGTTTTTCTCCTCTCGCTCACACACACTCCTCCTTATTATAACCTTTCAAGTTTGGCTGTAATATGCCACCTGTTGCCCTGCTGATAGTATTTCTTTTCTTAACAGATGCATTTGTTGGAGCAGAAGAGGTTGGCATTGATGGCTAAAAGTGCCTTTCTTTTAAGGCAATACAACAGTGGGGAAATATGACAGTGGGGTACTGACATTAATCTCCAGAAATATTTAGTTAACCACCAGGTCTCTGCCTAAGATGAAAGGCAGAAAATCAACACTCATTTTCTAGGAAGATTTAAAGAAGCATCAGGCTGACTCGCTCTGTCTTGCTCAATCCTAGCACAAAGGCCTATGTTATATTTTCCAAAAATGTGAAGTCATTTGTACTGCCTGTTTTTCTAGCATAAATATTAATATGAAGAGCAAAGAGGCTTACCACTGTGAAAAAGGCTGATTTGGGACAATATCTGCATGAGCAGAGAAAAAGATGAATAATCAGTCCAGGAAGAACCAATTTGATGATGATGGTCTTGGAACACAACTCCACATATTTTTCATCATTTTATCAGCAGCATGGACAAGAGCTTTGCACTAAACTATGCAAAGGAAAGGGAATGTGCAGTCATAACACATCACAGTAAAAGGTACTCTGAGATCTCTGGAATTTCCTTTATTTGCTGAAACTCTTGACTTAAACCACTTCTTAACTGTAGTTTCTGCAATGAACACACATGGTTCAGCAGTGCATCCTCTGAGGAGCAAATAGAGTAAAGCTGACCAGTGCTGTGAGTGTGTGAATCTCCATGGTTTGGCATGGCTTTATAACAGCAATCTTACTTTGGGGACATGCCATGGCTGATTAGGAACAAGGATCCCTGGACAACGGCTCCTCTGAAGATGAATAAAGACATAAACACTCACAGAAGACATTAAAGATATTCCAAAAATTCTGGAGCTAGCAATGACAACAAAGCAAAATAAGAAGACAACAATGAAACAACAATAATCCTACCAGGGAACAGAGAAATACTGATTCATGGCTGAACTTACAAGTATTTCTTTTGTTTAAGTCCAGACATATCCAATTAAACTGCTCCATAGAAATGCGACTTGGTCTTTCAGGGTAAAATTCTCTTCATGGAGGCACTTGACCAAAGACCTTTACATTGCTGGTTTCCTGTTTGGAATGTGTTACAAGGGCTTTGAAAATGCACCATCCATATGTGTGCAAAAATTAATATTTCCCTTTTACTTGCCAATTGCATTTAGAAATGACACTGCCAGCAATGGCTGTTAAATGCTAATAATGCCTTTGCATTTTGGGGATTACCAAAGTACTCCTAATCTCTCATTTCCTCTAGTTCATATATTTTTATTAAGCATCACAGTGAGCTCCACTGCTCTAAACTGAAAGGATGTAAATTTACACAGTAAATGAGAGTAGAGAGCATGCACCATGGGCAATGGTGCACAAGCTCCAGATACACATGCCACACAACTAACATACAATACGTGTGGGAAGCTGGTGGTCATCTTGCCCATCATGGAAAGATGTTTCCATACACAGTGAAATCAGTGAAAATGAAATGCTGGTGACGCCAAACCTTCTTTGATTCCAAGTATTTTCCAGGCTTACCTTATAAAAGTAAAATGCATCTTTAATTTTTACTCCCGGGGTTATGAATTTGCTGGTTGTCGGCTGTTGTGTTTAGGTTTTTTCCTAACAAAGCTGAGATGCATACAGTTCACAGATAATTGTATTTACATCTGTTGTTACTTACAGCCATGCCCCAAGGCTTCTGCTGAGATGAGGTCCCAGCAGCCTACGCAATAATGAGAAGCAGTGCAGTCCCCAGCTTTCAGACTCTGTGGAATGTCTTGGGGTGACTTTATGATGTTGTATCCCTTATCGCTGCTCTATGCCCAGAAATTTATTTTGTGCCTTTCTTTAAACCGACAAACTGGCACATGGGTGAAGCTCTGTTCCCACAGATTTCTGCTCATCATTGGAGTGCAAACACTCCAAAGTCAGTTCATGAAGTTCAGTACACAAGACAAAGTGTGGAGTGTCCATTCACCTAGCTACCATTTTTTCCCACTGCAAACTCTTTGCAAAGTGACAAACCGAGTATTTCGAAATAAATGCATAAATACAAAGAAAGTAATAATTTGCTAAAGTTTGTGGAACAGATAACTGTCTTGCAGTCAACTAATTGTTTGGCATCTGACTTCTATGATGAGTGGAAACTGGTTGCAGTACAGGATCATGCTGGATCTTTTTTCTGTACATCTCTGCATGCCTCCCTCCTTCTTCCAAGTATTCTGCTGGAGGCCAACATTTTTGCATGGTAATGTGACATAATTTGACCACTGGATTATTTGAAAACTGCCTTTTCTCCCACATCACCCTCTGGAATATCTTCTGTGTAGGTAGTCCTAGATGTTCATCCAAGCAGACAGGCTAGGACAGGTATTTTCAGCAGAAAGTGTCCAGCCAGAGAACAAAATCATCCTACAGAGAGACTTAATGAAATTGCTTTGGCAATGGCCCTAATCACCCCAGCATCTGATGATTCACACTGAAATAATCCAAGTCAGCACTAACCCAGGCTGAGTAGTGATTGACTTGCCTGACCTCAGATTGAGGTGAAGCTGGCCTGTAGATCCCTGGATTCTCCTTCTTGTCCTTTGACTGGGTGACATTTGCTTTCTTCCAGGTCTCAGGCACCTCTCCTGGTCACCACAACCTTTCAAAGATTTGTTGTTGGTATGAGGAGCAACAACACACCCTTCATCATTGGTTTCTCCACCTCCTGTATGAGAAAGTTATCATAAGTGCTTCCCAAGAACCTCCTAGATTGTTTGTGCCTTGCTGAAGGCAAGCCAGAAAATGAGCGTGCCCTAACCTGCCAAGATAGCAGATGTGTACTGATACAGAAGACAAGTGGCTTTCAAATCCCAAGTGCCATGTCATGGCTCCAAGCATCTTCCAGCCAGCAGAGAGATGAAAAGGATGTATATGTGTTCCCTTCAGATGGGTGCATCCACATGTCCCTGGAGGCACTAACCTGATGCCTGATGCACCCTTGCTGCTTCCTGCCCCAAAGATGCTGGCCTCTCAGATAGAGGCATCCTCACAAAACACTTAACAGTGAAACCCATTTTGGGGCTGCACATGTGTCTTTCTACACAGAAATGAATCAAGGTCCCATTGCCGTAGCAGTATGGTCACATCAATCCTCCCAGTCCACCCTGCCCACTTTGCCAGAAGTACCTACAGGCAGCACAATCTCCTGGGTGTCTGGCATGGAAAAAGCATCTTTGACAATGCATACCAGCACTAGGGGAGGAGATAGACATAATTTCAGTTCTTTTATTAAACACTGCGCTTCTTTACAGAGATCCTGAGTGGAAGCAGCTCTTAGAGCCACCAGCCAAGGGATTTAACCCAGCCTGCAACACTCATGTGGCCAGTAAGGTATTGTTGCTTGTGTCAGAACAGCAAATGCAGCACTCAGTGTAACATAAAGGAGAGAGCTGTACTGCTGCTGTTCTTTACCCTGCACTTGAGGCTTTTTTGTTTGGTGTCTTGGTTTTTTATTTGTCATGATGAAAGAAAGGCTTTTCTCTAAAGTCCTTTAAGAAAGAGAGACCCTTCCCAAAGCCCCACTTAGAGTGTTTAAATTGGAAGATTTCAGGAACAGTTGACTTGGCTTCTATCCTCCGCCATGTGGACCAATCTCTGGTCTCCTAATAATATTTCAACACTTACTAAGCTCCAATGCCTGAATCTAAAATAGTTCTCTTTTATTCTCTTGAGATTTTGTGGCAGTCGGGAAACCTAAAATTTGCATTAATTTCTTGCTATCATCTTGTTGTAAACGTTCCTGTAATTTTTCAGCTCACAGGATCTGACAGTACTGACTTAGGACAATCTATGTTTTGTGGTGGGGCAAAATTATGTAGTGTTATGAGACGTAATTAGTGCAATGAAATAGTGTAAATACCGTAAAGAAAGAGGAATAACCCTTGTCATGCACCTAGCTAGCTGTTCACAGTATATATAGCATAGAGGATGAGCTGAATGCAGTTATTTCAGAATATATAAAACTACACCATAACACAGGGAAAGACCACACCCTTGATTACCCTCTCCTCTCAGAGGATAATGCTGTCACGGTGCTGAGCTGGAGTGGGACAGAGATGTCCTGTCTCCCCAAAGAGGGTTGCCACAAAAATGTACAACCCTTGTTCCTTATCTTCTGGTTTCAGTCTTTTATCCTCTGCTTGCCATTGGAACAGTGCAGTCTGGAGGGCGAGGATAGCTGCTGACACACAAAACCTGCTCTCCATCATATGGTACCAGAACCCAGCAAGTGAGAAACAAGACCTGCATTTAGATACAGTTACAGCACAGCCCTTACTGACCTCCCAAGGGAACTGAGAAAGGAGAGACTCAGTGTGGATTTCCAGGCCGTGGGAAATGCACTAAGGAGAGCATCTACCTATGGAATCCCTTTTTGCAGAAATAAGAAACGTTTCACAACAGGAATACAATATATCACAACAGGAATTTAATATATCCTATTGATTTTGATCCCAGACTACTGCACCTTGTAATATCTCACTCTCACCAAGAAATAAATACAACCTCAGCTTGATCTGACAGTAATATTGGTAGTTAATGCACAAATACTGTCACTACAAAATAAAATCTGGCTATTTCATACCAGAACTCCTGTGAGTAATATTTTAATTGTTGTCAACACTTCTTTAAAACAATCAAAGCTAAAACCAAGGAAAAGCACAATGAAATAAATATATACACTATCTCATGTGTCAGATTGATAAATTTTCAATTTTCAGTTTTTGTCTGTCATTATTTGCTGTTCTTGATTGCTGTTATAGATTGTGGAGGAGCAAAAGCCAAGCAATGGGAGTTTATAGGCATGCCAAAAGCTTGGTTTCAAACATACAGCCTCTAGCACAACTGGCTTCAAGTGAAAGATTGTGGTCCTATGCACAGTGTAGAAATCAACTGTCCTGAGTGATCATAGAATCATAGGCCTGTAAATACCTTTTCCTTCCATCACTATGACACCTCTGAAACTCACAGCATCTCTCCGCAGCCAAGTGGGATCCAAGAAGTGTTACAACATAGGGGTGTGATATGAGGAAACACTCAAGTTTCAAAAGTACCTGCACCCATGCAATAGCACTTGTCTGCCAGTGGAACAGGACACTTGTAATGGAGCTGCTGCATCCTGCCAGCTGATGGCAGGTTGCCATGAGGCTACAGGAGGTGTGCAACACACAGGTCCCAGGGGCATCCTATCCCCTTTCCTTTCACTGAATGTGGGCAGTGTGCAGCAACATGTGAAACAGCTCTGCCCTCTTTTTCCAGGAAAGATAGTTTTTTCCTGTTGCTCTGATAGGAAGAAGAACTTTGCAGCATGCATAGCTGAGGAGTTTTCAGATATTGTGCTATATGCTGAAAGATATTTTGGGAGCCTTTGTCTATATGTATTAAAAATGAGAAATCAAATTCTGCTCTGAGTTAACCCCAGGCAACCCCACTGACGTCAATGGAGTGTAACTGAGAGCAGAAGGTTGCCTGTGATCTTTTTTTCTTAGAGTTCACCTGCTGCTCATTTGAAGCCATAATCCTTGGTGACATCCCAGTCATTTCTATGGGAGAGAGGCCTGCACTGCAGAGATCAGGTCCCAGTGTGAACTTCACTCAATGAGGCATTCTTGGCTATGGGTTTTGGACCATCTCAAAATCTACCTGCTACAGCAGTCACATTGGCTGCTATTTAAACATTGCTGTGTATTATTTGGAAGCACCATAATTAGCACATCAATATGTGGGAGTATGTCTCCTTAATCAAGTGGCAGATCTTTACCCAAAGATGCATCCAACACATCCAGCACATTTAAGAGCAAACACTGCAAAAGTCATATGCAGGTGACGTGAGGCAAGAAACAGGAGGAGAACCAAAGACACAAGCCTCAAGGAAATGTCCTTAGCAATGCACAGTTCCCCATGGACAGTGGACTCCGGCAGGGGAACTGTAGCCAGGACGCTGCTTTCTGCAGGAACCACAGTGGGGTTCTGTGTCCTTACGCTGCTTTAGCAGCCCCGCAAAAAAGGCACACAGGGTGAGAGGAGGGTGTTCAGGATAAGATGCCACAAAAGAGGGATAGGTATGGGATTTTGCACATGCCCTGTGAGCCTAGGGAATAAAGCAAAACAGTGAGAAGAAACTTGTGCAGGTTCTGCATAGCAGGTGGTATTTATGGTCATGAATGAGATGTTATGCTTTTCTGTCCCATATTTACTAGCACTGTCAAGTAATTTTCCTTAGGTTTGTTTAAGCCTGAGAAAGAACTAGGAGATAGAAGGCCTGATCCAAAATACTGGCATATCCACAAGATTAGCCCTTTAACTTCATTGGACTTGACCTGAGGGTCCTGTTGTCAACGTAACATCATTAAATATGTTTGAAGTAAGGGCAATGTTCCCAGTTTGTGGGCCTACCCCTATAGCCCAGGCATGCAGTCTGTGCTTCTGCCATTTACTATATTGTGAGTAACTAATTGGTATCATGGACATGTTGTCCCCAGAAGGTGGCTAGAGAGGGATGTTAGCCTGGGTAAGGGCCTTTTCTCCCCTCCCTCCCTCTTTTCCGTCCCATTCCAGGTGGAGAGGGTGTTCTGGTCACTGCTTCAGCACATCTCCATCTTGGACCTTCTTCCCTCACTAGTGGCAGATTTGCTGTGGGTAGAGGGTCACTGGAGAAGAGTCACATTAGGGAAACCTACATGGGCTCAGGGACATAGATGTTCCCCAGGAGTAGTAAGATACCTGAGCATCTTTGCAGCAGTGGGCAAGGTTTCATCCTGTCCTAGAAATCACACTTGGCACGTAGCACCGAGTTTCAGTCCCCAAAATAGCTTACAACCCAATTGGTCAGCTCTTCCAGTCAGTGCTTCCATGAAGAGCTTTTGTCTGGGATATTTTCATAGCATTTGCCTTTTTCCCTAAGTAGCAGTAGCAGCTCTGGAGCATCTGAATGAACAAAAAATTCACTGGGCCAAATTCATCTCCTCTGACCATTGCAGCAGGCATGCAGCAGGGTTGGATTTCCTCCAGCCCAACACCAGTTTAATGCACTGCAGCTGCTGGCAGTGCCTGCCGGCATGTCTGGAGCAGGCGGGGTTTTCCCATGGTAGGATCCTTCTGTGGTTGCAGACTGGGCCTGTCAAACTGCAGAGGCATCCATGCTGCTCAGTCAGGCCACACAGCTCCACAGGATGCAATCATCTGTGCCTTGCAGCCCTCTCTGTCCTACATCAAGTGATGGATCATTGCATCCCAAATTCATGCCTGATCCCCAGACATCTAGAGACACAGGGGATGTCCATGAGGTATGGACAGAGACACACTCTTCCCTTCACAGGAGGTGGAAATCCCACTCATTGACACCAGCAGCCCAATTCCTAATGATGTTGACTAGATAGTTGAAGAAGCAAGATGGAAAAAGCAGAGTGGACTTGAATTTCAGAAAAATGTCTACAAATTTCCAGGTGGTGTAAACTGTTATCATTCCCTTGGCAATAGAGAAACTATGCCAGTTTTCTGTTCCTTGAGAACTTCATATTTGATTGGTATCACTGACAATTCAGCTCTTTGTCTTATCTGCACATCAGAGTCTCTCTGTGCAGCTGTTCTGCTCTGTGAACAGCTTCTCTCTCCCACGCCCTACCTTCGGCTGAAATACAAGTGATTTAGCCCATGAACATATTTTAAACCCAGTCTCTGTGAACTCTTGTGGCACAGAGACTGTGTAGAATCTAAATTAAAGCTTCAGTGGATGTATCTTCCTACTTGAAGCCAAATTAGGGCAAAAGACAGATTCTGCATTTTGAATATGAAGTTTTTGTTAAAAGTCTAAATTACTCACTTTGTTAGAGCATGCTGCCAAAAATGCCACGTGGGTTTGATCCCCATTCAGGCCATTCACTTAAGATTTGGACTTGATGATCCCTGTGGGTCCCTTCCAACTCAGAATATTCTGTAAATCTTGTAAATTTTTTGTAATGTGCCATGTGTGAGGCAAATGCAGTTTCTTTTTACCTGGGTTAGGAGTGAGAAGGCTACACAAGAGCAACCACCACCCACCAGGCTACATCCATGCTGTTGAACCACTCGAGGTGAACAGCCCTCCGATCTCCTGCTGGCAAGGTCCCACTCTAAAATGCAAGCCACCTCTAAGAATTGTTTTAACCTGGCCCAAAACTGCATCAAAGAGCTCATAAGCCACTGAATAGTATGCACCTTGAGCTTATAGCACTGGGAGCATTTACTGCTGCTGTGCAATCTACAGGTATACATGGAGCTACAAGATCCAACCAAAGTCAGAATTTTAATCTAGACCAAACAAAATGTCTTTGGAATATCTGGGTGTTGGGCCCTTCCCGAGCTTGCAGGGACCCCAGAGCTGCTGTCCCCATTCATGCCAGTGTTCTTTTCACAGCAGCAGGAGTACTCTGAACAGGCCTTTCACAAATGACCATCACTTTCCCTTCTACACCCAGCTGAGCTGGGCAGTTATTAGGCAGCTGTCTACAGCTCTCATGTAGAAACCACAGCCCTAGCTCTGGTGTCTGTTGTCACCAATGCCAGCTGGTGGTGCTTGTCCCAGGCCATGTGCTTATCCCAGTAAACTCCTCTAAAACACTGTTGCCTATCCTCTTTCTCCAGAGCTGTAGCACAATAATTCACCCACACTTGAGTGAAGGCATTATCTTCTTCCCACTCAGTTTTCTCCTTTGCCTCCTATTAGCAAGGAAAAGCCTTGCACAGTCATGCAGGAGGCAATATCACTCACCAGTATTGTCAAGGGTCAGGCTACACAGGATGCATTTCTTCCAGGAGTCCCCTCAGGGGGATGAGAACATGTGTCTGGGTAATGTCCAACTTCATCTCCCCAGATACTGGGCCAGAAAAAGGAGGAATCAACTGTACCTGTAAAGTGACAAATGCATGTGGGATGGCTGCACACAAAGCCATGGTGCAGACGCAGGTGCTTCACAGCAGTTGTGTGTTTGCTTTCAGACACTGGAAAAGAAAAGATAACTGCTTTGTCTGATGAAATTTACATCCTGAGGAAAGTGTCATCACAGAAAAGATGTCAATAGTGATATTCCGTATCTGGAAATGACTTTTTTTCTCTCTGCCCCTTTTTTTTTTTTTTTTTTTTTTTTTTTAATGTGGACAAGCATGATTTTGGCGCTAATAATGTGTGGTAGTGCACTTGTCAAGACATCTCCAACAACAGATGCATAACAGAGGCTCCTGGGGGCTTGCTTCTGGAATGTCAGAAATGCCTTACAGAGCTACAGTGTTCAAAACACTCAGAGAAAAAAAATCCTTGAATTAGGCAATTCTGTCAGGCCGAGGAAACAAGATATCAAGATGAAAAACTGAAGAATAGTTGTATTTTTGAAAATATATTAGTGTCCCTCAGGCATTAAAACTTCATGAGTCAGATCTTAAAAAAATCATAGTCGGCTTAAACATGAAAGTTGTGGGGTCTAGTAACCTTGCGTTGTCTGCACTATTAATGGTCACATTCCTAAATTCTTCTAGAAAAAAATGGAAATTGAAATTTATTTTGTAATAAAAGCAGAAATTCCTACATAATCTAACAGCCCCAGGGGCTGAGGCATTAGCAGAACATCAGATAATATGATAAAACCCCAACAGTTGAAAATGCTGGAGCTAAACTAATTTGTGTAGTCCTGGTAATAGATTTCAGGACTGGTTCAAGAACCCACATCCACAGGAATGGTGTGCTCTGCTGGACTCATTCACAGACATAGTTTTTCTAGGTTGCAGTCTTTGGATAGCGGCTGTCAGAAATTACATGATAGCTCTGTTTCATTCAATGGAAAAAGTCTCTGCGGATAGGAGAACAGAAAAGCCCCTGAGGTACAGACTTCTGCAGTGACAAATTAACTAGTAGAACAAAGCACAACATTTCAAAGGACTTTCTGAGGTTTTAAGGGCTTTGCTCATGGAGAATGCCTCCCATAGTATTTCAATAAATGCACTGTGTTCTTCTAAAACTTGTCCCCTGTGTATTACATTGTGATTACATTCATGTGTAGCATTAGGTTTGGTTAAAATACACTTATTTATTTGCTAACTACTTAACTTTTAAAAGGACCTAAAGTTTGAGTCAGAAGGAAGAAAAAGTCTCAGCTTTCAAAACTTCCAAAAGTCCTTGCAGACACCTGGCCTCTCCTAGCACAAATCAAAGCTTCTCCAATCATCAAGGCCCTCATGCTGGGAGATGACCTGGGGGCCTTGGGTCTCCACCAGCACACTGAGAATGGATCTGGTATGGTTTCCTAGTCTTTAAGGATGTCACCATTCACTTTGCACTGGGAGAAACACTTCCCATATTTGATTTGGGACAACTCCGTATCTAGAAAAAATTCCAGAATCACAGACTTACCCTGAATGTCATATCTTCCACATGTTGGGGTTTTTCCTGGAACACAGGTGACTATAATCGTCTGCCAGACCTTTCATCATCCTCTGCCAGACTTTTCATTCACCCCCTTCAATCCACCCAGCCTTGGTTGTTGCCATACGTCACACAGTGACCAAAATGCTTTACAGAAAGCATGTATCAACATTTCCAGCAAGAATGTTTCATCACAATTTCTTTGCCAAGTGATACCACATCTGGCCATGGCTCTGTTAGTGGTGCAAAAGTCAGAGCACCATATGCACTTTGCTAAGAAAAGGGATGAGGCTCTTCCTCATCAGCTGTTGTCCTTAAAAGCAAAGGTGCTGCCAGTACAGCACTCTGTGCTCAAGCAAGCCTCACTGGCCTTCCCCGCCTGTCAGAAGCACAAAATTACGCAATCCTTTCTGTGCAGCTGCTATTTGAGCAACTGTGGTAATGTCTAGACTCTCTTCTCCCTTGTGTGAGCTCAGAGGCATCACTTTGCCCCAGTCCAAGCTCCTAAAAAGCCTGATAAGAGATCTGTGACCCTTCTTGTGTGCCAGCCAAGAACATATGTGTCAATCTTGTCCTCCAGCATAGGGGGAATCTAGGCTGTCTCGTACATTCATGCTGAATTAGGCAAGAGACGTTTGTGGAAGGGCTAATGAAGACCTGCTGTTTTGTGGCAATGACTCTGCTGCTCTCTCTGAGGCTGTAGTACCTGTTTGTGACAATGCACAGCCTCCATTGCTGTCTGTGTGGGATGAGACGCATTCCTTTGCCTCCACCCTGCAACTACCTGGCCTCAATATCACCGCTGGGGGAAAGGAAGAGGGACATGTAACCAGAGGTGAAACTGGGTGTGTCACTGGTATAGCACAAATTACATGTGGCAAGAAAGGAGATAGCAGAGACAACAGTAAAGAAAGAAAGAAAGTGAGAAACAAACCCATTCCCAGCAGACAGAGAAGGGGAAAGAATCTGAAAGATGCGGAGTTGACCAGGGATGTGAGGAGAAGCCAAGCCTGGCCTTGAAAGATGGAGGCACTAGGTAGTAGGACCTACTGGAAGTGGGTCGCAGACCGAGGCGACTGTGCTAATGGAAAAAAAACTGCACTTGGTAGTGTCTGGCTGAAAGAGATTTGGTGTGGTTACCCCAGTCTCACCAACATATGCAACCAACATGCCTGCTCTGTTCAGGAATGGCATCTCTGCAGCCAAAGCCGGCTCACCTAGACTTTCACACTGAGTGGCTGCACATCATTTATTTGCAATGCTGCCTACACTGGGTGAGGTCAGGAACCCACTCTGAACACCATTGCAAAATATGAGCAGCTTAATTTCTGCTCAGCAAAAGTTCAGAGGGTGGTGCTTGCAGGACAGTTAAAAAGCATAACCTGGGGGTCTCAAACTGAGGAACTAAGGACCAATCAAGAGTTCTTAAAGCCAGAGGAAAGTTTCCACAGCCTGGCGTAAGTCAAATCTCTCCTGATGGGAGAGAGTTTTTAAAGTCCTTGCCAGGAGTTAGTTCGAGAGACAAATGGAGACTTTCGGCCTTCACTGCTGCTAGATAGTTGCTTGTTAAGTCTTATCAGAGAAACAGAGTCGCTAGCATGATCCACGCACAGCACAGAGCAGAGAATGCACAAGAAAGCCCAATTATCAAGATTTAGACAACCTTTTAAAGATAATTTAACCAATGGTTACTAAAAACATACATTATTTTCACTATGGTACCAATTATTCAGTAACACAGCCAGGAACTGCGGAATTTTTTGTCCAATCATCCCAAATTACTTTTACTGCAGAATATGGAGTAGTAGAAGATGAAGAAGGTTTGGAGAACAACAACAATCCTCCATTTTGATGGTTTTTGCTCTTATCTATTTACTACAAAGAGAAGCCCAAAACCTCTAAATTTTCACCCTGTGACAATCTTACATAGTAGTCTATCACCTAATTCACACCATTGTATTTTCTAGTTCTTGTCTGATAGTTGGCATTTTTTTTCCATGGACAAAGGTCAAAACAGTGTTGTTCAGGGGGGTAAAAACCCCTCAAAACAGGCAGAGAAATATTCTCTGCACTCTGGGTTCCTACAGAAAGTCTGTTAGGATATAACTTACAATACAGCTTGTGACTTTTTTGCCATCCTTGTGCTGGCAGTCTGAGTCTTCTTCCAGCCTGCTGCTTTAAGAATGCTCTTCAACCCTTATAGTATGGAGGCATTAATCTATAAGTATCCACATCAGTCACTGCACACCAGCAGCAACCAAGAAACTGTGCAACCAGTTCAAGAGGCAAAGAGTAAAACTTGACAGAATAATAGCTTTTCTATTTAGTAGCTGCTGTCCTGTAAGTTACCATTTCAGTACCAGCTCAAGAGTGTGGAAAAAGAAATCTAACCAGAAAATCCCTGACTTTTGGGGCTCAAGGTGTGGGAACATTTCCCTAGTGGTACCCATAACCATGAGACCACAGAACCAGAGGGCACAAGGCTCACACAGTGCTGGGTGGGACAATAGAACAGCAATGCCCAGATCTAGTAGACTTTCATCCTATTGTATGTAACTGGTGATCTGGGAGCCAATGTGCAGGGCTGGTGCCCCTGACAGTGCTTTCCAGAAGACATCCTTTGCCCCAGTAGTGTGGCCATTAAGGGTATGAGGCTCTCCAGGGCCACCCAGCACGGTAGAGGCTACATCGCACACACAGTACTCATGGGGAGCAAACCCTGACACCAAAGCAAAAGGAGAGTTCTAAAATGTCTGCCACAGTGCCAGAAAATTTTTTGTAGTGACACATCTTAATTTTGAAGTTTATATGCCTTACAAGCATATTAAACAAGTAAAGTAACACCTGTAATAATTTTAAAATATATAAATTTTTGATCAGAAGTGGATTACAAAGATCTGTTCCACTTCTTTGCAGAGATATGCATTAATTTCACAAGGCTTTGTATTACAAGTGGGAGTCATCTACAGAAGCCTCTTCTGTGTAGATTTTGCTGTGCATCAAATATTGATTCTACAGAACCTCATATAAAAAACTGGCAATGAATGAAAATTTAAGGAAAGTCTCCTGATTCTAAGTTGGATTCTTATTCAGTCTTCAGATAATCATTCTGTAATACTGTGTTAAGTGCCTGGTTTTGTCTAAAAGCTATTACTTTTTTAAAGTCAGTTAATAGGGATCATAGAACATTGCCAAGTTAAACTCTTCCAAACACTAAGAAAAATAAGTGAGGCCTTAAAAAGCAAAATGCAGTCTGGGACTAATTTCCAGGAGATATTTGGAATAAGAGACCTCTATTATAAGCACTGATAATTCATAGGAATATGGCATGGATAATCTTCTTGTTTAATTACACTTCTATTTAAAATAGTTCAAATCTAGCTGAGTTTGGACTACTAAAACATCTGCAGGAAGGTTTCAGGTATGAGGAAAGACAATACAAATGGGATACAGTACTGCAGTGACCATTTGCTGATCTGGAAAATAACCTCACCGTACAAAATGCAACATTCCTTTTAAAACATAGTCCCTGGCAATGGTGAATACAAAGGTTGAAGTGACTCACTCTGCACGACAATGAGACACTTCAGGCACATATCTGAAATTGTTCACCTTATTTACTGCCAGTAAACTCACTCTTTCAGCAAGACAGTTTTATGGGCCATGGCATCTGAATTTCCAGGGAGACTTGTAACAGCAATATATTGTGTATGTGCATGTTACTGAACTAGAGACCATTTTAAGACAAGTTGAGGATGATCTTGGGAGATAACAACCAAGTCAAAAGCAGATAAGTTCAATTGTGCTATAAAGTCATTTTTAAAGGAAAATTCTGTGATGGAAAACAGCTATTGCTGTGTGAGTTGCCTTCTGAGCCCCTGTGCTGGCTAAGAAAACAGATGCAGAATTATCTCCTTCCTTTGTACACCCTCTCCACTAAAAGGACAGGACTAGGTCTCGGGTATTATTTACTATTAAACTTCCAGAGACTAAGACACTCATTTCCAATAGAGTCAAGTTTGTGCTGGTTGAAGACATTTCATGGAGAATACTGACTTGGCTCCATTTTTGTCCCATGTGGAGGATCACAACCCTTAAGAAATATTGTTCTGTGATGTGAAATGATATGCTTTAAATCTCTATTTTGAACATGCGGTCTTAGGACGCATCCATAGCTCAAGAAACCAGCATCTGGCAACTGGATAATACTGGACATTCACAATGAAAGGATTAAATAAAAACTATTAAGATAATTGGTCTAGGGCCTTTTTGTCTCATCATTATGAAGTTTCACTAAGAAAGTCTGTTTTCCCATAACAATTTTTTTGTCAAGGCGTGTTCTCTTTGTTTTTTTTTTAATGCATGATCCTGAATAGTCTGGTATGAAACCACAAGGAAATCTATCCACAGGATCTGGCAGATAATGGTATTCCTCACAGCCGAAGAGCCAGGGCACTGATAGCAGCGAAAAACCATGAAAAAATTAACACAATTCAGTAGGTCTAACAGGAGAAATAAAATATTGACTGTTGGGACACTAATTTCTACCAGTCTGCCATTTTAATAGCACACAGGAAAAACTGCAGAGCTGACTTGGACTGAATGGGTCCTACTGCAGTCTTCATCTGTGGTGTGCCTGGCAAAACAAGGCCACAGCCTTTCTGACACTGAATATAATGCTGCTGAAAGCCTTCTGCAAGTCCTCACTGGGATTTTTATGAGCTATTTTCATGCCTCCCATTCTGACTTCCTTCAGAAAACATGATTCTGTGAGGGGCAGAGATAGAGAAAAAGTCCATTCTTTCAAAAGCAGTGAATCTGGTTTGTTTCTATATTACTGTTTATTTTATGACAGTGTAACAAAGCCTGTAAATGTTGTTAAGCCCGAGTCAGTATTAGCAATGGAAATAATTACTACCCCTTTAACTGACGTTTTGTTAATGTTACTGTAGTGCTGTCTCATGAGTCATGACAGGATGGAAATTAATTTGTCACTGCTGTAGGTCTCTTTCTTTACTATAAAGCAAGTTTCTCCTCTTACATTCATCTGCTCTCGAGTCTGTAGTAGAACTAATAAACCAAAAACATACTTGAACATCCTTGTACGTGCTGCCTTCTCCGTGGCCAAGGCATTTTAAGTGTTGTTTTCCTTAGGTAATGGAACAGCCATGTGAAACTGAGGCCCTGCAGAAGGCATCTCTGAAAGTCACATAAAGGCTCTGGACTTCTTCAGCCTTTGAAAAAGTATATTTTTAGTGTCTTCACAAAGAAATTTGCTTCTGAAGACTTCATGATATAAAAGTTGTGCTTCCTATCAATTCACAGCATAGTCAGCTGTCCTCTGTCCAAACTCACCTGACAGCATGGCTGTCTATGGAGCCCATGTTGTTTCCTTGGCAGCCAGCATCCTTTCCAGGATGCCACCTCCTTGGGATTCAAAGGCTTCTTGACAGTAAATTATTATACAGTGAAACTATATAAAGACTAAGCAAGAAGATGCATATTCTACCTGGTGACCAGAGAAGGTCCTTGCAGTGGTTAAGGCTGGAGCATAGGCCATATGAGGGATGGCAGAGGGCTGGTTCAGCCTGGAGAAGAGGAGGGGAAGGATTGACCTTATGTCCAGTCCTTATGTGGTGCACAAGAGTCAAGAGGATATGATTTGCAAAAAGTTTAATTTCGGTTAACTTACTAAGAAAGGTTTTTCATCTTGAGGTTGGTCAGGTTGGTCAGTCACTGGAAGACAGGCTTGGAGACTTTGCAGGATCTCCAGCCTTGGAAACACTAACACTTTCATGGCACAAGGCACACAGTAACCTGTTCTAATGGGTCCTGCTTCATGTAGAGGTTTGTACAGCCAGAGGTCTCTCCCCATCTGAGTTATTCCATGAGTTAATGAAAGCTTTGGAAGGTTTGTTGTTTCATTTCTTTGTCTGAAGAGCTGTCTGAAGAACTTCTAATCCCTATTTCGTTTCTCTGCCTCGGATTTAGCAAACTCACAATGTTTCAACCAAAATCTTAGCCCAGCTTTCCATATAAGCATTTTTATTCTAAAGACTCCAGTAGGAGAAAATATGTGGTCTGATACAAAAATATAAAAGAAAATTCTTCTCCACTTTTTCTTTGCCTGTTCAATTCATGCAACAATTTTGCCTTTATCTGTGGATATGTTCAGCCTTTCTTCAATACACCAAGAATGCAGCAGCCTGGTCAGTTTTTAGGTGGTGTCTTAACCTGCATTTCCCAGTGTGGACTATGACTGAGACAGCTACAAATTTAGCTGACTTCATCTAGCACTCTCCAGATCTGCTACCAAACTCTAAAGAGTGAATAAATAAGACCTATGCCAAACTCTTTCTATGGAAAAGCTTTTTCTCATTTGCAGACCTCAAAGAAGCCTTTCTCCATTGTTAAGTGTCATACATGAAATCCCTATTTGTGCTTGGTCTTTGCATATTAAGTGCTTTAATTAATTAATTTTGAGTTAAATATTTTTAAATTGAATGTTAAAATTAACCCATCAGCCCAGGTACCAAAAAAAATCAAGTTCCATTAATCACTTGTACACCATAAGAGTTATCTTTGCTGTGTTTACTGTATACTTTTACAAGTGTTTTAAGATGTTGGATGTATTTTAGTACTTTTTTAGGTGTTTTTACTTGTACTTTGGTTCCAAGGCAAATTTCAAAACCCCAGTTCCAACAAACAGCCCAGCCCCCACAGCTATTATCCTGTAAGTAAGCTCCTTGGCAACCTGAATTTTAATGACCCTTATCTCAACTAATACCACCCCTCTGACAAGGATGAGCCATTGGTGGACAGAGATAATCTGTCAAAGGGAAAGCACCAATCACTTTAAACCGAAGGGGCGAGCTGTGGGTGGGCTGTGGGCGGACTGGGGCAGCACAAAGGCAATATAAAACAACGAGTCAGAGAAAGACGCGCCCCTTCTCTCCAGCCTGCAGAGGTGGGGTTCAGTGCTGGGAAGGTCTACTCCTATTAAGGAGCTTTTAGTAGTTTTGGTTTGGTTTTTTTTTTTTTGGCTTTTGGACCAGCCAAAAGCCAGCCTAGCACTGCAAGCCCTTTTTCTCTACCTGAGGTTCAGTGCTGTTTCAGCCAGAAGATCTAAAATCCCTGCGCTCCTGGGGCATACCATCTACTGAGCCATAGGATCCCAAATTTTTATATTTTGCTGATTTTTGTAATTTTTCAATTTTTCCGTTTTTAATAATTTGTTTTAATTTTTAACTAAGAGTTGTCTCTTTTCTCACATTAAGGGATTTTTATCTTATAAATAAACTTAGCATTTACTGAAATTTAAATTCATTGTAAGTTGGAGGAGTGTACTTTGGGGTGTTTTGTGATATTTTAATGTCTGAAAGTGATGCAGTCAGAAAAGCTGTAAGAAATTAGACTTAAGAACAACTTTTCTTGAAAACAGACCCCAGCAGTGAGGAAGCCGAAGGCTCTCATCCACATGCGTAGGAATCCAGCTTTGTCCCTGGGAAAGTGTGCCTTCTTTCAAGTGTGCCTTCTTTCTGTGACCAATGATAATCACAGCCAATAGCTTTCCCACCTTGTACTTCAAGAGTAAGATCTGAGCCCACACACAGCTCAGCCTGCTCCTTTCACCCAGGCCAGTGCATTGCTGCCTGCCCCAAGCACCTTTGAGAAGGTGGCAGTTCTGTCTCAGCGCTGTGCTTATGCTCTCATAGCAACTTGGAGGTGCAGCATATGCATCCAGCTGTGAAAGGACCTGTGGACAAAGGAAGTGTCAGTCTCTTTTCAGAGACTTCAAACACGTAGTTTAACTCTCAAATGTTTCATTATGCCAGGATGTGCTTTGACAATACATAGAGGAAGTAGCGCTGGGCTTTCTGTCTGCAAACTCCACTTTTTCAGGTGAAATTCAGCTCTTGAAACCAAACCCTGTTGTGAAAGTCCTTCCAGAGGGCTTTCTGTGAGACAGATGCATATTCCATAAGTTCTGAAACAATACAATACCCTCTTAATGACACGGATAAACTGCACCATTTTCCTCATTTCATCATGGCTGTCTGGTTTTAAGCACTGCAGAAATACAGATGTGTACTTCAGACTTGAGAAAAAACAGGGCTCTGATAGTCTACATGATGTATTGGTCTACAAGAAGGCTCTCTCTTGTGTCAGACAAAAAAGTCTTTTCAAAGAAGGACCTGAGGAGGGAAACAGTGGCTCACCTTGGGGGTTAGGAGGGATCGGCATGACATTTTTCTATCCCAGTAGCAGTTTCACTTAATTCAGTTCTACTAGAAAATGTTTGGACCTGAGGGCTTCTTCCCAAAAATGCACCAAGTTTCTCTAACCACTGCCTGAGAAAACCATGACCATCATGTCAGTATGTTACCCACAGTATTCACAGTGCCCCCAAATCAAGACCTGAAGGGCATTTTCTCAGATTTACTGAACAAGATGACAAAGACTTGGTAGAAAACTTGAAAAGATATCATATCCTGGCTATTTCCTATCTCTTCCTCCTTGTTTATCATCTTCAACCTCTTGCCCCTTTAATTTCACAGCATATCTTTTCCTAAATGAATGGGTCACATCATTATTCAAAATAACACAGAGCAGAAGTGAAGGAAAGCTACGATTCTCTTTCAGTAGATGCTGCCTTTTAGCATCTGGACTCACCACATTCTGAATACTATGCTGCAGTGCCAATGGAAACCAACAGTGCACCCACACATAACACATGAAGATTTTCTCAGCTAAGTGACAAAATGTGGATTCTTCTTGTAGATCATACATGATCTCTTTTGGAACTTGGCAGGAATTGCAACAAAGAGCTTTAAAACAAACAGGATTTGTCTCCTAACAGGTTATTCAGGAATATATTTTCTTGCCTCCTTCAAATGCAGAGAAGTTTAGCCAGCCTTACAGACTGAGGAAGTAGAGCACATGCAGCCTCAGACAGTTCCTAAAGCTCTTGAGACACCTGTCTGTCAGAGTTGCTTTCCTTTTTCATGGATGTGTGGATTCTATCACTGAATGACATATGGAATGCTGTCCAGTGAGTGATTCCACTCAAGCAGAACTCTTCTACAAGTTTGACAAGTCAAATAATTTCTATTTGTCACCTTTGATCTTATCAATTTAGCAAATATTCTTCTGTGTGGGAGAGAATGGGTTGACTGCCTAAGATATAAATAACATCTGAGATGGTCCCTATTGCTTCCTCAAGTTGTCTGTAAGCAAGCAGTAAGCTCTTTGTGAGTATCACTTCTTGGTTTCTCTGACATACTTGCTTTGTGTGTTAGCAGCACTGATTTATGAGATGGGGGAAGTCTGTTACTGGGCAATTCCATGGAATTCATTAAATCAAAGGCACAAAACACTTGTCAAATGTTTTCAGTATTCAACCAATAAAATCTGATACAGGTATGGCTCAGCAACCTAGGTGTCATGAGCATTTTCAGTAAACATCAGCCCTGATTTTCATCTCTTCTTCTGGTTTCTCTTTATTTGGAACCCTTTCATGGAATATAATTTACGGAGGGCAGGAAAATGCCTAAATTTTTTAAATAGCATGGCCACTGCCTGATTTTTACCATGAGTACAATACAGGTACATTCATGCTAGTAGCTTTCCCATGTGAATATTTAATTCTCCAGGAAGAATCCTTCTCCCAATCCATGTCATATAAGCCATGTGAGGAGTGGCTGGGGTCATTTGGTCTGTTCAGCATGGAGAAGAGGAGACTGAGGGGAGACCTCACTGCAGTTACAACTTCCTTGTGAGGGGAAGAGGAGGGGCAGGCACTGATCTCTTCTCTGTGGTGACAGTGACAGGACCTGAGAGAATTGCCTGAAGTGTCAGGAGAGGTTTGGGTTGGATATCAGGAAAAGGTTCTTCCCCAGAGGGTGGTTGGGCACTCCTCCAGGGAAGTGGTCACAGCACCAGCCTGACACAGCTCAATAAGTGTTGGGACAATGCTCTCAGGCACGTGGTGTGACTCTCGGGGATGGTGCTCTGCAGGGCCAGGAGCTGGACTGGATGAACCTTGTGAGTCCTTTCCTACTCTGCATAATCTGTGATTTTGTGTCAATACTAACTTCTGAAGGGGAAATAAGCAACCTTAGACTGTGTTCAGCACATTTTGAAACTATCTCCAGCGGCTTGTTCTTTGTGAATATACTGACATCTCGTGGTTCCATCTGAAACTGACTGGTTCAGGTTCAGAAGAGACATTTCTGCAAGGGATTTTACTTAACTTGCATTGTTTTGGCTGATTCCAGGACGCTAGGGGAAAAAAATAGATGTTAAACTTGAACATAAGGGTTTTTTTTAAAAAACAGCTGTTTCTAAAGTGGTTGAACAGACTCTGAAACCCAGAGAATGCAGTTCAGAAATTCATTGTTTCTAGCAGAGCCACCAACGGTGAGACTCAGACCTGTTTTCATCATTCACTGAATGATTCGTTCATCATTCATTGTCTTCAGATAGAGGGAGGTGAAGTGATTGTCTGGGGGGGTGTTGACTCAGGGTGACCCAGCACTGTCCTTCTCCCCAGGCCCCTGGGACAGTGTACACAGGTACTGACACAGACCACTGCTGTGACCTTGCTTACCTAGAAGATCAGCTCTGTTCATGCCAGAGAGCATTTCCAAATGTTGGCTAAATCAAGAATAAGGACAGCTGAGTCACATGTGAAATTCAGGCCACAAAACATCACTTTTGTCACTAAAAATCTCAGCTTCTCCATACAAGAAGTTTTAACCAAGTCTGTGTTATGGCATTGTTGAAAGCTGTAATGAAAGGGAATAAACCAAGACGTGAAGAAGGAAGGCAGCAGATACAATGTTTGGCTGTGGGGATTATTAATTTGTCATGGAGCTACTCCAACTCAGCCATGCAAGTCGTTTCTTCTGGGCTGCATGAAAAAAGACCTTTTCCTCATGAAAGTGGTAATCACAGGGAGTGGGGGAAACAAGTAACAGGAAAGCTCTTAACACCCACAAAGATTATGTGACCAGCTTGTACCTCTGGCAAGCAGTGAAAAGTGGACCAGGTGTTCACAAAACAGTCATACCTTATGCATGCAAACTACATGTGACAACAGCTGCTGTGTCCTTGCATGGAGCTTGTGGCTGAACAGCAGCACTTGGCAAAGGCAAAGCCCAAGGAGCCTAGAGTCCCTCCCTAAGGGGTACAGCTCACCCCTCATGCATCTGTATGCCACACGCACAGTAGCAAACTGCTACACAGGCAGCTGCTCTGCCCCTTCCCTGGCTTCCTTCCACCCCTGGCCCCAGGGAAGTTTCCTCCAAAACATGTACAGCCAAAACATGCTCATCTAGAGATGGGACGACGTTTCTAAACCCTCTCTCTGCTTGAGACAGGAGGAAGGTAACCATGCTACAAAGGTAACCATCTCAGCATGCAAACAACTTCTGAGACAGGAAAGTTTTGTCCCTTACAGTCTTTCTTTAGAGACTCAGTTTTTCCTCTGCCTTAAAACAATCATATTGATGTGTCTTTGGAACAAATTCTGTAGATTAATTTGTGTTGATTCAACATGACTTCTTTCTTTTTCATATAATGTCTAACTGATTCTGTGAAGGCACAGAGACTAGACAGTGTGCTGGGGAGCACATCCAATATTTATCCCTGGCCATCAAAAACATGCAGGAATGTCTTTCCCAAAGCCAAGATAGCCTTTGTGGATAAGTATGTATGAGGCTTAGTCTGAGGCTCAGGCTGTAATTACCATCCACATCTCTGTAGTGATGCCTGTTACACTGCAACTTATATTCCCTCTGAGACACCCTTGTTACTGTGGGGGGCATGGTGCAGGAGGAGAACTGCATGAGGCAGAGGGGTGGCACAGTGTAGTACAGCTGTTACTTGTTCATTTCAGTGCCTACTGAAAAACCAAAAAAAGAGAAAAAAAAACCCAAGCAGAAATCTTGTGAGGGATACTATTCCAGTTTTCATGTGAGCTCAGAGATAATACTGCTTTAGTCACTTCTTTCACTAGCCAGAGGACATTGACTGCTTCTCCTGGAAAGAATATTCCAGCTGGACATTGCAAAAATTATTTTCATGGCTGGAAAGCTCAAAGTATTTACACCAGAGGAAAAGGCTGGAGATTGTACCTCTGATCACTTCTATTAATGCTTAGGGTGCATTGCTCTCAATGTCAGCCCTTCAGGAGCTGTGGAAAGTGTTTTACTCTAAGTAAGACCCATGCAGCAGTCCTCAGGAAGATCTGTGCAGTACCTTAGATCATGCAGAGTCTGCTGCAGTTTAGTTAGTTCGGGATGGGTTTTCCTTGGAGCACAAGAACTTCCAGCCTTCAAGAAATATAAGCAACTTTTAAAGGATAGGAACCTTTAGGGGACAGAAGATTTCCCTCAAAAACATGAGACTTCACTTCTTATAACCTACATTTATAATGTCATAAAATCAGTGCCAGCCTCTCCTCCTGGCTTTCACTCCCATCTTGGCTGATCCTTAGTGATGCCCACAATGAGAGGCTCTGGCAGGGTGCATGGCCACCCACAGCAAATGTTGCTGTATGTGGGCTCCTTTGATCTGTAGGGCAAGCTGACTTTGTGACAGAGAGAGCAACAAGCAAATGTCAAGCTGTCAGCTGGTCTCTGACCAGAAATAAGCCTTCGGGGAGTGGACGGCAGAGCTGGGTGGAGAGGCTAACCTGCAGGTTTGGCCACTCTTGAAACTCTGAGGTGCTCTCTCCAGCTCTGTAGTGTAGTCTCTCTCATCCTTCCCTAAGTGATCTCAAAGACTTGTGAGGGAAGGGATCAAAGGAAAATTATTATAAAATACTTTTTCAACTCATAAAGTCCCTGACAAGGGAAAAATAAGAGCAGCAAATAGAAGTCACACAAAATTGGGACTCGGAAAAGATCTTGTTTGTTTCAATGGATTTTGAATCAGTCTTTCAAAGCTCTTCAGAACTACATCTTGCCCTTACTGCTTTCAGCATCATTCTCTGTCTGAGAATGAACCTGAAATGTTGTGACACAAGCTATTCTGATGGGTACCTCTGCACATGCATCTACCTGGTTCTCAAATACAGGGCCACTTCCTATGCCTTAGCTGTGATGGAAGTCATAACAGATGCTGCAACTAGGCAGACAAAAGAGTGGAGAAGAAAAGAGGGACAAAGTCTTTTCCCATCTCTTCAGCTGACAAGATTGTCTATTCTTCTACCATCCTGAAATAGAGAGGCAAACTTCCAAAAAAGAGCAATACTGGGATGAAACAGACAAAAAGTATCGTTGATTTTTAAATGAAAATGACTATTTATGGATTCAGATTTTCTTTGGATAAACTTAATTTTTAAAGTGTTGAAATGGCACAGTTTCACAGCTCTTGCTTTAAAACATCTATTTTCTTGCAGTCTCAAAACAAACTAATCTTTCTGGAAAAGACTTCATGGGAAAATGCCACTTGTTGTCTATTCTGCAGTGTACCACTTTACCCTGTCTCTCGAACTATGAGGACACATGACATTATGCCAGCAGGCAGAAGTGACTAGCTGCTTGGTTTATTGACTTTCTTTGCCTCCTTTGTGCTGCTTATTTCGAATCACTTGTGGGTGTAATGAAAATAATGATCTCAGTAACTGGTAGTTGCTCATATTCTGCCCAGAGCCCTTGGGCAGTAAAGCAGCTTCAAATGTCGTTGTGTCTACAGTATGTCGGTAGTTGAATATTTGTAGCCTGCCCAATTTTAAGCCTTTCTTGTATCTATCTCTGAGGAAAAAAAAAAAAAATCATAAAACATGCAATAGTATCTTAAAACGCCTCCCCTCCTCCAAGTATATGGCAAAGTTCTGACTTGATCCATCTTCACCAGGTGTTGCAAGCATGCTGTGTTCAACAGAATCAGATCGGCAGCCACAGAAACTGGTGTTTTTCAGGTTTGGATCACATTTTAAGAAAGTATTTGTGTTAGTGACCATCCAAGAAAACTGCTATTGCTTGCAGCAGTTTCACTAGAACATCACCAGAGGGTGGCAGGACACTTTGTTGCAGCCACTGCTGCTGACTTGCAGTGCTGAGTTTGTACAGACACCCATCTCTCCTCACCCTGCATCTGTCCTCTTGATCCACGAGAGAAGTTAGCCTCCTGAAAGAGTAAACACTATTTACTGTCTTTATTCTCTGGAAAGGCAGCACAGAAAATTGGGATTGAAATCCGCATCAGAAGAGTTTTGGTTGTCACTCTTGCGTGAGAGTGTGCTTCACTGCTCAGATTTAGTGGAAAGACTAGACTCACTCTTCTCATGCAATTGCAAGAGCACTTGCTGTTGTCTGACCTTCTACCTTCAAGAGCAAATTCACTGAAACAGGACCTTATCTTCCACACATTTCAGAGCTGCCTTTATGGAAAGCAGTTGCTAGAATGCTGTTTCCAGAATGCAGTTTGCACGGCTTTACACGGTTCGCACAGCTTTACACGGTTGCTGCTTATTTCTGAGTACTTGCAGGACCCAAGGTGCTTCCTTCTACACAGCACACTTCTTTGTTTCAGCATTGATGGTCTTGGAACGCTTCCCAGCTAGGATCAAAGTGGTTCTTGTAAAGAAAGAAAGAAAGAAAGAAAGAGAGCAAAAGACAAAGACATGCATGTCTCCCAGGAACTTCAGTGCACTTCAAACACTTCCCACTCATTGGCATGAAGATAGAGAATCACAGTGTTCATGGGTGCACTGGCAGGTTATTTTTCACTGCTGCCTTTGCCTGATTAATTTGGGAGTGTCTAGGAACAGCTCTGCAGAAGGAGAAGGCCAGCCTGGGTGGAGACACTCAGCTCATCAAGCAGCTACTACACCAGGCTGTGTGTGGCTTGGTTGGACCAAGTCCTTTCCAGATAAACTTTTCTCCCTGGAGTAAAGAGGATATTTTCTGCCCCATGTCAAAAAAAAAAAAAAAAAAAAAAAAAAAAAGATAAGGGCATTAGTTTATGTTCAGCAACTGCATCATAGAACCATGACCTGAACAGTTTTGATCAGTTCCCACTAGATGATGCTGTAGACCCTCCAGGGAAGAGAGGCTATTGCGGTTACAAGGGCGGAAATACATCCTAAGTTTTAACTACAAATTTAGCTGAAGCACTCTTTCTGCTCATCCATTCACACCGAAACCCTAATCTTCATCTTATACTAAGGGCATTCTAAGCAAGGTATTTTGCATAGATGACAAGATGATGTGTCCAGTTGACTCCAACTTACTTAACAGGATATTCACGCCTGGGTGGCAGCAGACTTCCAGTGTTAGCCTGAAGTTCCAGCTCTCTTCTGTCTTCCTCCTTTCTTCTGCATGGGACATTATATAGGGTATTGTAACATCTGCGTTTGGTGGTCTATTTCCAGAACATATCTGCATCAATCAAGCAGGGCAGATGTCAAAAAATCCTGCCTCATTTAGCTGGAAGCTCAAACAACTCTTCTGGTAAATCTGTGATGTGGTAGCAATGGGGATCATGATTTTAGGAAAACAAATCTAAATTATCATCTTTCATGTTGTAGTGGTTGGGGAAAAAATGAGAGGGAGGGAAGCTGTACATATTCTCTGTGAGTGACTTTCTTAATGACACTCTCATTAAGAGTGACTTTCGCCAAATGCTGTTTACTTTTTGTTGTCAAATCTGTCTGAATTAATCACAAGCAACTTGATTGAAAAGTGAGACTTGTTCCCTTCTGCTTGCTAAGTGACACACAGACTGAGTGAGAGAAACAGCCTGCCAATGGCTCCATCAGGAATCCTGTGTCAGTACAACAGCTGAAAAACAGAAGACACTTTGCCAAGTCTCCATCTTAGCCCATGGTCTCTCCTACTGCTCTCCCAGGAGTGCAGTTATATGGCTAGAGCTTGGAGAAGGATTTGCTCTACAAATTCTTGTCTGTAGAGCTATTCTTGCACTTCTGGAAAATTCAAAAGAGAAATAAGGCAAAAATCTTATTTCAGTCCAGACTTATCATATACAGCTTACAACTGAGAGAAATTAAGCCTCGATAGCAATAAATATGAATTTGGGAGGCCACATGAAACCACACTAGTGGCCTAGAAAAATATGAGGGAGTGGTATACCAGATTAAATTAATTGTGCTCATTTCCAGGATCACAAAAATTTTTACAGGCTTTAATGCAATCTTCATGGCTTAGC
Organism: Aphelocoma coerulescens; assembly: GCF_041296385.1. Taxonomy (NCBI): domain Eukaryota; kingdom Metazoa; phylum Chordata; class Aves; order Passeriformes; family Corvidae; genus Aphelocoma; species Aphelocoma coerulescens. Next base: position 53,826,184 of record NW_027184085.1, read on the forward strand.
TGGACTCTAGAAGAAGCAGTCCTCAGTCTCTCATCCTGTGAACACATCCTTTTTCTACAGTGACCTGATCAGTATGTGTTGGTGGTATTTATTCTGCCCTTACACATTGAATAAAGATTTCTTCTTGCTTACTTACACTTACGTCACAAAAAATAGATTTACTCTGAAACACAGGCTGTGACTTTTGTTTCCTCTCTTTTCTCAAGACATCTAAGTTAAATGTGTTTGCTTCGAAGTTAAGATTTGTCGTTGGCTTTCCAGGTTCTTCACAAGGAGTTAGATCCATATTTGACCAAGTTACAAGGTCAGTGCTGTAGCTTTCAAGGCCTGGTTATAGCTGTGAAGATTTTTAGCTGTCAATCCTTGATGACATACAAACTTTTTCTGAGCTTGACAAAAATACATTACTTTGGTGCTCCATTTCACACAGCTGCAAAAAGTGAAGAACTCAAGTGAAAGTGAACCATCTTCTTTGAGCTACCCTTTTCTGGATAAGCTGTTGACAAATGGGAAGCATAAATAGTATTTTTAAACCTAAACATAAGAGGAGAAAATTAGCATGTTAAGTGATCTCAGATGCTTCCACAAGAACAACCAGAGCAGTGCTCAGGAAGCCCTTGGTCTCCTCTGGGAGACTAGACAACTATCATCATTTTTTTATCCCCTCATGCACTTTTTACAGGGCAGAGGTCTGTATGAGGATGAATTACAGGAAAAAAAAAGCTTTGTGCCAGCTTCTCTTCACTTGATCCCCATAGGGGGCACATTATTGTCACTGTGTTGTCTCTGCCCTACCTGCCTAACACCTTTATTTAAGAGAAAGGAAAAAGGAAGCTTCATAAACCAACATACTAAGCCAGAAACATTGGGGATTAACTATAACATGGTCTTAGAAATCTAGAGGATTTTGCACAGACATCCTCTGCCTTTACACTGCTAATGCTTTGTCTAAAAAATCTTTGTCAGTTTGACAGAAAGAGCTAAATCTATGCAAAGACACTTTATGATTTAACTGACATTAGAATGGTGAAAATCTGTTTGTTCTCTGTACCTCAAATTCTCTAAGCCAAGTATCATGGCTGTGATCCAGCCAAGCTTTTAGTATGAATCTATGCTCTAAGTATGTGCATCATCTTATCAGATGCAAGCGGTAGCACAAATAAGAGCCACCATAACAGGAATGTTCCCTGGATTGTATATATATGAACTTGTCTCTTTAAAATGGATGCTGAATATCCTCTTTGCATGTACTTTTCATTGTTCTCACTTGAACAGAAAGCTTCTTTAGGAAATTTTTTTGAATCGAGCAAGTGGGGGCAAAGGGAAACAGATTAAGAAATGTCCCCGAGAACAAGTAGAATGACAATTTCAAGTTACTGTGAACTTGTAAAAGTCTGTACAAACCTTTCATGTGTTTGCAGAGTGAGTCTTGTTCTGCATTATTTTTGGAATCTGGGTGGGGTTCCTCCACTGTTATTTCCAAACCTCTTCTGCTGTCTGTACAGGCCTCTCAGGCTCTCCCATCCCTGGGTGGTATCTCCAGGTCTGTCTGCTGTTCCAAGGCTCTGACCTAACAATTGTAATGTTTAAACAACACCCCTGGGAGTGAGCTTTCCCTCCCTGTCTGTCTTTGGAATGGGTGGGAAGCAGACTTTCAGCTCTCAGATATGCACTGTGCTCTGTTCTTGCTGACTTTGTGCAGGTTAGCAGCATGCACAAACACACTCAAGAACTCAGCTCCTGTGGTGACAAACTAGATATGGCTCACAACAGAACATGTCCTGCTGCATTAGTAAATGGCTTATTTCATGATAAACTGTAAGGCTGCTCTATGACATTTGTTGTACTTTGAGGCACCTGAATGAAACAGGACTTTCCATCTTGACACTGTTGAGCAGCCAGTGCTAAAAGTATTGACCTGCTTACAAGCAGGGAAACATTCCAGTTATGTAAACAGCAGAGAAGTATTTTTTTTCTCTGCATTCCTAGAGTAAGCTGGCTTTAGCTGAGTCCATAACTTCTATGTGTGCTGTTGCCTTTGCTGTCTCCACAGACACAAATTGGTTTCTTTTAGAACCACAGCTTGTTAAGTAACCCTACTTAAGCAAGGGGTTTCAATGTGTTATTGTAGAAGCCAGCAAAAGTTTTGAAAAGACATTGAGTGACCAGCTCTAAAATGCTTTTCCAAAACAAGCAAAATCTGCTATGCTAGATGAGGCCAAATGCTGCTTTGAGCAGCAATTGTTTCCAACAACAGTTGCTAATGACAGTTGAAGAAAACTTTACAACAGGACAAGTTAAGACCTCCTTGTTTTCCTTCTCCTCCTCCTCTTCTTCTTGAAGTACTAACTACAATAAGTTTAATAGCCATACATAGTTCTCTTCCTTGAATCTATTGAACCTTTTTTAACCTATTCATATCACTGTCCTCTGCAATATTCCGACCTAGTGATTTTCAGTCTAACTTCTGTAGTGTATATAGTAGAGAAGAGGTCAAATAAAGGAGGGAAAGAACATATTTTTGCTGGTTTAAATTGGCTCCTTCTCATTTCAAGTCTGTTGCCTCTAACCCTTGAATTATTAGCAGTAATAATTCTCAATCCTCTACACTTTCACTTTTTATAGTTGCATTCTCAATCATCGTGTTCCCAGAAGCAAGGGTTATTTCACATATGTGATGGTTTTTCTGTTCTTTGGTTTGACTTTGAGATGAGGCAAGAAAACACTCATATGATGATACTGATCTGGCTACATGACAGGTTCATATAGGACTGCAATGCTTTTTATTCTACCTTTCTCTCTGTAGCTATAAGAGAAAGCTGCATTTTTTATTTTTCCCCACAACATATACAGGGACTTGAAATTCATGGAGGGCAAGAATACCATCACAACAATGCACAGTGGGCTCTGGTTTTCCTTCATTTGGATTGGACCTCCACCTTGACCACAACAACAGAAGATGAGTGGAAATTACGTTTGAAGAAAAAATACAAATCCAAAATTCTTTTTGTGCAGCTCAAGCTCACTTCTTCACTCATTTATTCAGGAATGTTGTCTGCAATGTGTGTTGCAATCAATCCAATCCTACATTCATCCTACTAAATTGACTTCACCTTATCAACAAAAATGTTATAAATTTTCTGGTTCATTGCCTTTTCAAATTCAGCTTGAACAAATAACTTACTGGTCTTCTAACATGGAGTGCAACTGCTTCACCTTGTCTTGACTCTTTCAGATGTATTTCAGGCAGAAGACAGACGAGAACAGACAGATTAACTTCACCTATTTGATAACTGGTATCCACAGAGTCCTCAAAGTAAAGTTTCTCTGGAATGTCAGAGATAACGAAAGCCCCACATAACTAAACAAACAGCTCAGAACAATAAAGTGATCCATGCAATTTCCTGTATTGTCTCTTTGGAGTCCATGGGCTCATGAGGCTCCTAACCGGGCAGGAAAAAGACAACCAGCTCAGCCAAAAAGAGAGGTACTGCCATAAACACTCTGCAAGAGCTGTGTCAGCTGCAGTGGGTGTTACTTCACCTTTTCAACCTGCAATCAAGCTTGAGATTACCAAGAAAAAGAAACCGTTTGGGAATTTTGAAGAATGTGTATGTCAGGTCTTGCTCAGAAGCAGCAATTCTACTTCTACCCCAGCATTAGCATTTATAAGTGCTATTATATATATTATTATATATATATATAAGTGCTATTATAAATACATTATGAAAACCTAATTTTCAGGTGCACACCAGCTTTGCATTTCACATAAACATCTGGAAATGGGGGCCATGTTCTCAAATGTTGAATACTGCCCTCGTTCTACTGAATCCAGGGAGAGTTGTGGGTGCTTTGTTTTGCAAGACATAGTTTATCTGAGTAGCATGTAGAATTACATATGCACCTGTTTGCATTAATTATTGAAAAGCTCAAGGATTTGTGGAATGAGATGTTTTATCCCTATGTCTTTTTATGCCTGTTGGATTTTCTTTTTTTTTTTAATTACTTGGAAATTTAAAAAAATTATCTCTTTTCCAATTTGAAGATGAGGTCACATGCTTTTTTTAAGTAGCACATGTTTACTTACCACCCTGTGTTTGGCATTTGGGTGTAAGACAATAAACCTGATGTTCAGCTTAAGCTGACTTTAAAGGACTCTGTACATCATCCACATAATGCTGCAACCTCACTAGGAATAAGCTTATAAATAAAGTCAGACAAACAGCACGTAACCAACAGACCTGCAAGCCCTTGTTTCCATCAACAGATACCCTTTTTAAATGTTTGGTACAGTACTATGAATACTTGTTGGTCCAGCTAAAGAATCCAGCAATATATGTATGGAGCAGCTAGCCCTGTGAGAGGCACAGCCTTAATTTAGACTAATTCAGTGCACAGCAGGACTAATTTTGTCAGCACTCCTTATTTATTATAACTGCCTCACTCAGAGCAAGCAGCATTGTCCAAACAGTCAAGAAGACAAGATATCTGTGTTATTTCCCAGCCTCTGAGTAATACTTTTGCAATCTGAATGTATCCCTAAAACTTTTCAAGTGGTCTTAAATGTAGGATTAAGGTAGCAGCCAGAGATTGCATGTTTCCTGTGGCTCTTGGGAAAAAAATGGTGTTCTAGACACAATACAAACTTTAAAACATTTGGAAGGCAAAAGCAGCAGAGCTTGCCAGAGGATGGCTGTTTCACAACAGCTCTCAAATTTTCAAAACTTATTTTCAATGTGTGCTAAAGAAAAACAAAGCTCTTCCATTGCTTTTAGGAGGTAGAATCATTACAAAATGGATCTCCCCTGACATACAAGTCCTGGGCACACACTTTCCACCTCTCAGCAGCAAATCCATTGTGTTTGGCTCAAGAATCTTCTCAAATTGTCTGTAAGACAAAATCATGTTTGGTAAATGAGGACTTTTGAAAGCCTTTGGGCAGATTTACTGGATCTATCAGCCCTAAACCAAGTGTCACCTGGCAGATCTGACAGATCCATACAAGCCCCAGCTCAAAGGCAAAGGAGGCAATAGAAATATTCTGGATAACCTTTCTAGGATATTAGGACTTTTTTTTTTTTTTTTTTTTGGGGGGGGGTGCAGGGGAGAGGAAGTTGCATTTTTTAATGTATTTTAATCCTTTCTTAGTCCTACATTTATTGTCTGAATACAATTCTACCTGTTTCTCTTGAAAATAAATTTATAAAAGCAAAATACAAACGCAAATAAACAGACAATCCTGCAGTGTGGAGATCATGTAAAAAAAATGATGTTAGACGAGCAGAGCCATAAGCTTTCCAGAAAGACCCATGTACTTCATTTGTTCTCACAGTGCAGGAGCACATTTTGTATGTTCTATATGTTCACCCATAGGATGCCAGAACATTTGCCAGTGAACTTAGCATCTTGCCATTTAACCTTTAGCCACAACTATGCAGACTATTTAACAAGCCAGGCCAAGGAAGTTAAAGTTTTTAGGCATACTTGTGAAGTGATCTTGGAATTTTAATGTGTAAGTGGTCAAATTGTTATATATTCAAAGCCCAGAAAAATAAATGAACTTTCCCATTTTTCTTCATGTGACGGTTAAAGATTGTTTTATGAAACAATAATCAATGTGATTTTCCAAGGTCATGTGCATGTTAGTGACAGAATTCAAATATAAAATGTTGATGCACTCTTAATTAGGTCAAGATGTCTGAGCAAAATTCCTTCTGTCCAGAGCATCCTCTATTCCATGTGTAGGATAATTAAAATAAATTATGCCCATGAGAAAAGCCATGCTCTATCATCAAAATCCCATTTATCTAGATAAGTTTCAAATCCCTCCTTGTTTTGTTCAGATAAAGTTCATCTGTCTTTATTTGCAATTGATCTGGCTTTGCTTAAGCTTAGTGCAGTGGGTTGTTGGAGTAATTTTTGCCTCTGTAGCTTCCATGATTAGGTTTAGATCATTGAAAATAGGAGTCGTTAGCCTCTTCTGCTTTCCAGCTGCCCTCATGCTCTTTATCTTAACATTTGTTAGTGACCTTTAAGACCTCCATATTTGGCTATCCTCAAGAAGCAACAATCCAAAGAGTCATCAACAGGTCCATTTCACCCGGAGGTTATAAGGTGAGGCAATGGTTTAGATTGCAGGGAAACTCCGCACTATGGTCATAGGTACAACAGTGGACAGTACATTTCACTGCATCTGTACTCTGGGGAGAAGGCTTGAGACAGGCAGTCGTGCCAAAGTCACAGGAAGAGGATAAAATGTTCTAATATTTATTTTTCTAATAGACACTTCATTTCCTGTTCTTCCTTGTCAGTATTTACATTAGAAAGTACCTCCAGCTCCACTGCAGTCTATGGTGTAGTTCAGTAGTAGTAGTAGTCATACTCACCCATAATGGTATATTCAGCACCAAAAAGATGGTTGACCCTACCCTTCAAAACTGGAAAAGCACCCTCCCTTCTTTCCTACCATATGGAGTAAGAAAACTAGCCCCAACATGTAAGGGCAACTTATCCTTACCCCTCACAGCTTCCCAAGAATTCATCACCCTTCACTCCGGGTTTTTCTGAGGTGTTCTCTAGGGGAAAGGAGGTTGCCCCTGAGTTTTGACACTGCGGAAAGATGTATCCTTACAGTAAACTCTTAAATGTACTTGCTGGAGAAAGAAGCAAAAGTAAACAAAGGAAGAGAAAAAATGTTCTTCTTTCTATTTAATGGAGGGAGGGAAACAATGCTCAACTAGGTCCTGTCTGTATTTGTTATTTTAGAAGGTTCTTGCTTGCTGGTTTGTAACATACACAGCTGATAATAAATTAACTAAATTTAGTAAAGAAATTATGAGGTTCCAAAGCTCGCACTAGTCTTTCATTGAAAAAACAATTTCTGTATTCTTGTAGCCTTTCATTAAGGACAAAAAGTAGTTTCCATTAGTATCTTAATTTTAGTTCCGCAAACTTTACTTCTGAGTTGAAATTTTGTACTCTTTTTCTAAATCCAACTATTTAATGACTTCAGAGTGAATTTTAGCTGTCACTGGACTTGGTTTTGATTTCGAGGGGTTTTATCATGCATGTCTTTTCTAACCAGAGTTACATACATGAACTGAAGCATTAAATGCATGTATTCATACCAATTTTGTTATACTTCCAGTAGGCCTGCTGGCAATTCCTAGAGCTGTGATTTTGAGATTGCATGGGACAAAACAAGAGAAAGAAGAGAAATTGGGAATTTTGGTGTTCATAAATCTATGGGATTGTAAGAAACATTTTCAGTATCAGAATTAATTACCTTTTTAAGGACATCACAGTAGTAAAATTCAGGTTTAGATTTCATGCAGCATTAGGCTTCCTCTTCCCTCTTGTCTATATAGATTCTTTTAAGGGTTCAAGAAATAAAAGGAACCTTTAAAAAAACATATGAATGTACTTTATGCATTTTTTAACATGAAAACTTTCCCAAGCTGTAATAAACAATACAGATTTGTGAAATACTGTATTTCTTTTTCTTATATTTTTTAAAAACACAATAATGTTACACTCCTTATCCATTTATTTTTGCAAGTAGAACATGAAAATATGCAAAATTCCTGCTCATGGAAACTGGAAAATTCTTAGAAGGACCAAGATACTTTGACTTTCTACAGTTCTTGAAGGGCTTATCACCTAAATGAGAAGCAATCTCTATAAGGGAAAAAAAAGACCTTTTTTTCAGTGGTTGTGGTAATAGGTCTGGAAATACATTTAGAATGACACTGCTGTTTCTTTGTCCCTCTGATTTTAAGTAAGTAAGATTTGTTCCACATTTTTTTATCCAAACCACCATGTCTACCTGAAAGTTAAAATACTCACCAACAGCAACAAGAGAGAAAAAGAAAGCAAGCTTCTGCTAGCATGGATCTAGTGTGCAGAAGCAGAGGAAGAAGGTGATCTTGTCCTCAGCAAGAAAAACCATTTTATGGCTGGGTCCCAGTGAAGCTGGTGTCCTTTAAGGTGTGTAGTTTACAGAAATGGCTAGTTGTTAAGGGTACCTACTCTTTTTTTAAAGAGTTAACATATGGTGTTTATTTGGAAGGGCAAGGACAGTCACTGCTGGGAGCTTGTCCATTCTTGGAGATACTAACAACAAAGACTGTGTGCCCCCATTATTGTTATTAAGTAATAAAATTGCTTCTAAATATCTTACTATTTCCTTTTTAAATTACGTGCTATGATACAACCTGTAAACACCTTAACAAGCTCTGTCTAACAAGTGTGATCCATGAGCTGACACTTGCACATGCACAAACAAAACAACACAGCAACAAAAAAATGAAGCATTTCTTGTACTTCTGAAGAAAAAAAGCGTTCTTTCTGGAATGATTTTGCAAGTGTGTGTAATCAATTGTATATAAATAGGAAAAGTTAGAGTTTATAAGCAAGAAGCTTTGAGTGCAAGTGACTGTTTAAACTGGGGTGAAATAAGCCATTGCTTTCATTCACAAAGAGAGTTTTCAAACCAATTATGTTGTCTTATGACACTTCTGCTGATGTCATGAAAGGCCTTTTAGTGATTGTATCTAACAGGAGATTTTGTCAATTCATTGTGTAAATAATGGTATCCTGAAGATATGAACAGAAATTGTCCCTCTTTTCTTGGTGTGTATATATAATCACAGTCTGGGTCTACCCAAATTTAAAATTAGGATTTAAAATCAGCATAGAAGCCTGCACAGGTGCCCTCTGTATTAGGAGACCTAAAGGAACTATTTGAAAGATCAGAATACAACCTGGTTACTGAATACTGATACCATGGTACTGCACTGATATGTTTAAAAGAGGGAGTAAAATCAAGAGCATATGTTTTGTGTGTACACTCAAATGATGAGGAAGGAAATGTAAATACAAAGCTTGGAAGGAGAACTGAAAATACCAATAGGCAGGAAAGAAAATAGCAAAACAGAGCCAAAATACTTCCACACACAATGCATGATCCAGGATCTTCAGTTCTTGCCTAATAGCTACTAACAAGCCCTGGAATTTCCCTTCCCACATGTGAGTAGGTATTATTTATATCCTGTAAGATAAGTTCTCCACACCTGCCCCAAGTGATTTCATCCCACATTTCTGGTAAACACCTGTGCTTAAAGCTTCAACTCATATAATCTCGAGAGACTTGATCTAAGCCAATTCTAAATTGATTGATTCTCTTAGAGGTCCATGAGCCATGACAGTTATACTAGGATCCACCAGGCTATCATAACTCACCTAGAAAATGGGGTTGTAACATCCCTGATGATGAAAACTGCAAAGCTGCAAAAAGAAGTAGATTAAGCTGAACTCAGTCATGCAGTGCTATTTAGTGCATGGCCCTGATAACAGCTCTGTAACCTGGCATGTCTGGGAATGAGGCATTGTTGAAGCAGAATGAAGTCCTCTCTGCTTAACCACCCTCAGCCAAAGCTCTTCCCTCCCTGGGCATCTCTTTCCTTGCCCACAGCACTTGCTAAAAGAAAGGATATTTTCTTCGCCGATGACAAAGAGTACATCACAGCAACAGAATGGAGATCCTTAGACCAAATCTATCAAAAAATTTGGTGTCTAGTGCAAAGTAAATCAGCAATTGAATCACAAAGATTTCAGTGAACATGGCACTGAAAGACCAAATGAAATCATAATTGCTTTAGCACACATTTTAAGTTAACTGTGCCTGGAACAAAAAGAGAGTTCAAAGGTACACATAAGTAAAATAGCTTTATAAAGTGAACGAGTGGTAGCACTGAGTTGACTAGACATGGATTTTCATCATGACTTAATTTTTGCACACCTCAGGTAATTTCAGTAGGAGAAAAAATCATTTATTCCTGTTTATGACAAAAATAGGCTTTGTCCAACATACAATATTTATTTATCTTTATTCCAAGAATTTATTCTACATCTTTTTCCCCTAGATCTTTTTATGAATAGTGACAGTACTGACACATACAGCAATTTTTTCAAAGCAGTATATGAGTTTTTATTACTAGTTGTCCATAGACAAAAGACTGCACAACTCTTCTTCTACCATATACTTTTCAAAGAGATAGCAATTAACTTTATTGATTGCCTTTCTAGTAATAATCATGATTTTATTTCATTTGAGGATCATGCTTTATGTGCTGAAAAAGTTCATATAACGGCAAACATCAAAAACAATAGAAGTGAGAGCATATGCTGACTGAACTAGATTAATCTAACTCCTTTTTGGTCATGCAATACTTATGTGCTGACACATGCACAGAAAATCTTTGTGACAAGTAGACAAAATACAAGACCATGGAAAAGGTAAATTGCAAGATATGGTTCCAGACATGATTACTGTACAGAGAGGGGAGTACACTAAGCATAGAGCTCATCATGCTGATGTGTCTTCTTGCACCAGACAGACTTAAGGTCATCACTTACATGGACCCACAGATGTGAACACAGAAAGACAATTCGTTCCTCCATGCAACAGAATACAGGTATAACATTTAGATGATTAGCTTCAGACTCAGATCTGGGGTTCCGAAATGGTGTCAACTGGCATGTCTCCATTGGTTTCACTGATTTCCAAAGTCCATCCAAATTTTGGTCTCTTTCTTAGACGTTACTATGACAAAATTTCGATCAGTAATAAATAATAACTATGCTTGAATATCCAAGGAACAATTAGTCCCAGAACACTGAGTCTCAGTTTGAGTTCCTGATGTTTGTTTTTGTTTTGCTGAAATCTTAGTATTATCTAGCCAGTCAGGAAAGGAGACGCTTTGGACTGTTAACAGTAGGAGGATGTAACCTGATTGTCCCTTCAACCAGAAAAAAAAAAAAAACCACCTGAACCAAATAGGTCAGACTGCTTAAAGACGTCTTAAGCTTACTCCAAACACTTTTTTAGTTTAACTGCTGCAAACACATAGACCTTTAGTGTGATTTTACGTGGGTGAAGAAGCCAAATGCAAAACACAGCACGTCCTCCTGTTTCCTTTAACTTCTGATAGGCTGATGAAAGGGACATGGCATGGTTGCATGAGTGACTTCAAACAAGGGTTTGTAAGGCCTTGGGCTGCCGAGTGTACCTGCTGTTAGGACAGAAAAGATGCAGCAGATGTCTGGAAGAGTACAGGATGGAGGCTGACACTCTTCCAGCTGTCCCAGTATTGTGACATGACTGTTGGCTGGGATGCCCCAATGCTGTCCCCATTAATGTGTGAAATGTGGACCTTTCTGCTGATCTAGATCTCATTTCAGTTTTTGTCTGCTCCCATCCTGAGCTCAATGTTAATTATTACTGCTGTCCCTGAAGTTAGCTAAAGAACTCACACTTCTCTAAGGGAAAAAGAGAGCGTTCTGTATATTTGTATATTTTCTTTCTCGTGGCACGGTGTTTTTAAGGTCTCTTTGTTCTAGATGTATATCACAGTAGTTCTGAAAACATTTCCATTTCTCATGTCTTCAGTCCTGGGTTGGCTTAATTTCAAAATAATATTCTGGGTAATGTGCATAAGAACTCTCATGCAGAGGGAGAGTGAGGTTGTATGAATATAAAATGAGCCATGTCAGACTAGCCTAAGGATCTGTGTATGTTCCAGTCTTCTTTTTAAGTAACACATTCTAGGAAACAGTTTAAAGATAGGCAAGTATAGTTAATACTCTTTTGAAATCTGGGATACACCACTTCATGTTTTCAGAGATGCAAGAGATATATTTGTACTTTGTTGGAGAACACTGGCACTGGAAGGATTTTTATTGCACAGTTTTTCTGCACACAAATGTTTAATGTCCACTACATTGCTATATGGCTGGGAGTTCAGCTGCTTGACTACACACTGATGTGTGAAGCATCTCCTTCATCTCCTTTTGAGAGAGGTCTCCCTGACATTTTCACTTAATACCATGTAATTTTTATTAGAAATGATAGTGAAGTCTCTCTCTGTTCATCACCTCTGTTTTGCCTCATAATGTACTATCTATCCTATTCTTTTGCCTGTTTGTGTTGGTTTACAACACTAGCTGGAAATTAAACCCCAAGTAAATCAGTCCTCTTCCTCCACACACATTGTGGTAAAGGGAGGGACAAAAGCAGAGATTATGGGTTCAGGTAACAATTTATTGAAAGCACAAAGCAGTGAAATAAGACATGCACCATAACAACAGGAATATTAATAGCAAAAGTATACAAAAAGAGAAGGTGTTTTACCTACAAAAAGATGTTCAACAACAGGAAAAAAACCACGATGGCATGGGTAGGTCACATCCACATGGCTTCTCCAGGCAAAGGCACTCACACATCTCTACAATCAGGACACCATCATATCTCTTTTCAGTTATCTCCACCAAGCTGAAGATAATTTCTTGTCTGAGACCAGTATTTTCATCATAGTATCTTAAATGCACATCCAAAATACTCCATATTCATAGGCCATACTAGCAGTTGTGTGAATTTTAATAAGGTAGCTGTATCCCTGGAAACTGCAGTCCTTTCTTATCCACAGAGAAAAGTCACACTTCTCCTGCTTGTGAATTTCAGTTACAATTGGGAAGAACTGCTCTGCAAGCCCCAAACCCTCTTTCCCTTATTCCTTAAAACTTCAGTATCTCTGGAAATTACAGAACTGCACTACTCATTCAGAGAAGCACTTTGCAGTCATGCTTGTGAAGGCCATTTCTTAGATTCTTTGGAGCCTGTTTGATATAGCGAAGAGAGTTTAGAAATTTACCCTCACTCTCCCAGAGCATCACTCTGCAGGATGTGTGCAGAGTACCTGTGTGCTGTAAGTTTGCAGAGTGGAAGACTGAGAGTGCTTTTGTATTTCAAGGCTAAAATATACAGCAAGTTCTGAAAAGGCAGACTGGAATAGCCTGTCTACCAAACCTATTTTTTGCATTGTATCAGCCTATTCAGGAGCAAAAAAATGCCATAAACAAGCTTCAACCTACAGACCTTGTCTGTATCTTTCGTCCTACCCCACTAGAGCTTTCAGAATTTCAAGTTACCTTGAAAACCTGTCTTTTATGATCAAAGGTGCCTTCCATGTTTTTCTCACATTCAATGTTATCCTAGATCTTTCAAAAATCATACAGCACATACTTCAGGGTGTAAAATATGGCAAAATATACTCACTTTGGCATGAAAGTTGTAGGCCAAAGGCAGACTGACTGTGTGCTTACAGATAAAGTATACTTCATGAATTCTGAAAAACTAAACTTAGAAGCGTAGTGAACATCTGCTTGCAGACAGAGACCAGCAGATATTTTGATTTTGCCTACCTTTTTTTTAAACTTGGAAGCTAGCCATATGATATTCTTTCTGTGCGCTGAGTTTGTCCACCAGTGAAGACAAAATTCTTATGACTAAACTTCATCATTGTCTGAATACTGAGAAGCAATATGAATCTTGTTTTTCTTTTTTTATAACTTGAACTAATAACCCATAATTTGGCTCGTTCAAACGCTTGTTTGCTCTGCTGAAGACTAAAACACACAGACCTCTGCCTGAAAGAAGAAACTTTTGGCAGACTGTCACTTCTCCTCCTACATAATAATCTTTTTCCAAAGTCATGTGGACAGACATTTTGCTCTCATTTAACTGCCATGTATTCTCTTCAGTCTGTGTCAGGATTCCCAGAGGTGTCAATGGGATTTGTGTGTATAAATCAAAACTGACTGCCTTCCATTTGTGTGTTTAATGTTTATGTGGGAAGTCTAAACTTAAAGTTTCTAGCCCTAGAAAATTTATCTTAAAATAATTACAGCCAGTGAATTACTGCTATTTGAAAGGATTGCAAAGTATCTTATCCCAACTTTTAATGATAAAACAAGTGACAATTTAAGAGCTTAATCTCCTTTTATTCCTCCTTCTTGAGAATACTCTTATATTTATAGAAAATTCTTTATTTCCTCCATATGTTCTGTTTAAGCCAAAGGCTGAGGCCTAAAATGGCCAAAAAAATCCACTCAGATTTTATGCCTAAGGTCTTGATAGCCTAGCTTTCATTCCTCAGTACTGAATGCATAATGCATCCTGTATAATGTTCTCCTCCACGCTCCTTTCACTATTGCCATTTAAAAAAAAAAATCGAAATTTTAACTGTCAGAAACTGCTAAGACAGTGTGTTCCAGCAACACATTCTAGCATAGGGAGCTTCCAAGAGCAGACCCCACTTTGCAACGAGACTGCAGTCTTGCTTGATCTTTGTTATAGTCTGGGGGCAGTGAATGAAGCTGCAAGCAGGTAAGGCACTGCAGCACCAGGAGGTGAAGGTTCTCAGCCAGGAGGAGAAACCACACATTCCAGGACTCAGGAGCTGGACATGTTCTTTCTCCCAAAGGGCACAGGAAGAAAAAGGATGAAGTAACTTCTCAAAGCCCGTTCTTTCTCCCCCTTTCCTAGAACAGTTCTGTTGCTCTACCAGGGGCTGGCACTTCTCTGATACCATATAAATGTCTCCCTAGGCTAATTTCAGGGGTCATTTTCTGAGATTGAAAGTATTTCTACACCTACTCTGTAAATGCTATTCCTGAAAGCTTTCCTCCTCATACAGATCCTTAAATACCCTCCGCTGAAATCCTACCTTACATCTGCAAGGGGAAGTGTACAGCACAGAGTAATCCTGTACCCTGGCAAAGGCTGAAGGGGAAGAAAGAAGACTAGCTCTGCTAGCTACATATTGTGCTAGGTTTCTCCAGATGGACACTGTGTGCTTGAGCACGAAGGGAGTCTTAGAACAAACTTAAGTAACATCAGGTTCTGATTTCTGTTCTTAAGCTGTCATTTTCTCTCTAGTTTAGCTAAAGTTTAGAATGCTGTAAAATTCCTGCAGAAGACCTAACATTTCAGTTGCAGCTGGGTTTCCACTGTGGCACAAAGTTGCTAAGAGAACATCCTTACTGTAAAAACAAAAATGACCTGCATTCCTTCAAAAATTGTAGGGTATGTGATACTGCGGCATTGTCTTTGCAGGCACAAATACTGTGTGGGTTGAGTACAAGGATGTGTTCTGTCAAGCTGTATTTGGGGGAACACGAAGGGGGGGAAAATACAATGCTTTTCTTCTCCATATTTGGAAAGATGCTTGGCCATGTTTCATTGAGTAATTCAAGCAAAAAGCTATTTGGCTAAAGGACAGCAATCCTCAGACTGTTTGTTTGCAGAAGGGTTTATAACTGGGGGTAAAGATTTCCCTTTTGTTTAGTAATCAGGGTGGTGTTAAATGACCATATGATCTTGTGGGGAGACAGTAAAGAATTATTGGAATTCACAAAGTCTGTGATTTTAATAAGACAATTGAAGAGATACAGTAATGTGATTGTAAAAGCAGCTGAAGTGCTGCTCTTAAGCTTTCCTTTTCAGGACCAGTCAGGCCTCTTCTGTCACATGACAAAGCGAATTTATTCACAAGACCTAATGGTTTTTTGTTACCTGCTGTTTTGTAATGGAATAGAGTCACAGTCCAGCACCACCTTCTTAAGTACACTGTCATCAGAAGCCACATGAAACCTGCATTTTCTGTTCAAGTAATGAAGCCCAGGGCAGATATTTTGACCTTCAGGGACAGTTAAAGTGGGAAAAACTCCTTCTGCTCTCCACTTCCCCATCTGCTACAGATCAGTATGAACCAAAGCACAAATAATATGCATGAATACAACAGGGAAAAGACCATCAAAAGAAGAGGGCTTAAGCACACCAACATGGAAAGGATTTGTAAAGAGCTGGCAGGCAGGCTTGGAGAAGGCAATTTCATTACAACAGAGATTTCCCCTGGAAATGCTGTTTTCAGAAAAGCTTAGTGAACATGTAGTGAACAGAATGCTTGCTGCTTACACATACACACATGACCTTCACCATCTGCAAGATGACTTTTTCTTTTGCAAGCACAGCCTCATGGATAAAATACCTTCTTGAGGATTTTACACGCTGTGTCCATGCTTTTAAGTTTCAGTTTATTCCAGAAATTATTCTAAGGTTTTGTTAAATCACATCAGGAACAGACTTGAATTCTTTGGCTGCCCTCACTCTTTCCCTCATACCATTAGATTTCGTTTACTACAGATGTTGATGCCAACTTCTCACACCATCTTGTAATGCTTTAGTGTAATACACAAATAGATTGAATGTCAATGAATGTAAAGAGAGTTACCTGTGTTATATACAAGGAGAAATATAGGAGAATTATTCACTATATACAGGTCACTGATTCTTTTCAAAGATTCTTGCATACTAATTATTCGTTGATGAAATTTCCCCTCACCATTCAAATTTTCCTGGATTTTGTTTCACATCAGTACTGTGCTAGCGTCTCAGTGTCTCAGTCTTGCATCCATAGTCAAAGCTTAGCTTTCCAACTATTTATTCCTCTACTATTGCAAACTCCCTGTGTGATAAATGTATTTGCATTAATGACTTGACATGCATCTTTGTGTTAAACCAGTAAGAGCTTCTGTGCACCATGACTGCAGGGCCTGCGTGACTTAAAAAAATACACACTTTCACAAATTGTGCATGTATCAAGGACTAATTTTAAATTGCCCTGTTATTTTTTGCAATTCTGGTGAGATCACTAAGACTGAACTTAACTACTGTGTTTTCACCATTAGTCATACCTGATTGCACACTAGCAATACAGGAGGTGCATACAAAAACCGGCCGTTGACATGAATTGTTCTTCCTTTGTTAAAAATGTTTTCAACACATCTTTTCCTTTGCTTCGGAGATCCTAAAATGTGTGGCGTTTATAAATATGAATCTGGGATTATGTAAATATGGGTGAAACAAAGGAACTGACAGTTAGCTTTTCAACAAACTATCCCAGACAAAAGTACTTTTTAGGATCTGAAAACTTGAGGGTAATAGCAGAACATCATAACTGCAACGATCCGCTTCAGTTAGGAGCACCTTGAGGAACCAGCCTCTTCTTGCCTATACTTTTCCATCCTTTCATCCTGGTTTGTGCAACAGAGTCTACAGCCCAGTGGAATGTAGATAGGAAGACTAGGTATACTAGTGGTGTGACAGACCACAGTGGATGCAATTAGAGCATCATTTCTTTAATCTTCCGAAGACCAATGGTGCAAATCAACTTGCTGAGAACTTCGGTGGTTGTAGCAACTTTCAGCTACCCTTTTGAGACAAAAAGTTCCCACAGTATCCCAAGTATGATGTTGTATCTTTCATTTCACTGCAACATGAACAGAAACTGATCAGTCCATCACATGCACATCCTTTGGTACCAGACCTATTCTTCACATATGCTTCTGTAAGAGTGTCTGATTTCTATCGTCTCTTCACGCACTGAGTTTCAGAAGTACACCTAAGAAACAGGTTTTTGTGAAGCACTCAGACTACTACATAAATGTAAAAACCTGTTGGATCTGTATATCAAATGCATCATTTGCCTAATTAAATAATATATTCTGTTACTTAGTCTCTTGCCATTTGCAGTGAAATTTGAGTATTGCTGGAAAGTCAAAAGGACAGTATTGCATCAATTTTCCATCAGCTAAAGCCTCAGTGAATAAAGAATAAATAATTCAATCAAATGTAAACGTGGGGCTTAACTTGCAAATGAGCCAATGTACCTGTGTATGCCATCTCACTGTGATATGTCAACAAAACAAACTCAAGCAGAGAGGAGGAGTAGAAAATGTGTAAAGGAAGGAAAATACCAACAAAAGGTTGAAAGCTGCAATCAACAGGTTTACATGGCTAATTAGTCCCTGGGTAATTTTTCTGAGACTCCTGGAAATGGCACTGATTAAGTAGAAAACTGTTTAATTTGAAACCAGTGGCTAAAACAAACCCAAGTTTTTTCCTCATCATATTCTGGAGAATTAAATTTGTACTGAGGTTGGCTGGCTGAAGGGTAGTGGGTTCTGAATTTGGCGGGAGGTCTCTTTGCAAGAGATACACTCTCTCTCCCAAAGTGATTCACAGACAGCAAGACAGCACAGGACCTCTTCTGTGAAATGGCTTATAATGTCACACTTGGCTGCCAGGAGTTTTTCATAACAAGTACAGTTTATTGTCGCTGTTGCTACATCCATGTATATGTTTGCATACACATGTTGATGTACATATGCCAGTGCTTTTATTCACACACCCTTGTGGACACTCGCCCCGCATATCCGGACACCTTGCTGTCATTTCTGTGAGATGTACATCAATAAAGTATTGCTATATCTTGAAAGCAGGAAAACCGAGCCCTCAGACGGCTGAAGGGTGCCCGTGAACAAGAGAGGGAGACTGTGACAGAGCCAGGACCGGGACCAGAGCATATGGACCCTTCAAACCTCCCAGCCGCAGGCGCATCCTCCCCGCAAAACAAAGGGCTAAATTAACCACGATTAATTCAGCACGTGTCAGTGCAAGCCCTCACTCCGTCCCCGCGAGCAGCAGCTCCAGCCCGCGCGGCGAGGGAGAGGAAAAGGCTCTCCTCACTTTTCGGGGGGGGGGTCCTGCCTTTTCGCCCCCCTTCGCTTCTGCTCGGCGCATTTCCAGTGGCCGCCACCCGCCCCTCTGTCGCGCTGGCCCCCGCCAGCCGTGTGGGACCCATCGGGGCGGGACGGGGCGGTGGGAGGCGGGGAGGGACGGGGGGGGGACGTTACCAAAAGGCGAGGGGCGAAAAACCGAGAGAGGGGCGTGCGAGGGGCAGCGCCTCAGCCGCGGGGGATTAAAGAGCGCGGATATCTGCGGGGACGGCGGGGAGGCCGGCAGGGAGACAGAGAGGCAGACCGGACGCCCCTCAGAGGAGAGAGGAGGTGGGGCGTCAGGGGGCGACCAGCAGCTCTCCTCCGCGGCTGCCAGCGTCTCCCTGCGCTCGCCGCCGCGCCATGTGGCCCCTGGTGGCTCTCTGTTGCTGGTGGGGGCTGTCGCTGTCGCTGTTCCTGTCGCCGTCGGCGACGCAGGGCCGGCCGGGAGGCCAGCCGGGCGCCCTCCTCCGCGCCCCAACTTTCGCCTCGCCATCCCTGGAGGCGCCGCCGCTGCCCGACACGACGGAGAGCAAAGTGGAGAAGCTGGGGCGCGCCTTCAAGCGCCAGGTGCGGCGTCTGCGGGCGCGCAGCGGGCGGCTGGAGCTGGTGTTCCTGGTGGACGAGTCGTCGAGCGTGGGTCCGGCCAACTTCCTCAGCGAGCTGCGCTTCGTCAAGAAGCTGCTCTCCGACTTCCCCGTGGTGCCCGCGGCCACGCGCGTCGCCATCGTCACCTTCTCCTCGCGCAGCAACGTGGTGCCACGCGTGGACTACATCTCGCGGCGGCGGCCGCAGCAGCACAAGTGCGCCCTGCTGGGACGCGAGATCCCCGCCATCGCCTACCGCGGCGGCGGCACCTACACCAAGGGCGCCTTCCAGCAGGCGGCGGTGAGACGGGGCGGCGGGCGGGGGCTGCGCCGGGCGCGGGGTGCGCGGCACCGCGGTGCGGGGCGGTGCGGTCGGGGTGCGGTGGGATGTGCGGTCAGGGGTGCGGAGGGATGTGCGGTCAGGGGTGCGGTGGGATGTGCGGTGGCGGGTGAGGTGAGGGGCGCAGTGAGAGGAACGAGTGGTGGTGCCGTGGGGTGCAGCACCGGTGAGGTGCGGGGTGCGCTGTGGTAAGGCGAGGTCTCGGCATCGAGGGAAGGCGCGGCGATGTCTGAGTCGCAGTAGTGCGTGGGGTGTTGGGGTGCGATGGCTCGGTGCACGGTGTGCTGTGCTGTGCGGGGTATGGGTTCTCCGCGTTGTTCGAGGGTGTTTGTGACAAGGGGTATAGGGCTGCATGATGGGGTGTGGAATGGTGTGGTGTGGGATGCAGAATAGTATGGTCAGGGCAATTATTCACTATCTTCCTGTGTTGTCTGCGCCTGCAACTCCCATGTTTTCTGCTACCCTTGCAAACAAATGTGTGAATTCATTCTTTGAAGGGGCATGAAGCCCATGCCTCAATTTCAGAAGTCTGGCATCTTAAACACCTACCTGGTTTCATGGCAGCAGGACTTGAGTGCCTGCTAGCTGTCAGACATACCTACACATTGTTGCCAGGTGTCTGTTTTAATTGCTGGTGACTTACAAAAGGTCCCCTTAGTCTATGTACGCTGTACCAATAACTAGGGGCATGTCCCCAGGAACATTTCCAGACGCCGTAACACAAGCACTTGTAGTTCTGTCATACAAACCCATGGCAGAAATTTGGTCCAGGCAGCTCCTGGACATGTGTTGGCACTTGATCATCCTGGGGCGACTTCCCCGTAGGTGGTTCATGGACTGCCAGTCTACTCAGGAAGCTTTTTTTACAAGGCTAGGCCCAGGTCTTCCTTGTCATTTGGCCTTGGTGTTCAGAAATGACCACCAAACCAGGTCTCATTTTTGATTTTGGGTTTTTTTTACATCTAATTTCTGGTAGTGTCCTGTAGCTGAGCATTGGGTGCACTTGTCTTGAAACACACACATTCTCATTTGGAGCTGAGGAGTGAGATTGCAAGAGGTGCGTCACTGCTTGGCAAAGATTATTCTCCTCTTTGCATTTGGCAGGAGAAAGCAAGTCCACTGTCTACTATACTCAGAGCTGCACATGCCAAACCTGCTTTAGGAAGACACATCCCTGTATTAGATCTTCCACTGTGAATCCATGTTTCAACATAGATCCATCCCAGGGGTGTTGTGTGAAAAAGTTAATGATACAAGTTTAAAATAACCATTAAAAACAAAATATAAGCATAAGACATACCATCTGCTTTCTTGATACAAAATCTTGACTAACGATATCTCTAAAGTGGAATAAACAAAAAATCCCTTCAGAAACCTACAATTTAGTTTCTTGAGCCTAGCTAAACTTTGTGGCTCCAACAGCATGACTGTCATTTTTCACTGTGGTCTTATAAGCATGTGGGAAGAAAAATATTCACATGGTGACAGGGAGAATTAAGATAGAATGACAAGGTTAAATTCCTGTCTGCTCACTGGCTCTTGGTTAAAGATACTGTACTGTGGTTTTCTTCAGTAAGATTTCTTCATGTCAGACAAATTAGCATCTTCAGGGAACTCTCCTTTCTAGACACTCTTCAGAAAATGATTGTTCTAAGTCTAAAATACTACATTAAGAATAAATCTAGAAAGTTTTTTTAAGTATGACAAAGCTGCTATTCCCTCTGGACTCTTAGACTGCTGCCTAATGTTTTTAACTGTCTTTTGGTACAACCATAATGATTTCTTATTTCACTTTTCTAAAATGTCTATTTTAAATTCTTTTTTCTTTTACACTGTAATTTGGGGTGCCTTCTGCTTCTGACCAGATTTCTCTGCTTCTTTTCCAAACTCAAAAGTGTTTGCAAAGCATTACAAAGTCTCTGGAATTGTATCAGTTATGTGTTATCGTAACAGAAAATGAAGGAAACCGCATTGTTAGACTAATCCCAGCACTTTAATCATCATGCAGCACTCTTCATTGGTAGGTCTAAAAGTGATTAATTCACATCTGTGACAGTTCCGCTGAAACCACGGAGGCAGAGAGATAAGTGAATTTGCAAGGTCATCAGGCCAGTTAGTGTCTGACCTGGGAACATGAGTGAACAGGAGCAAGATTTACATAGCAGTTGCTGTCTTAGAATGTGTGGCAGAAAAACTGGTCATTTAACATCATCCTAAAAGCAGACCTGTTCA
The DNA here is from genome assembly GCF_041296385.1 of Aphelocoma coerulescens. Taxonomy (NCBI): domain Eukaryota; kingdom Metazoa; phylum Chordata; class Aves; order Passeriformes; family Corvidae; genus Aphelocoma; species Aphelocoma coerulescens. The sequence continues at coordinate 53,847,799 of NW_027184085.1, forward strand.
GTTTGACAAGCTGTTGCACAACCATGTAACATCCATCTTCTTTGAAAACATAAGAGTTCTCCTTAGCACTGCAATTTTGCATCCTCTCCAAAGGTACTTTGCAGACAAGTTTATTTCAGAGTTTCTGTGTTTTGTCAAAGCTGTCTGTACTAACTTTTGCCACATGGACCATGCTTTGACATTCCTGCCCAGCAGATTAAAGATAAATTCTATGAGATTCACATAAATATGCTGAATATACCACAAGAGACAGCATCCTGGTGAGAAAGGCTGAACTGCTCTTGATGTTTCGGTATGCCATCCTGTTTGTGATTTCATGCCATGCTTGAGCTAGCAAGTGCTCATTTTCAGAGTCTTTCTTTCAAGGCACATGCAAACAGTCTTAGAAAGGGGAAGAAACTGAGCTCGTTCATGCAAAACTCTTTGGCTTCAGTTTTTCACAACATAAGTTGGTGGGACAGCACAAACTACATGCAACTTATGTTAAGCAGATTGCTTATTGCATTACGGAAAGCTGAAGAGCTGTTGTGACAACAAGAAAGAACCAAAGCAGAATTGAAAATTCAAACAGGTTTGAGCAAGTGCTGCTCCTGATGCTTAAGGAATGCTTATAAAGCCAAAAGACCTCAGTGGTGAAAAGTGTTGAGAGACCTGTAGAGGCAGCTGTATTGGAGCTTCTGATCCTGAGAGATAACCACTGCTAACAGCACCCATTACACCTCGTGGGAGGGATGTGCATTTGTTACCAGATGGGTTTTGAAATAGAGCTGAGGGGTCATCACGTAGTGATGGAAGTTTAATGGTGTGTTCTTGTCTTAGCAGCTGAGAGTCACAGTTATATGTATGCCAGCATTGGTGTGCTATCTTTATTGATGAACAGTTTAAACATCCTGAAGCTGCATTGGTTTTGGTGAGCTGAAAAAAAAAGATGAAAATAAAAATTATTTAAGCTACTCCATGTGGCAACATCTTAATAAAATTATATCTTTAAGAAGAAGATTGTCTTATTTCTGTCTTTCCATGGAAGTAAAATGGAAACGATTTCTCTTCATAATTGAAGTAGAAGATGTAGGTGTGCACTACTATTGAACGGAAGTCAGAGATAGTACTCAGCCTTAGACAAGTCAATTGTTATAAAAAGTCTGGCAAAGCAGTAGCTGAGGGAGCCTTTGGGAGTTCTTCTGTGTTAAAATAATAATAGTTGCTTTGGTTTTGTAATTCATCTTCACTCCACTGAAGTCAGTATAGGTATAGGTATATGCAAGTGGAAGGTTTGTCACCTACATAATAAGGTGACATATTTTCTGAGAATCTGGTCTCTGAAATCTGGTGATTGGATCTAATGTGATCTTGAGGGAGCATGACGAATGTCCAACCAGCATGTGAAGTTCTGTGCTCTGTGTTATAATTAATAAATATTAAAAAATGTCCCTCAAAAGAATGTAAGCACATATCAGTTTAGGAAAAACAGTTCTAATGCTTATTTAATGCTTGTTTAAATAGTATTGGTGTCTTTGTTTCTTCTTTAAGACAAAAGCACAAAAGTACAAGATGCAGCATTGTTACCCACGAGGAAAATTAGCTTTTATTTTCAATGCATTTTCAGATTCAGAATCTCGTTTTCAAATTAAAATTAAAGATTAATTGAAGCAAAAGAACTGAAAATCTTTTCTTATCATATATTTGGTTAAAGTTTTTTTTATTTGAAAAAAAGTAGTGCCCTCTCACTGAGAACATGAACATTCAGAGTCGTGTATGTTGTCCAGTTATCCAGAATGTGTTTGTGGATTTTTATTCCTATGAGCTCTGCAAAATCAGCAGCTAATAATGAGAGAGTAGCAGATTCTAGGCTGTCTTTGGCATCATGCTCTAAATATCTGATGATGGCTTAGGTCAAGTAGAGCTAACTGACTGGTTGACAGCACTGGGCCTCTCTGAGTTTTGATATGGCCTTGGGAGTCTGTGTTAAAGATACAGTGGAAGAAAAAAATGAAGTCAACCTGGTTTACCTCTGTGGTCACCTTTGAAACTGCAGAGCTGGTAGTTAGGGATTTCCAAACTGAAAGTAGCATTCCTGTCAGCCATCACTAGTGTCAGCTCTAAATCGCCAGTTTTAATCAGTGAAGAGTGGTGTTTGTGAAGAGTACTGGTCCTGCATACTGCAGCCTTGCATGGGATTTGTTCAAAAGATTAATAAGGCAGGGTCAGAGGCAAGATACATATCTGCACATTGTTCATTGTTCTTAGACCAAGCCTGAAATGTACCTGCCTTAAGAAGTTATTAAGTAATTTTTTTTTCTGACTTTTTGGCCAGAACAAGCAAAAAGTTGTCTTTTTAGCATCATATCTGGGGCTGCCTAATCATGGTTAATATTTTCTTTGGTTGAAAATCTGTTCTTGGGAAATTGAACTGTTCGTGCTTACAAAATTGTGTCTTGCATTTTCATCTAAACAGAAGCATATAATTTGGAAGTCTGGTGTTCAGCAGATTAGCCACTTATTATCTTCCCTTTAATTTAAGTGCATTTTTTTAAAAAAAATTTTTGAATATGTGCATTATAAGAAGCACTGAAGGATTCTGCAAGATATTCTTCTGCCTTTTCTCTTCATTGAGGTAAAATGTGTTTGTCAGTGTGAGGTACTGAAGAGAGACTGCCTGGCTTCAGGCGCTGACTGAAGTGCCTCATCCTGGGAGTCTGTATTCCAGTAGACACCACTGGTAGGATTGTCCCCATGTGCAGTGCCTCTATATGGCAGTTCTGCATTAGGTGCATTGAGGCTTTTACTCCAGTGTCACACTCTTCATTGGTTATGTAGAAAGATGCAAGTGCCTTGAAACACATACCCTGAACTAAACGCCTGCTTAATCTCACAGATTTTTTTTTATATTCTTCTTTCTCCAGTTCCCCTAGAAGTAGTACACTTAGTAGTTCTGATGAAAAAAAGGCAAAAAATACCAGTAAGTGATCTGTTCTTCATAACCTTTTAAAGAATTGTCTTTCATGACTCAAAAAACTCACTTGTTAGTTCTCTTTATCATTTTGTACTGCACGCCACCCCAAACCATGGGGTTTATACTTTTGACTATACTCCAACAAAATGTTCATGCTACTACTAGACATAAGTAGCAACAAGGCAAGCTTTATAAAAGGAATTGTTATCAGAGAGAATGGTTTAGGTTACTTTCATGCAAAATCTATAGCTTACTAAAACATGGATTAAGCCGTGAAGGCATGAAGGCATTGAGGTTACTACCTATGTTTATGCTTTTGCACAACTTCTGACCAAGTACTGTGCTTATGCAATGTGTTGTCTTTGAGAATGACAAATCAGCCAACAGAAGCTACTGTTCTCTTGTTGTTCTTCAATTTTTGAGACGCTTATTATAGCATCTTGTTTACTACTTGTTGCATGGCTGTGAGTTTGATCAGCAGTATTCAGAGCTGCTAGTAAAAGAAGATTGGCTTTTCTTGTGCCGTCACACCTCCAAACTGTTCTGTAGAACTTATTTTTAAAAATATAAGAACCTAAGAGCTAGGCAAACCAATATGAGGATTAATCCATTTTAGAAGGATTTTGCAACAACAGAGACCACAATGGTTGAAAACTATACATAAGCTAGACTGTATTTTGTTTTGGACCTGAGAAGCAAGGTGGATGTTGGTCTCTTCTCCCAAGTAGCAAGTGATAGGGTGAAAGCAAATGGTCTAAAGTTGTGCCACGGAAAGTTATGATGGGATATTAGGAAATATTTCTTCTAACTGAAAGGATTACCAAGCCTTGGAACAGGCTGCCCCTGGAAGCATTTAAGTCACCACCCCTGGAGGTATTTAAAAGACATGTAGATGTAGCACTTTGGGACATGATTTAGTCATGGGCTTGGCGATGTTGCTGCCAAGTAACCCTGACAGTGTCAAATTAATGGTTGGACTCGGTTGTCTTACAGGCCTTTTCCGTCCTAAACAATTCTATGGTTCTGTTTGTGGTTTTAGCCAGCAGAAGGAAGAATTTTAATGATACATTAGATTTAATCTAACACAGTCTCCATTAATATCTTGCAGTTTGTGGAAAGTGCATCAGGTTTTATTAGTTTCCAGTTAGTTTCCAAGACTGTCTCTGTTTTCTGGGTGTTCTTCATGAAGTTTTAAGGCTGAAATGATGCATATGGGTACATTGTTTGATCCCTTGCATAACTGCATAGGACACTCTATGACTTCCACCTACAAAGCGTACCTGTTTGTGAAGCTGTGTATGATATAATTGAATGAGATAATGATGAGGTGACATTCTCCCACTTTCCCATCTTCTTTGAATGGGAAATGCCACATGCACATTGGGGGCTTTTCAGAAGCAGAGACCCTCACACTGTATAAGAGAGATCCCAAGTAACTGGGCAGTTGGCCAGTATATTTTACAATGGTGTAGATTTTCCTGAAGTTTTGGAAATTAGTCATCTGAAGTATGCCTTTCATTTGTATGACACAGCCTTTTATTTTGATCCTTTCTACCACTGTTAGCATATTCTAGCCTTGCTGATGTTCTCAAGTTGTTGTCATGTGCTAAGCATAAAAAGACAAAGGCAGTGAACTATAACTTTCTGAAAAGAAGGCAGCAACCCTAGGAGAACATACTCCTTTCATAACAAAGGAGTGTGTTCTGTGTCTGTCATTGCTGAATTGAGTACTAGCAGAAAGGAAAGAAGCGGGGAAACTGTACTTGTTTTTTGTCTTGCCATCATATACCTATCTCAGCCCATTTCCCTGGGCTACAGGAAGCTGGTCTAATCCTAGGCCTTACAAGGTTACATGATCAGAGCACATCTGGCATTTTCATAACTTCTGTCTCTGAGAACTGAGATGAATGTTCCTGCCTGGAAAGATCTGCACTGCACAGTGTACAGCACCCATCCTGACCTGTGATCTCTCAGCCATCTGTGTGTGAAGTAAGGAGTGGTATTACCACAGTCCTGGGCCCTAGGGTATATCACCGTGTCCCGCAGCCATACGGAGGAGGAGATCCAGCAGGCAGGAATTGTGCAGCCAGATTGATTTATTTAATTATTTTACAAACTCTTTTATAGACTTTTTTCTTCATAGTCTAATTGGACAAAGGATCAGCCACCCCTTGGGGGTGATTGGCTAAAATCCTAAAACATCCATTGTCAAAATATTTTTCTACTATACCATAAAGAAGACTTTCCAAGGTTGTAGGTGGCTTGGTTGTTTACATTCCCTGCTACCTCTTCTGCGAGAGAGAAAAGTCTCTCACGGACTTAGAAAATAGCAAGAAAATCCTTGCTAGCAGCATTTTTGTATCTACAATTCCCCCTTTTTGTTTTTTAAGATAACAACTCTACTATTAATCCTAAATAAAAATCTACATCAGTTATTAATTCTAAATATGTCCTTAAGGCTTTAACTATCTGACTTCATAACAAGAATTTTAAAGTTCAGTCTCTGCTTGTGGAAGGACCATCCCAGTCTCTGCTTGTAGAAGGACCATCTGCCTGATGGTTGACATCCTGGTCATCATCAGAAGAGTCATTAGGCTGATGATCTACATTCTGGTCGCCATTTGGATGGTTGGTGTTCTGGCCATCATTTGGAGGTTGCCTGTTCTGCCTCTGGTGCTGTAGGTCAGGGCGAATGCATTTTGAAGGTAGCCACCGTATCCCGGTATCTGTGGAAACGCAAGCATACCCACGACCCCAAACGATAAGCTCATGTGGGCCTTCCCACTGGTTAGTGAGTAAATTCCGCACCCAGACTTTTGCCCGGGGCAGTTGTCTCTCGCCTGCAGACTGCAATGAGAAAAAATGATTCAGAATAACAGGATTATTTGAATTTTGCGGTACTGTAAGGTGATTAATTGTATACAAAGCTTTTTCTAGTCAGCTTCAGTAACCAAATTCAAAGGTTCCTGTGAGAATCATTGAAAAGCCATGATAACAGCTCTTAATTCAACTAACTGAGCAGAGTCTGACTCGGATTGGTGTGTTGATCAACCATTGCAAAGGCAGTGTAGGATACTGTGCGCCCTTACACACAGTGACCCCTGCTAAAAATTTGTCCCAATCCGTACGCCCCAAGCTGCCAACACATCCCGTCCCCAAAGATTATGGGAAGTGGTAGCAACATAAGGCCTAATCATAGCTGGGTGCCCCTCTGAGTCCTTCACCACCACAGGCCGTTCGCTTAAATAGCTCTGTGTGGTTTCTCCTAATCCTGCGATGGCCGATCCCACCGGGGCTAAAGGCCATGAGGGAGGCCACGCAGAGAAGGAGATGACAGTTACATCAGCACCCGTATCAATCAAACCTTGAAGCTGAATCCGGGGTGGACGGGCGTTCGGCAGGATCAGGGTACATGTCATCTGTGGCCTTTGGTCAGAGATGTCTGCAGTCCAGAAGGCCTGCGGAAGTCTCGTAGATCCACTGCCGTTATCTTCATGAGTTTGTTCTACCCTGGGGACACAAGACTTAAAAGGCACTAATTTAGCAAGGCAGGTCTTTTCAGGAATAGTTACAGGGGTTTTTTGCGTGGAGACCATAGCGCAAATCTGACCTTTAAAGTCAGCGTCAATAACTCCTGAGTGCACTAAGATTCCTTGATGGGCAACATCAGGTTTTCCCACCAGCATCGCACTGGATCCCTGGGCTAAGGGTCCATATGCATCCAAGGGAACCTTATAAATACCGCTAGAGTCTAAGACGACTGCGGCTGCGGTGTGGACGTCAAACCCATCTGATCCGTGGGTGCCGTCTGATCCCTGGGTGCTGTCTCTAGGGTGGCTGGGTAGGCCTGTGCCTGTACCTGTGCCACTCTCTGGGGGAGCGACTGCATCGGAGAGCAATTCCCCCTCCTTGCACCCCGGCGGAAGTTTCCCGACAAAGGCCGACCATCGGCATGAGTCCGGCATCTACAGTAGCCCGTACAATGGCCTGGCCTGCCACACCTCTTGCACTGGGGGATCGCTATGTTCTCTTTTTGGCTTGGCTGAGGCCCCTTCCATTTTTTCGCCTGTTTTGGTTGCTTTGGTTCACAACCAGAAGATGCGTGAACAGGCTGCAGGAAAGCAGCCAAAGCAGACCTTTTCTGGTTCCCAGATCCCACCTCAGCGCAGGCTTTGACCATGTCTGTTACCTCAGGATCCCCTGGTAAGGCATCTGATTTTTCTGCACTCCTCGTTTGCGTTATCCCTCACTAACTGCCTTAACAACATCTGTCTTAACCCGTCATCCTCAACCTGCTTCTCGAGAGAAGCAGCGACTTTCTCTACAAAAGAGAGGAATGACTCTGATTTGCCTTGAACTATTTCAGTATATCACTTTCTGGGCACAGACAACTCTGGTTTTCAACAGGGCAGCCATGCCGACCTGTTGAGCTTGCTGCAGGACGCTAGAGGACAAGGTACCCTGTAGACTGGGATCAGAGAAGGGACCAGTCCCCATCAAAGCATCCATTCCTGCTATCCGTCTAGGATCGGCAGCAGGGAGCTGCATATTCCCTAATGCAGCCTTGTTGGCCAGCTTTCTCCAGGTTTTCTCAAAAACTGTAAATTGTACAGGTTGGAATAGAATTTGACCTAAGTGTCTGATATGAAATGGAGAAAGCAAATCTGTATTTATCACCCTTATTATCTGCATAACCTCAGCAGAACCTAGCCCATATTGTGCCACCTTGGATTGGAGGTCCTGGGCAACCTTCCAAGCAATTGCCTCATGCTTGTCATGCTCCCCTGAATCTGGGAGAGCCTTATACACTGGGAAAGTTTGGATCTCGCCTTTAGGGGAAGCACTACCATCCTGAACTTCTGGCACAGCCTGTGGGTGAAGTTTAACAGCTCCCCAGTTACCTCCAGAATCCTCAGATCTATTTGGCATTCCAAGTGTTTCCAATAACCTCCAGTCACCCTCCTCCAATGCTCGCATCTTAACTGACTCTGAGAAGCGATTGTAGTGGGTCGGACGCACTGTTACTGTGCAGTCCTGAAAGGTCCAGGGGCGAGACCGGCGCAGCCTTTTTCTTCGCCGCGCGGCTACAGCCGCCTGACGACCTGGGGCCCGAACCTCATCTGCCTCACTGCCTGATGATGAGTCATCCAGCAAAGGCAACTCTGAGGTGCTGGGAGTGAACAGAAATGGACGGAGGGGGGCACTTTGGCTAAGTTCGCTAGAGGCAGAACAGACAGCACAGACTGCAGCTGGCTGCGCTGCAGTTTGGACAGCAGCTTCTTTACAGGGTGCCATCTCAGCCAGTTCCGACCGAGCCGGTACTGGAACTGCTGCCGCCGTCTCTGGGGCTACAGCCGCACTCGGTGCCGCGCTTGTCTCTGCTCCTGTTTCTTGCTCTGCGGCCCCACCCGGCACCGCTGCCCCCGGCCGCCGCTCCGCTGCCTCCGCCACTTCCAGGTTTTCCCACGGCAGCGCTACTTCCGGTTTCGCCGCCGGCCGCACCACTTCCTGGTTTGGAGCCGCGTCTCCCGCGGGCAGCATGGGTGGTGCTGGCAGCATGGGCTCAGCGCGCCCCACACAGCAGGGTGGCTCTGGCATCTGCTGCTTTAGCAAGCTGAACAGGTCCTCCAGCCTTTGGGATATGTTCGGTAACTCTGTCAGCAAAGGCAGATGCTGCATTAAAAGGTCGATGGCTCGGTTCTGCAACTGCGCAGAACAGTCCAGCAGCAAGGAGGGCAGCAGACCACAGCCAGGCAGTCTCGGAGCACTCATGCCCGGCGCTACGCCGGCTAAGAAGTTAGATTCAGGTGCATACGCAACCGAGCTAGGAGCTGCTCTGGGGGTCCAGTTGGGTAAGCCGCTGATCTGCGGCCCTGGATAAGCCGTGGCTGCTGCTCAGCCGAATGGCAAGGCAGGCTGTGTGCCTTCCCACTGCCCTGACACTTCCGCCTCTGGCGGCACGGGGTCCCTGGGGGATGCGGAGTCCTGCGATTGTGCAGGGTGAGCCAGCGCAGGCTCTGCCGGGGGGGTTTTTCCGAATCTACCATCATTTGCCCCGGAAGCCCAGTCAGCGGGGCCCCCCTCGGACATTCCTCCGTCACTCATCACCGAGATAGGCGAGCCAGCCCTGCTGTCACAGTCAAGGTCTGTCAGCCGGATAAATAATGAACGCCAGGTTTTGTATAATTCTAACGCTGCTGAGTCCCCAGTCGGGAGCTCGTGTCGGACAGCACAGCCATGTTCCTGCCATAAGGCAAAGTCCAGGGCACTATCTCTGTCCATGGAAATCCCTTTTAAGGTAGCCCAATCTAATAATTCCCGAACTGAGTTTTCAGGAATGGAGGTGCGCAATATGCTAAACACACCTTTCCAGACCAGCATCGCAGCTTCGGTTTGTGAGCCGCTGTTTGCCATTTCTCAGTCCTGTCGGACCTCCCGGTCCCGGGGGGGAAGGGGAACAGCGTACCTCTAGAGGAATTCGGCTTGGCTCGCAGCGTGCAGGACACGTCAGAGAGTCCAGATCACGTCGGGCAACACCAAATATTACCGCAGGCCTGGGCCCTAGGGTATATCACCCTGTCCTGCAGCCATAGGGAGGAGGAGGAGAGAAGATCCAGCAGGCAGGAATTGTGCAGCAAGATTGATCTATTTAATTATTTTACAAACTCTTTTATAGACTTTTTTTCTTCATAGTCTAATTGGACAAAGGATCAGCCACCCCTTGGGGGTGATTGGCTAAAATCCTAAAACATCCATTGTCAAAATATTTTTCTACTATGCCATAAAGAAGACTTTCCAAGGTTGTAGGTGGCTTGGTTGTTTACATTCCCTGCCACCTCTTCTGTGAGAGAGAAAAGTCTCTCACGGACTTAGAAAATAGCAAGAAAATCCTTGCTAGCAGCATTTTTGTATCTACAGAGTGGAAGTTTGGGAATGTGAAGAGAAAGGAGTGCCGGCATCCACTGTGTTCCATATCTGCCAAACAGACCTCTCTTAGAAGGCACACTCTCTATTTTCAGCACAGTACCACAAAGCCTTTAGCCATTTCCCAGTGTAACGTACAGAGGTAGAGGAAAGGTGAGAAACTTGAGATACTGCTGCACAAAATAAAACAAATCTCACAGATGTAATATCTGAATCAACAACACAATGAATGAGATCTTTCACCACTATGGTATCTGGACAATATCATCCTAAATGTTTCAGGAATAGAGATTCATTTTCATGAGAAAAACATTTTTTGTTGTCATCTCAGAGCCATTTCTGGAAGGGTCTGACAATAAGCACCTTCTGATCCTCAGTCCTTAAAAGTTAGCACCTTCACAGAGAAATCAGTTTTAGCAAGTCCTTTGCTTCAGAGATACAAAGACAAACCAGAAAAGTTGGAGTGATTTGTTCTGAGAGAAGAAGTAAATCCCCAGCATTAAAATTTTGAACAAGTCAGGACAAAATAAGTTGTTTATTTTAAATCAATTTTGTAGGCTTACAAGAGGCCTTTACAGCAAAATACATTATATTTAGCAGAATTTCCTGACATAAGCCTCAGCATTAAACTTCTGTGTGTTTGTTTTGCATGTTCTGTGATTCTTTGTACCCCAATTCCACGTGTTACTGGAATTTGTGAGTCAGATTTTGCAGGTGAGACAGCATGTTTGTGATGCTCAGAATTTTCTGACTTCTCTAGATGCAGAAATTAAAAGCACTATTGTTTTTATTATTGCTTTTAGCAACAGGTTCTTTGTAGGACCAGCACCCTGCTTACGTCTCTATGCCATTAACACAATCTGAAACAAAAGCTCTTGTTTAAATTATGATACTCCCTCTGGTTCAAGGTCTCACTGGCAACCTCAACCAGAAAGATGAAAAGCCTCCTTGAATGTAAGCAGTAGTCTGTAAACACTCCCCCACACCCAGTTGGTCTGGGACATCTCTTATCAGTGATAACTTCGTGTTAGTGTTGTTCAATTCTAGCCGTCCTGGAACAAAAAAAATTTATTCAGATGATAATTAAGCAGTGACAGGTGGCAGTAGATGGGCGAGGTCATGAATTGTTTTTGGCCTTTTGGAATCAATTAATTCAGTTCAGCTTTTCTGCCTTTTCCCTGCTTTTTTAAAATAATAAATATTTAAAGCAAACACAAAAGAAACAAATATTTGGCAGATGTACTAGCCAATAGTGATGTGAATCCTTGGTCTGAAAATCAGTTACATATTCAGTAAAATATTTTTTTGAGTCCCTATTTTTATTATTAGCAGAGGACCAGAGCAATACTCGAGAAATCAAATAACATCTTTGCTATATTAATGATGGAAATTGCTCACAGACAAAGAAAACAAAGTTTTTTCATTTCTCATATCAAACTGAGATCTATTAGCAAAATGATATTTTGAATATAGCACACAACATAGCAGCATATAAGGGCCTCCAGCAACTTTGCAAAGTCTTTATAAACTTGTTTAAAGGTTATATAGCACCAAGAGCTCAGAAAATATCTGTGTACATAACATGCCTTGCTTTTTAATGCCCTGTTTAGAGACCTCAGGATGACAGAAGATGAAGGATATGTATGTTAGTTGTTTCCTGCATTCTATTCTTTCTAATTCAGAGCTCAAAACTGCAAGCCACACAATTTCAAATCACTGGACCCCACAGTCCTAACACAGCTGTGTGAATCAAGATTCTATATAGTAGCTCCTGTCATTGCAAAGCCAGTGGTGATTTTGGGTTGTTTAGGCTTTTGTCCTGGTTGCTCAGGACTGTGTCTAAGTTAAGTTTGAATATATCCAGGGATGGAGAACCCATAAACTTTCTGGGAAACCTGTTTCAACGGTTGATCACTCTTGCAGCAAAAAACGTTTCTTCCTCTAGTTAAGTGGAATGTTGGTATTTAAATATGTGCTTCTTGCCTCATTATACTAATTAGAAGATTCTGTATACATCTTCTTTACTTTCCCCCTCTTTAAGTATTAATATGTATGCATGGATAAGACGACCTTAAGCCTTCTTTTCCCCCATCTGAATATTACTAGATCTGTCACTCTTTCCTCAGATGTCATGTCCCTGCATGTCCTGGCCATGAGCATGCCTGGCTTTTTCGCCTGTGTGCTTTCATCCATATAGTGGGGTTGTCTGACACAGTTGTAAGATTTACTCAGGTCATGCCTGCCAATTACTGAAGGAACTATTTAAATATTTTAAATATCCAGATTATTTCTATAGATACCTCTTTTCTCTGAATTAAGAGTGGATTTCTTGGTAGGGGACTATCCAAGGGAAGCTTTAAAATTAGTTAAATTCTTCTAGATAGGTAACAGTTCATTCTCTAGAGCCAGTGTAGCAGTGCAGAAGAGAGTGGGAAAGGATGTAAGCCAAAACCACTAACTGTGGAATATCTTTTAGTTCATTTCATGAAGCCTAAAGAGAGGATAAGATTCATTTGATTGGAGCAGTGAAAATAGCGGTGTATAGTGACCGAAAGAAAACACGGTGAAATCAGACCTTTGCTGTTTTAGAGAGGGAACTCAGGAGGTGTAGCCAGGTCCTTTGTGCAGAGGAATAACAACATTTGTATTGTTACCAAAAATCAGTAAAATAAAACTCCTTAGCATCAATGTAACTTTAAGAAGCATGCATTCTTTATTTGGTTGGATGCATGAGGGGATATCTCCTCCAAAATACCATGCATGCTGAGTACAGAAAAAGCTCCTGTTCATATACTATATTTTACATACATATTCATAGGTTTTTCCAGAAAAAAACATACATAAGATAATAATTTTCCCAAAGTCATTAGCTTATGTTCCCTTCCCTCTGTGCATATTTTCTGTCCTTTGGGGTGGTGGGCAATCCCAAAGTCATACCTGACTGCCTGGTGAACTGGTAAAAGTTTCCACAAGTGGGTTGGTTGCTTTCTAGTTCTTCCTACAGAGCAAGTATTGTGTGGTTCCATAGGCCAGTGGTTTTTGAAGAATAAGCACTGTGTTAAAGGTGCAAATAATTATTCACCTGGCAACAGTTTCATGATGAAGAGGAACTGTATTTGTTACCCGCTAGCTCTGCATTACTCTTGTGAGATGACCGTGTTCCCCAGGAGTGCTCTGGATTCAGTGATAAGATGCCTCAGCTCTACCAAAAGCTATGTTTGGTCACAGTACTGGTTATTTTTTTTAATAGAATATTTATCTCCTGTCAGATTTGGACATTTTTACCTGCAGGAAGGGTAAAAACAAAGAAGTCTTGAAGCAAAAGTTGAGCTTGGCAAAGAGATTTGGCATTGCCATTTTCCTTCGTGAATAAAATGCTGATCTGCTTCTGAAGCCACCTATGATAAATTAGGATGTACTGTTTTAATATTCTCATTAATATATGGATCAAATCTATGCAGTGTTTTTTGTAATAAACTAACATTTACTCATTTTATTATAAGTTTAATAGTGAATATGTTGCATTATAGGTAGTTAAATTAATTCTGTAATATTATAAAATGGAAATTATTTCTTTTATATTGAATAAGTGATCCTCTGAGAAAAATAATCATCTCATTCTATGCAGAACTCATCCCCTGGTGTGTATGATTTATGTAATTCCTAAAGTGAAAAGAAATTCAGTGTAAGTGCTCTCCTGGTGTAGCAGAGCTGAATGGCTCTCTAGTGGAGAGCTTTCTGGTTTGCTTCTGAGATGCAGTGGTGGTTCTTCCTGACCTGTAACAAATAAGATTTGCTTTGTAGCCCTTAGGTAGTGTCTTTCCTACAAGGTGAATGTTGGATAATGTTCTTTTGAGGGCTAGGTTCCAACCTAAGCATTTAAAGCAGGCTTCTCTTGGCAAGGATCTTGGGGCTGTCAAGCCTATTATCAGAGGCTTGGTCTGTAAAGTGAGAGAGGGTAACCCATTTCTACTTGTTTCCATAGATACATTAATATCCAGTCCTGTATGGTCAGAATCTTCTTTAAAATCAAGAGAGAGAGGAAGGACAGGAATCAGGGCCAAGACCATATGTTTATGGATTACACGCAGAAGATGTAATTGAGGCAGTAACAAAGAACCTTTGACAACATCATCGCTGTGGCTGTCAAGTGACTGAAGAAGTCTTTGCCCTTCGATACTTCTCATCTCCTAATTTTGTATTACAGACTCCATGTTAATGTTTAAAACACAGTAGTTAGAATTTAGCTGGTTTTGTGACTGCTCTGATAGGATTTAGTTTTCCATTACAGTAGTGAATTTCTAGAGGAGGATTTTTTATGATAACTTTTTTGTTGCACAAGACTTCATTTTTTAATTCTAAGGACTTTTATTGGCACAAAAAAAATTGGTTAGACTGCCAGATATTTGTACACACTAAACAGTCACTGAACAAAATACAGATGGTAATAACTTTTTGCTAATGTGGAAAGAATGTTTTATTTAAGATCTGGAAGGATTACTGAAAGTGACTGATCTACTACTCCTCTGAAGGAAGTGTAGACAAGAAAACAGTTACTGAAATGGTAAAAGACTACGTATTTGTAGTGGCCCCATGAATTTTCTTCAGTTATCAAGAGCACTAGCTGTTCTGTTTTGTTTGTACTTTTCCCCTATTAATTTATGGTAGTGACCAAATGGGCTAAATTCTCAATTAAACAGGCTGTCCAGCCCTGTATTTTGAGTTATGGTTGGTGCTCAGTTTTATTTGATGGTAAAATCAGAAGCAGATGTGGATATTCCTGTCAAAGAAACAGGTTTTCAGGATCCTTTTAACTTACTAGTACCATTTAGAGGGCTTTTAAACTGTATTTATTGAAGAACCTGACAATTTATGAAGAGACTGAAAAGCCTTGTCATGAAAAAAAAGTCTTTATGTAGATACAGTCCAGGAAGATGGCAGGGGCTGGTGAACAATCTCTGTGTGTACCTACAAGTTTAGGGGTTAAACAAGTTTAGGGGTTGAACAAACATTTTAAAATACATGAACTTTCTGTTCGGGAAAAAACAGCTTTCAAAACAACTTTCTGGAGAGGGAAGGAGAGAGGTTTCTCAGAATAGAGGGATGTAAGTCAGGGTTAGTGAAAACAAAAATTATGTGAAATGCTGCACAAATATGCAAGAGAAGAGGAATGGAGACTGGTACTTGTATTGTCAGCAGCTCTGACAGGATGGTGGCCTGTCCTCTTGTCTTCACAAAAAGAAACAAAATACTGAGTGGACCAACGGACATACGCAAATGATTTAAAAATAGACTTTGGTCTCCACCCCCCACCTCTTCTCTGCCCCCCCATGTTGAATGTTTCTTTCCTTCCCTTGTTGTTTTCATCTGCTTTTATACAGCAGGGATTCTGTGTCTAGAGTTACAGCTGCAAGACATGAGGGCCAAGCTGATCAGTGGCTTTGTTTTGTTTTGATTTCTAGGGGCAATGTGTAGCAATCTTGTCTGTTTGTCTGTCTGTTTCTCCTGTCAGATTCCCTGAGTATTCAAGTCATCTGGGTAGCAGGAAGACAGCTTCCTGTTCTCTTAACTGTTGG
Organism: Aphelocoma coerulescens; assembly: GCF_041296385.1. Taxonomy (NCBI): domain Eukaryota; kingdom Metazoa; phylum Chordata; class Aves; order Passeriformes; family Corvidae; genus Aphelocoma; species Aphelocoma coerulescens. The sequence goes on from NW_027184085.1 coordinate 53,863,252, forward strand.
CTAAATTCGTGTCTGTGTGACAGAAGTGCTGTCCTGAAGAGGCGGTAGCCCTTTGGGATGCAGAGGACAGAAAAGATGCTGGTCTCTTGCATTACCTGAGGGTCACATAGCTAAGGCATATTTTCCCCTCAAAAACAGTCATTTGCTCCTCAAAGATGGCTTTCCACTTACTCAAACACACATCTTTTAAAAGGGCTTGCTAAGTAATTTTTCATGGGACCCAGAACTTGATTACATGGAAAGTCATGTCTGTGTTCCAGGAGTTTCAGAGGGCTTTTGTAGCAGTCTAATTTTGTAAAACAAAAATCCCTGCTTATTTGCTAGTCAGAATTAAATAGTCCTGAGATATCTGTAGTCCTGTCTAGACTACTGGGGCTCAAGCTCATTTGTTCACTGGCCATGCAGACATGTCTCTGTGCTTAGGGAAAACATGGAAGTTTGATTACTACTGATTATGAGCATTAACTGCTGAAGAACCAGGGCAATGTGGAATGCTATCCACTACCTTCATCTGCAAAGTGTGTGAAGCTTTCTGTCATGCACCAAGGGAAAGAGTGCTGAAGGATACTACTGAAATTGCCAAGCCACATCCTTCCAAAATAAAGCTTTGTTCCCCCTTCTGTACATGTTATGACACAATCACAAGTTGAAATCATATTCTGCTGGAGCAATCTGCATGTAGGTGGAATCTTCAGAGAATTGCACTGGCAATCTCCATTATGTCTCTTAACCCTGTCTAAGTTTTGGTTTCTTCCTCAGTTACACACATTCCACAACTTGCATATATTTGGGGCATATTTTTGCATGCTTATTATGTGATTTGCAGATTGAAGGTTCTTTTTCCAAAGCTCAGAGATGCTACAGTTGCCAAAACCAAGTGAGTATGGATGGAAGACATGTTTTCCTTGTCTTGTTTTTCAAAAAAAAAGGCCATTTTTACTGAAATAGCTTTAAACAAACATCCTGAGTGGAGAATTTCAGCCTGAATACTTAAGAAGTTGGATAGAAGTTTAAGTTGCTCATATCCTATTTTAAAACAGCACAGTTAATGCTAAATATGTTAATTATATGTGTTAATTGTAAACAGCACTATCCTCTCTGCCTGCAATGTCACTTGTATTAGAGCGTCAGTTTCAGAATGCATTTTGAACTGAGGCATTTGTACATTTTTCCTACTGTTTGTCTTCATGTTGCCTTTTGTCTTGTCTTTTTCTTCCTGATTCTTTTCATTCTGGTTTCCCACTTCATTCTGTTTTCCCCTTTCATTCTGGTTTTCCACTTATGACTTAAGCAATATGAGGAACAATAAGTTTGATTTGTGGAGGGTATTTTTGTCTGCAAGAGAATTTGGTTTCACTCCCTTTGGGTTTTGCATACAAGTAGTAATAAAATCAAGCCCAACAGCAGAACATTGCTTGGCAGTCCCTCAGACCACAGTGCCAATGGTATGTGCTTTGATTGATGGTGTGTGTGCGTGTTTTTGCTTAGTATCTACCTGAAATCAGTGAACTGACAAATCAAAATCCAACTGTCCTGAAATGTGGCTTGGCTTGCTGAGAAGGCATTTAAAAACTCTGCAGGTTATTTAGATTGGCCTAGCTAGTAAGCTTTTGGATGAGGTGAAAGCCAGACGATTTTACTTCATAAGACTTACACAAAGATTTTGTAATAAAACGGCTCAGTTTGGTTGATGTCTGGTTTTGGAGTTTGTGCTTGTTAAGGGCGTCTTAAGCACGTTTACCTACTCATCATACAATGACATGACTTTTGGAGCATCATTCAAAGGTTTATTAAATGTGGTCTTCTGCATTGATTGTAGCATGGTACAATCTATTATTGAAATAAACAGGGTCATAATTTGCCTGCTACCAAATTGGAAGTCTGCATCTAATTTTTTCTACGTAAGTTCCCAGGGGATGGAGAAAATACATCTTCACAATCCCCTGCTTCAGGATTGTGGACAGCACCTGGCCACATTTAGGAAATTGGTGGTCATCCCTTATTTACTCATGCTCTGACAGACAGAGGCTAATCATCAACATGGTAACTCCATAGGGTGGCTTCTTGTTGGTGCTCTTCCTGTCATCCAACAATCAAATTTACTTGGAGAATAATTAGCACTATTGCATTGTCAGACTGGAAGGTTGAAATGGGCAGGAACCTATGGGGCGTGTTCCCACTCAGGCAGTACTGAGTAGTGTCACACATCCTTTGTGTGAACTATTAGAAGGAGCAAGCAGCAGGGTGGAAGGGACTACAGGCATTTTTAAGGCCATGATGGACAATCTAAAGTGATCTTAGCAAACCGTTGTAAGGGAGGAAAGCACCATTCAACAGGGACAAATGGGGAATGTTATGCTGGGTTTAAAATAACGAACAGTCCAAATGCTTCTTAGGAGAAGACTTACAATAAATCAGCAGTAGGGTTTATAGTTTAGTAGATCGAAACTAAAGATTACATTAAAATATGTTAGATTGTATTTTGGGTCTTGCACTTGGTTTCAATTGTTTGTATTACCTATTTAAACTTCAGTCTGAAAAAAGTCAGTTAAGCTCTGGTCAGAATCATTGCTGAATCTGATGCAGGGGTGACTTTATCAATGAGAATGAAGAGTGTCTCATTTCATATCGTGTCAGGATTTCTGTGATTGTGCAAACTGTGACCACCTAAAGTGTGACCCAGTGGTTGGCCTTGTTCAACCACAGGCTCTATGTGCAGATGTTTGACCTTTGTTATAGTGGGTGATCTTGCAAGGGCTTAATTAGCTGTATAATTCAAATAAAAGGAGTCATATGAAGGAGGAAGCAGTGTACAGATCAATCACTGTTAACCCTTTTCTGAGGTGTGCAATTTCATTTTCTCTTCCAGCAAATATTACGGCATGCCCGTGGAAATGCTACAAAAGTGATATTTCTCATTACTGATGGATATTCCAATGGGGGAGACCCAAGACCCATTGCAGCATCCTTGCGTGAACTTGGAGTGGAGATCTTCACCTTTGGAATATGGCAAGGGAATATCCGAGAGCTGAATGATATGGCATCCCATCCAAAAGAAGATCACTGTTATCTGCTTCACAGTTTCGCTGAGTTTGAAGCTCTGGCACGCAGAGCTCTTCATGAAGGTATTAATGTCCTAACCTCAGACATCTACAGGGAGCAGAGAGGTCTGAATAGAAAGATCTCCAGTACTGTCTTGCATTTACATTTCATGTAGTGTTGATTGCCTTTTTATTTTTCTCATACTTTCTAGCAGAGGTGTTTGTCCCTCAGTTAAAAGGATAAACTTTATTTGGCTTAACTCATCACCAACAAAATGTGAGCAAAATTCTCCTCCCTGATGTATATACATATTTACATCCATTGAGCTCTTCCTTTTGTCCTTGGCCCAGTGTAGCTTGTGCTTGAATGGATGAACCTTGTAGTCAGGTACAAGAGGCACCGAATGTACACCTTAGAACTAAACGTAATACCTTTAGGATATCTCACACAGCAACAACAGTAAACCTGTTCAGAACTGATCGAGATCTCTCTGTGTAAGGGTCAATACAATTTGAGTTTATGACCTTATAGACGCAGTAAAACTGGAAAGAGGAAGAGGTGGAAAGTTGTTTGGACTGTGATTTTACCCTATTTTAATCTGCTATATTCTGAAAAAAAAAAAAGGTTCTTCCTGAAAAATAGAGTAGGTTTAGACAAGCAAGTGAGAACTCATGATTAAACATTTGTTTGGCAGTGCTGCTTGATTGAGGCTTAGAACATGCGTCAGGCTACCCATTTGAATTTATTTGCTATAACTTTTAAAAATGTGCTACTTTAAAATAAGTGGTACAAAATAAGCTTTTCTGGTGCTTTGTAGCCAGCCTGTTTGTTCCAGGTAAGGTTGGATTGGCTTATGTGAATGTGCCAAAGATTTTTATTTTATAATATGACCAACCAGTTTTACATGCCATGACCAAGTGTTCTTCTGATGCCATATATGGCATTCACCAAAGCTGGGAAAAGCTGTCTCAACAGCTTTTGTTGGGAGTGAGACTGCATTCTGGCAGTGCTAGACTCCAATAAAGCTGAGTGAGAAAATCTGAGTGTACCGTGGATTTCAGTGAGCCTTTTTCCAGAATAAGGATACCAATCTTTCGCATGCTGAGCATAGCAAGACTCTGCTTCATGCTGCCACCACTAGTACTTGGAACTGGAGCCTAGGGTTTTTAACAAATGTTTCACTAATGATATAATGTGAGATGGTGGGATTACTTTTGTTTGAATTCTTTGTTAATGAATTGATACTATTCCAGACCTGCCCTCTGGCAGCTATATCCAAGAGGATATATCGCATTGTTCATACCTCTGCGAGGCAAACGAAAACTGCTGTGACATCATGGCAAGCTGTAAATGTGGCACTCACACTGGCCAGTTTGAGTGTATCTGTGAAAAAGGATATTATGGTAAAGGACTACAACATGAATGTACAGGTGAGTCTCGTGTCTCAGTATTTGGGTTTCTCTGTATGGTCTGAGTACATGGCTCATCTATCTGAGAGCTAAAAGACGTGTTTGGGATTATGGCTATGAACCTGCATCAAAATGCTTCCAAGGCTTCTGGAAAACTCTCTGGCTGAAGACATAGAATAGCTCTAGCAGTCAAACTCACCTCATACCTTGTCTTCAGCAGTAGCTCAAAGAGATACACAGGAAAGAGATAAGAACAGGGCAAGTACTCTGACAAAGTAAAGCTTCCCTGAAACAGAGCACACCGGAAATTTGTGACTATGAGTTTACCAAGTCTGAGGTAATATCTTTTTCCCTCAAGTGCTCATAGTACATTTTTCCCTCATGACGAACTTTCACAAACTGTCCTGTTTGGAGAGGGGCTGCAATTGTGGATCTTTGCAGGACAAATCTGAGCAAAACTTACAGTCATGTAAATGTGCTTTAATTCTCTCATGATGACTTCCAGTTACTCTACAGGAAGAAAACATTTGAGTCACGAAGCAGAGACTTGTCATTGGGACATTTCGCTAATACTGGTTTTGTTACTACTTTTTGGACAAGCCCTTTTACTCATATGCATTCAAAGTATTGTTAAAATAACAACAGTTTACACTTCTTTGCAGAAGTTGATCTGTAAAGTTGTATTATACTCCCTGCCAATTATCACATTGTTATTCAACTTGTTCCTCTGGAATACCTTTCCTTTTTTCAGTAGGTAAGCAGGAATTCATTGGGTTTTGAGTGCAATATGAGTAGAGGAATGTAGTTAGGAATCAATGTCAGCACTGGCACATTGGATCAGAATCGTATTTTATGTAAGTAGCTGTAGCTTCCTTGTGTGCTCAATTAATTCTAAACAGATACAGCTATTCAATTTTGCTTATTTTCAATTCTAAGTCTAATTTATTTAGACCACATTTTCATCGTAATTTTTCTTTTGTCATTGAAGTAATTTTCCTTCGCTTTGAGTGCCATAGTAAGCAATGAACAGAATAGATACAGCATTTCTGCCTCTATCAGTGGCTTGTATCATTAAATATTGCTTTGAGCTGTTCCTAAAGAGAACAGGAGCATCATTTTAGAGCTGCCCTTTCTACATGAAAGGGTCTTTTGATGGGGTAATTGTACATTTCAAGTGCCACCAAAAATGGTAAAAGTCAGATTTCTTAAAATGGGCACTTTGCAGCTGCAGACAAAAGTTTTAAATTTTGCTTCTTTGGTAGGTGCTTCTGAAATAAGTTTGTAGAAGGGTCTGGTGTTAGATACACTGCCAGTAAGCTGATGACTGCAGCCATCTTCTCTGTGATGGCAACTGAAGTTGCATACATGTACTTTAGGGAGAATTTGACCTAAGTAACTCAAACCTTTTCTTTATGTATTCTCTCTTCAACTCTTGCATTCTTCAAGACAGACAGGAAAAAAAAGAGAATACATGTTCTTTAAAACAACCTATTTTGAAATCTTTTATTCTGAAAAGGATTTCAACCTTTTTTTTTAACATTTCACATCTGAGCATAGCTGTGGATTTGTAAAGCATAAGGAATCTTAAGAATGCATCTTAACTTTTCCTCACTCTATAACGTGCAGGAGGATTTGTGGCAAGTTTACAGTGACAGGACTTCAATTTTAATTGGACTATTTTTAGCATTTTTTGGCAAAACCTGAAGATATTCCACTAGCCTATGCTTCCCTAGTACAGTAAGGCTTTTTTTTAAAAGAATTTGAATTAAGAGGGAAATTGTTTTTCTGTGAAGTAGGTTATTTTTGCTATTTTGTTTCTTTTCTGTGGTTGTATTCTGTATGCTCTTGTGCTTTTCATTATACCACCTTACTGTTGTTTATAATTTTAAATGTGAGGCATCAGAATAACATGTAAAATCCTAACAATTTTTTACTTTCATAATTACCAGAAAGCACTCTCTAGAAAGCTTCTGTAAAACAAAATAGGAGACACATGCTTTGTGCTGAAAAGCAGAAATTCAGTGTCCCCTCCCGCTCTTTGTAATATTGTTGATGATGTGCGACTGAAGGAAGAACAGACCAACTGTTCTCTACTTTAAAAAGCAAACCAAACAAAACTTCTTGGCGTACACTGGGAACTTCATGTGACCAGAAATATCTTTGATGATTGTGGCAAAGGAAGGGAGAGAGAGGAAAAATGGAGGCAGGAGTGTAACCAGTTCCCAAGTATTGCAGAGTGCATAAACACCTCCTCTTCAGTAACTCTTCACTTTTTCTTCTCCTTCTTTTCCTTGATTACAAATGTTGAGGTTCAAACTAGAGACAACCAAAGAAAAATACAGAAGGCAGCAAAAATAAATCGTGATTTTTCATTAAGACTCTTTCTTCCATTTCATCAATAAAAGGCGAGTTGTTCAAATCAACTGCACCTTTCATAAGAGAGTAAAACAAATGTCCAGCTCTCCATTTGTATCTTCTTCTCTCTCTTCGGAGATTAGAATCTATGTCTTTAATATGGCCTTTTCATAAATTTTTTTCACAAAGACTCTCCTTGAGAAGTTCTGTTTTAAGTGGTCTCTTGGGTTGGATGACCTTTTAGGTTCAAGATGATGCAAATAAAGGTGGGACCCATCATGTTTACCTCATCAGTTACTCCTAAGAAGCGTCACAGTTATTGGGGAGGTTAGGAAACAGTTGTCTTACAACCACTAGTTTCTTTTGTCTAACATTTAGACCCCACTTTTTGCAGCACAAGGTATCCAAAAAGGTGGTGTGCAGCTCACAGGGCAGAACGAGTAACTTCATTCCTTCTAGTCTAGGCTGGTTATTCATTCTTTTGTTTATATTTATCTCACTGCTTGGGTATAATTATTGAATTCCACCATATGCATGAATATTTAATAGGTTGCCTAGGCTTTTATTTAGGAATATGCAGCATATCAGTAATCATATGCACAACCACTAGGGCAACAGTTTCAGCTTCAAAACACCACATGGATTGGATTTCTAAAGAGCCTTTCCAATGAAACATGAAAACATGTGAAAACTTAACTTTTTTTACTTTTTTTTTTACAAATATTAATTCAGAACACATTACTGAAAAGACTTTAAACCGGGGATATGTATGTCCAGCAACGCAGGGAAGATTTGCATTTTGTGGTTTCTTGGACTGAGGACCCAGTTTTCATCTGAGCATTTTTTCCATGAGGTTTTCAGGATTGTTCCTGTTGAGAATGCAAAACAAAACCTGATGTTCATAAAATGGCTATCTTTCTAGTTAGAAAGAAACTTCTGTGTTTAATGTATTACTAGGAGTTCTTTTCTTAGTCACACAGGAAGAGCTTTAATTCCGGTGGTGTGTCCAATGGTCTAGTCAAAGGAAAGTAAATATTTCTGCTGCCATGCTGTCTCCTTCCTCCCTTGCTTTTGACAGGAGCTTCTACTCCCCAGAAGCTGAATCACCCTTTCTCAATATTTCTTTGTGTGAGGTATTTCTTTAGCTGCCCTGGAGGAGTTACTGGCTTAATGAAACTGTACTCTTCAGTGAGTGCCTACCATGGATCTGGAGGAGAGCCACCAACAGTACAGAGATTCTGACAGAAAGGGAGGGAAAAGAAAGCAAGAAAGGTAGTGTGACGAAGAGTGTTGATAATGTCTCCAAGCACAGTAAGATTTCAGGCTAAATTTTCCTGTTGAATCTGAAGGTTTGAATTAGTTTATGGAACTGCAGATTCTCAAGCTCTTAGAACTTAGCTTCTTGCTGTCTCACAAAGCAGTGCTATTTTATGCTTTCATTCATTGATTCTACATCTTAAAACTGGGTGGGAGTCTGCTTTGATTCCTCTCTTCTCCTTTGCTTTTAATTTCTAAACCAAAAAAACACTCTTCAGTTCTAACTTAGCTGTCACTAAAAGAGGGCTCTCTGTAAGACCTGCAGCCATTGAAAACTGACAAATTGAAAAACGGGCATTTCTTCAAAGTGCCAAATGGTTGCTAGTGTAGTATTTTGTGTCATATAACCCTGCAGATCTTGATATACCAAAACAAGGAAGCAAATAAAAATTTTACACCTGCAAGGAAGTTGGGATGTATGTGCTTAATGAAGCCTTAATTAAATGCTTTCAAAACCTTCACAGTTTGGAAAGACTTAGGAGTTAGACTCACCTGCTGTAGAGACAGAAAACTTTTACTGGAGAGACCTTTCTCTGTGTACAACATCTGTCAACATGTTATTCACCCCTTTTACTGAACAGCTCTTTAATCATGATCCCATTTCTGTAACCCTTTGGGGGGATGAGATACTTTTGTATACTTTATTATTTGTAATTTAGTCTTCCTTTGTTACAGCCTCTTTTGAGTGGCTTTCCATCTGTGACAATACGCAAAGGTTCTATTGTGAATACACAGTGTCAAAATGCCTGGCTGTCATGTAAGGAGGAGGGATCTAAACCAAGAGCAAGGATGCAAAATGCCTGTAACTAAGTAATGCTGAATTGATGCCTAATTAACACTGGCAAAAATATTTCGTGTTGCCATTCTGTGTATTTTTTTCTATTTCTTATAAATCTTGTGAGTCTTTATGGGTAAGAGTTTCAGGGTAACATCATGATGGTTAAATACAAAAGAAATGTAAATGTGTTTTTCTAGTGAGGGTGTTGTAACATCATGAGAGGTGAGTACAAGAGAAATGTAAATCAGTTTTCCAGTGGTTTTCTGCTGAGAGTACTGGAAGACAAGTGGATGAGAAAGGTGGAAATAAAAAACAGATACTATAGGCATGGCTACAGCAGAAGTTTAGTAGGTTGATTACCTTTAAAAAATTTTTTTAAGACTGAAAACAATAATGTAAGAAACAGGACTGAAGAAAATGGCTTTTACAAATATTTTGTGTGCAAAATGAACGCATCTGGAAGCATGCAGACATGCTATTCCAGATATTTACATTTAAATCTGCTTTCTCATAAATTCGTCCCTTGAAGTGCAGTACTTCCTGCTCTTGCTTCTGAAAATTAGGGTACAGGTTCTCCTGCTTGTTGCTATAGGAAGCAAAGCAAGGCTGAGGGAAAAACTTAATTGGATGCCTCAAGATTTTTCAAAATGGAGCACACAGTAGGAATAAATCCTTTGGTTTGAAAATTTAAAAGTGTGTTGTCAGTGTATTCTTCATATCAGGAGAGGCTTTGGGTTGGTTGGGTTTTTTTATTTTATTTTGTAGGAATGACTGGCAGAGATGGAGGTACCTGCATGATCCTACAGTACCTTTGCTGTTTTTTTAAGTGACTTCTGACACAAAGTCATTTGTTGGAAGCCTGTACAACCTCCTTTATGAAGATGGGGCATTTCTGGCAGTGAATTTAAAGGCAGGTTTAGTCCATCAGAAAAACTCTTAAACAAACTGTAGAGTCAGACAGTGAGCTCTCCATAAAAAAAAAAAATAAATAAAAAATAAAAAAATTAAAATAGCAAAAGTTTTAGCATCTATCCACAAGGACTTTGCCTGCAAAATTATAAAAAAGGGGGTTTTCTTAGTCAATTTGGTACAGGTTTTTTCACGTAAATAACTAGCACATGAAGCTGCAGGTGGGTTTTCCCCATATCTGTAGTTTAGACAAGCCAGTTGAAGTGGGTAAGAGTATCTCCACTAGTATCAATGTGATCTGGATCAAGTCCTTGGAACTGAGTGACTCTTCACCTTGTGTGTCAACTATATATATCTTCTGTTACAAAAGTAAAAAGTGTAAGTAACATGATAGCTAATATGGGTAACAATGTTTCTATGGTATTTTTTTTTTCTATGTATCACATAACTTGCATAACTTGTTCTCCTTGAATTTTAAACGGAACTGTCGCAGCAAAGAAAACCCAAAAACTGAAAAAAAAACCAAATAACAAAAAAGTTTTCTCTGCATTTCTGCACCATTTCTGAGGAATTTCTTTAACAATTGAAGTTGTATGGTGAAGGTGAAAACCCAGATTCAATTTTGACGTATGCAGACCAGAAAAGCAGAGATATAATTTTGCATCTGTACATAGTATTGAAAAGATTCATCCTTTCCATCTAGATGTCATCTGAGGCTTTAGAAAATAAATTTCTATGCTAAACCAGACTCTTTCCTATTAAGTACAGAACTGTGTCTGAAATAAATTTGTTGGAATGTTAGAAAGTGATGTACAACTTACTCTTTTTTCCTTATCTTCGAAGTGATATATCCCGGTCATCTCCAAATGTCATGAAAATAAAGCCTCCAGAACATATGTGCAATTTGAGGAGAAAAAAATCAACCACTTGGAGGGCTTGAGAGATGCAGAAACCATACTCTGATTACAAATAGACATGACACAGAAATAATCTTCAGCTTTCTGTGTCAATCGGACTTAGGCTCTCCACAGAGCCTGTCTCCATGTGTCCTTTGTCCACAAGGTAAACATTTCAGGCAGTCATTCTAATGAAAAAGGTTAAAAAAAAAAAGTGTAAATACAGTACCTGCTAGGTTTAGCCTTTCACTAAATTACTGTAAAACCTTTTTTAAGGTAATTACTGTAAAACCTGCTTTTAAGCCTGGGCTTTGTCCTAAGCCTCTAGACAGGATGAAAAGCAGTCTCCCTTACCTTCACTGGGATTGTACATGGTATGAAAACATCCTTTTTCAGTGGTGCAGTCCTGGGAGAAGTGGTGGTTTACAAAATCTGCCCTGGATATGCTGTCTTTAACTGCTTAAAATGTTAATCAGCCAGTTGTCACTGATTTTTAAACAGTTTAGGCTCAAACCATTTTAATAAGGGCCTTTGATAAGCCGTTGACTGGTCTTGCAGATTTGAGAATCTATTTTAGGATTGGGTCTGGCATCATAGCAGGCACTTATTGGAATAGTTGTCCCTTGAAATCCTTAATGAAAAGTTTTCTATTGCAACATTCTTTGGTTACCTCTGTGGATCACATAGTGTCATCTTACTTTCACTGCCTTTTCAGAAACACATAGCCAGGATGTTTTCATAGACATATTGTTCCTGAACTTGTGCCATCTCACAAATTAAAAGCAGACATCTTAGCGTTCTGTGAGCTTTTAAGTAACTTTTGTCTTAGAGAAGAAAATATTTAAATTCTTGAAACAGTGCATCAAGGACAAAACAAGATAGCAGTATACAGCAAAGTGTTAATTTTGAAGGGAGGAGAGAGGTTAAGAGACTTAAAATTTGTTTTAATTACTTACTTTGCTCCCGGTGGGTCTCCAGGGCTCTGAAGCTTCACATTTAACTACTTTAGTAATTCCTAGAAAGTAATTACTACAGTTAACTTGCAAGTTTTAATCTTAGTGCCTGTGAGGTTGTGCATAAGTATCATAATTTCTCTTGTCATAAAATTGCACCTGAAGTCTCGTCAAAGTTGATCCATTTAACTGGACTTGAGCATAGCACTCTCATTGCGACAGAATCAGGCATCCCCTGTGTCTCTACATTTGGATTTTGATGGATTGTACACAGTGTATTTGTCACAATGTCAAACAAATTTGACTCTTATCTCTCAGAATCAGTTTCACATTGAAATGAGGTGTAGGAATATTTCCTTTTTTTTTTTTTAATCCTTGTCTTGCCTTATGCTGTGAAATTAACCCAAGCCAGGGAATACTGCAAAGTGCTTTCACTGTAAGAAAGAGTACTGTTCCTTTCAACATTTTAAACAAAATTATCTACTTCTCTCCCAATATGATATTATTGTGTATAAAATGCAATTTGCAGCAATTGCAAATGTTCAGAGGTGGTGACCTGTTACTTGCCTTGGTTTTTGCTGAGAAGGGGAAGAAAACTTACAAGTAAAGGTGCACAAAACTCATCAGTCATAACCACATCTAAATAAGTCATTTGTTTGCAGACTTTGGCCTAAGCAAAGCCTTTCAAGGACTGTGTACCTGAAAAGCAATATAGAGGTTTCTTCACTTGTCTACCACCCTCATAAGAGCATAAACATCGTAGTGAGAAGGGATGAGATTGTTTTTCTGCTGCCTCTTCGGTTGTCCCGTCCAGCACGGTTGTCCCATCCCGTGCTCTCTGTGGAAAATTGTCTGGCAGGTTCCTCAGATCATTTCACAATTACTTCAGGGAGGAGCCCTCTCTGTCCTCTGCAGTTGTGCTCCTTGGTCCCACATTCTCTGTTTCTTCAGACCCATGGGGGTCCAGAAGCACTTCAGATTCTAGTACCACTCAAGAAAAGACCATGGACACCAAGAAGCGTATGGTGGAAAAAACACTGTGATGAAAAGGGTCCAAAAGCACACTCATCTTGGAGAAGAATCACAGCATGTAGGCTGCAGATATTCCATTATGAACTGATTATATTTGCCAAGGACTCAGCAGCCAGAATGGAGCAGCTGGGTTGACTGTCTTATAAGCACCCATGTTTTCTTCTATCAGCCTAAAATCTGCTGCAGGTAGCCCAAATTTCTCAACCTGAAACAATGCTGACTGCATAGTGGAGTGTGATCTGGTCCCTAGGGAATGAGAAAGCAGCAGCACAGATCAATTTTGTGAAACAGGAAATTGTTTTTTACTGGATTTGTTGGTGATTTGATGAAAACAGAATCAGGACTCTGCGTAGAAATGGGAACCACTTCAGGCCAAAACCCTAGGGTTTCGTTTGTAACCATGCAAAACAAAGCCAGAACAACAACTCAATACTTCCAATGCAGATGTTTTAGTAGAACTGACACCTGAAGGTGGTTTGAGAAGTTGAATTTTTTCTCCCTAGTCTGAAATGTATTGAATAGGAGAATTTCTAGTCAATAAGAATAGGAAGAATGAATGGACCTTGGGGCTGGTGGGGAGTTGGGAAACACTGATGATACAGAAGTGAGTAAAACATAGTTAATGGAAAGCAGTGTGTGGTCTAATTATAGTCACGTCATTTAGATATAATTTGGACCTGGCAGATTTGAAACAAAACCCTACAAAATTAGGCACTAAATTGCAGGTTTTAAGCAATGTAAAGCCTAGAGAAACAGCAAAAATCTCCCATCTGTGTGGGTATGGTCAGATGCACTGATTTTACACAGACCTGCACTTATTTTAACAACCTGAGATCTTTCTCCTGGCCATTAAGAAAATATGCTGGGGTTTTTTTTTCCCTGACATCAAAAAAAACATTCTGAAGATAGCAAAAAAAAAGGACGAACTTTTGCCCCAAAAAAGTTCAAAGGAAGGGTGTTCCCTTGTACAGGCTAGTAAGTATCCATGCAAAGTTGCCATCTCCTTGTGGCACGTGGTTTGTTTCTCAAACAAAAATTCCAGAAGATAAAGTACAAGAACTTTTCTGCGTTGGGGCTACTAATACAGCATGTCATTTTTTTACAGATTATTGCCATTAACTCCAGCCTGTTTGTTGGTTAAAACTTCACAGATTAATTGAGAGTACAGCATTCCTCTGACTATTGTCAAGCTCCGCGTCAGCTCTGGTTTTTGGTGTTATGGCAGAAAAGTGCTTGCTAAATTCTCACTGTGTTCTGCTAGTGAAACTCATATCTGGAAATACACATAGGTGGTATTGAAAACTGTATAGAGGCAGTATTCTGGTGGAACACAGAAGCACCTACAGGATGAGCTGGGAATACTCAAAGTCACATGAATTTAAAAACATATATTCTGAGTTTTATGACTGTATAAAAATATCTGGAGCTCTGGAAGAAAATGTTAGCCTGCTATTGTGTTTTCTCTTTCTAGTCCACATTTCGCACATCGCCCACCTGCTGACTTCAGAACACACCATGAAGCCTGTGCAGGCATGGGAATGTCAGCCTGTTAAAGCCTGCTGCAATAACTTTAGTGTCATAGGAGTGCATCTTATATCAGCAACACTGTGTGTGCCCACTCTGGGGAGTCCAGTCAAGGATGGAGGTGCACTAGCAACTTTAAATGCAGCAGATAAATAGTCTGTATCTTCTGCATCTCTTACCCCTGTGTGACACAGTGGTGCCTTGAGTCTCAAGACAGATGGCATGGAAGAGGGGTTTTCTTGCAGGAATATGAAATACTGTAAAAGTCAGTCAAGTAACTCAGTTCACAGGAATAAGTTTTTCTACATACAAGGAGGAAAGTGGGAAGTTGAGTACCCTTGTTCTGAGGAGTCAAGGTGTCAGCACAGGATGTAAGTAGTGCTTACCAAGCCTCATGGTCATATACCAGAAGAGCTACACGTTGTTCAGCTGGTGTTTCTTTTGGACTTGCATTAATTTCTGTCTCACAGAGATATTAGTATGTATGCCTAAGCATACTCTGATCCTTTAGGCCTATTTCTGTTGTCAGCTTGCTGAAGAATATCACATGAAATGCAAATGTTTCCCTCATTTTAGAGCCTAAGCCTTTGCCTCAACTTTGTATCAAAATATGCTGTCACTTGCAAATCCCATCATTTGAGGGTTTTATGCCATTTTGAATTGTAGAGGAGTAAAACACATGTATAAATTTTGCTCTTTTTTATTTCTGAATGGAAATTCAAAATGCCTTATGAATTGCAATACCTTTTTTAAAACATGACACTTCTGTAAACACCCATATTCTTCCTGGATGGCCAAAAACATTTAAAAACTTGTCCCAATGGTAGCTAGCACAGAGGTTCTGGCTAGGTCATGGCACAGGTCATGTCAGGGGCTCTGGTTAGGTCATGACACAAAGGCAAGGACACTTAGTTTTCTTTAGTGACTTGACTTCATCAGTGAGAGTAGCCAAGCTGTGTCCATGTATGGCTTTTTAAGTGGACCAGTACCTCACCTTGTGCTCACAGTCCGAACCCCTGAGAACAGAAGTAATGTGATCACAAAATTTGGACTGAGAGAGATCATACTTGCCTCAGACACTAAGGGACCCTCTGGCAGTATCTCTTTAGTGTAACAGTAGCTGAGTGTTCCCTTCATGCCTACCTTTTTCACTACTTAGCAGTGATACTCCATTGCAGTACTGATAGAATCGCAGAGCTGTTTAGGTTGGAAAAGGCAGCCGAGATCATTGGTTCTGACCATTAACCTAACACTGCCAAGTCCACCACTAAACCGTGTTCCTAAGTACCATACCTACACATCTATTAATACCTCCGGGTTTGAGGACTCCACCACTTTTCTGGACAGTCTCTTCAAAAGTTTGACAACCCTTTTGGTGAAAAAAATTTTCCTAATATCCAACCTAAACTTCCTCTGGCACAATTTGAGGCCATTTCCTGTCTGCCTGTAGCTTGCTACTTAGAAGAGGTTGACCCCCAGCTGGCAACAACCTCCTTTCAGGGAGTTGTAGAGACTGATAATGTTTTCCCCAGAGCCTCCTTTTCTCCAGGCTAGACATCCCCAGCTCCCTCAGCTATTTGTGCTCTAGACCCTTTTCCATCTTTACTACCCTTCTCTGGGCATGCTTCACCCTAGTGTCTTTCTTGTACTGAAGGGCCCAAAACTCACCCATAACAATGGCTGTCCCAGCCTAAGTGCCAGAGGAGTTTGGCCTAGAAGCAGTAACAAGCTATACTGTGGCCCCAAGAGCACAGTTTGTATGGCCTTCAGTTCCAGCTAAATGAGGTCTCTTGCTTTGCCAGCCTCCAGGATTCTGCTGTCTTCACTCTCCTGATAATGCTTCACCATCAACAGTACTTCATCAGCAGCTGCCTGGGCACTTTCCCCTCTGTCACAAACAAGAGGGCACCTTGTACCCTGAGAGCCTGTGAGAAGACCCTTTCTGCCTTCTTGTTCCCCTGCTTGTTTTTACCTACCTATCCCTCCCGATGGAGGTGATGGATTACAGCTGTTACTTGTCTGTTTTTACCCTCAAGGCTGTAGCACAGGCAAGTATTAAAGGTAGTGAGTTCAAGGTCTATGAATGTGATGTTTCACAAAGCTGTCTGTAACATCTTAAATTTCACTCCCAGTGATGTTAGAGATTGATTTTTTCTCATTATTTTAAGGTAATTTTTGGGAGGCCTTCTACATTGAAATAGAAAGTGCAATGCCTCATGCATTCCTACATCAGAGAGGTAGTTTATAATCTGTCACTTGAACCCCTCACTGGTTCACAGTCTGCAAAAGTACCAGAAACTAGCCAAGAATTTGGTTCCGTCTGAGGAAGAACTGAGATGTTTTTAGGCAGCATTAATTATGTTGTGAAGCTAACTATTTGGAATCAAGTGCTGTTTAGAAATAGATTTTCTAGCTAAAACTCTGTGGTTTGATAATTTTAAGTCTTGGGTCCATTGAGCAGTGATTTAGTCATTATTGCTGTTTACCTTTTTTTTCCTTTTTGCTTCAGATTGCAGTTAGCAGTGTTCCCTCCTTCTTATTCTCCATCTCTGCCAATGTGTATGGTCTTGTTTATGGCAAAAGAGCTTAGAAAAAGAGCATGTATTTAAAAGAGAAGGTAGGACCAGAAGTGTAGCAGACCTTTTTTCTCACAAAACATGCCAAGAGTCCTGCTGCCCTTTAGAAAGAGAACAAGTCATTCTGCCTTTTCAAGGTGGAAAAATTACATTTGGAGAAGTGGGACAGAGAGCTCAGTTTCACTTAGATGTGCAGAGAGGTTGAGAACCTGACAGTTCTTGAGACAACATCATGCTGGTGTTTCCCTACTTACAGGTGCTACTTTAGCACTTTTTGTCAATACTGATTGACAAAATTGCAAGGAGGGGCCTTAGAAACACAACTTGCTACCCTGGGATTCCTTCTCTATGGGAGAATTCCAGCATTGCAGAAAATTAGGTCTTTGCAGAGTGGCTGTCTAGTGGGGGATGAATAGTATGGTTCAGAAATGTTTTAAATGGCAGTTCTTCACAGAATGAAGCTTCACTAGACTGAGGTCTGAGGCTGTGTATTTAGTTAAGATACTGCAAGATAATCTTTTTTATTTTTCATCTTTTTTTAGCCTTTGTAGGAGAAATGTTCATTTTGTTGGCAGCCACAGGACTATTTAAAAATCCTTCCTTCAGATCTGAAGTGACCCTCTTCCTGCAGTAGACATTGCTTTAGCAAGAGTCATATGTTCTTAAGAACACATTTTGTACCTCGCAAAGGAGTGAGAGGCAGGGGACAATTGGGGAAAATGAAGTGAGAAGCAGTCACTTTTCCAAGTGCTTCTTGAGCAAGCAGCAGTTAACAGTGAGCATAGTGATTTAGTTGTTATCTCAGTGCTCTTGCTTTCCATAAACAAGACTTTATTTTGATATACGTATTTGGATAATATTAAAAGAATTCAGGGAATCCTGTCAGTTTCCATAAGAGTTTTGCTTGAGGAATGGAGAATGGGATTTATGGCATTTTTCACAGTAAATCATGAGTATCAGTAGTGATTCCAGGAATTAAGCAGAAACTATAACATCAAGATTACAACAGTTTACTGAACTCTGTGCAGGGATAGTTGGGGTAGTTTCACAATATGTAAAAAAATAATTGGCAAAACCACCACTTTTTATTGCCTGATTACTGGCCTGAGCTATTGCATGTGCTTCAGCTGTCTTAAGTTAACTAAAAACTCTGTTTCCTACCCTGGGCTGCTAAGTAAATAAACATGGAAATAGTGACATATGTTCTCCATTTGCACAGTCATGTGCTGTATCTTCAGTGCTCAGAAATGTTACTTAATAGGAGTATAATCACTGTTGTTGAAAAGTATACTTAATGATGAAAATAAGGGATGTGGAAAAGAGGCCAAGTTTGGCACCTAATGCAGTAGTGACGGTTTATTGAGGTTCTGGCAGACATAGCTTCTCTTTCCTGTTTATAATAACTTTTACTTGCTGCATTCCCCAACTGTATTTGAGCACTGGAGCTACTCTGATCTGGAGAGAAAGGAGGCAGAAATAGGTATCTGGCTTTTTGGTTTGTTTTTTTTTAACTCCAGGGTCATATGCACAGAAGCTGTTGGGAGTGGGTGTTGGAGGCAACAGCAGAAAAGGAGTATTTCTCATTAGACTATTAAGTCCCAAGAATCACTGAACACAAAACTGTTCAAGTTGCTGAGTTGCTGAACATAGTGGAAAAGGGTTTTGAACCACCAAGCACATTCTTCACTGCAGTAACCTATCAGTGCTGTGAAGCTTGGGGTACGTGCTTTGTCAGCTTCTAAACCCTCTCCCTTATTTTGTTATACTGAGCAATCCCAGGAGAAGGTGATGTGTTGAGTTAGCTGTAACATGAGACTCTTGCTCCCTGCTTCTGGAAGAGAGTGTAGCTGTGCTGAGCAAGTGCTGGCTGGATTGTGGTAATTGCAGCATGTCCAAGGGGTCGCAGGCAGTGGAGATTCTCACTTCTGTCCAGATTCCTCTGGGTGTAGCACATTAGGAGTTGTTAAAGAATGAGTTTTTTCATCCCAGCTCAGACTTCTCTCTTGCCAAGTAGTCCATCTTTCAAGCTGTGGATAAAGGAATTCTATTTCTTGTTTCCCAGTGTGTGCCTCTAGCTCACAGAGCAGTTAGCTGAGTGGCATAGACTGCAGCCCAGTGGAGCTTTTCCACTCTTCCGTATCTAACAGCCATCACTTGGGATCTGGCCTAGGGATAATTTTAGCCCTTTAGGCACCAGTTGCTGATTATTAGTCCTTCTTGTTAGGGAAGTAGGTGGTAGATTGTGCAAATACATCCTTTTCTTGTCCTTCCCTTTTCCTTCTTGACCCAGAACCCTTTCTGAAAGGGTAAAAGGACAAGAAGAGTTGTTTGATGCATCGTAAAACGGTTAGACCAGGCCTAGGGAGCCCTGGGCTTCCAGTGCCTTCAGACAAGACGGCTTCCAGTGCCTTCAGACAAGACAGATACTAGATCTCTCAAACAGGTATTTGCTCAACTATGTATAGCACAAACAAAACATGTAGATTATCTTTAATGAAATTTTTTTTACATCACTCTGTCTGTTTTTTGGGGGGGGGTTAAATTTGCTTTTCTAAAAACGATTGTGTAACTTCACAGCAATAATGGCAAAATGGCAAACAAGTGCATCTAGGACAGGATGGCAATGCTCTTTTCCAGTGTTTATGTATTTAAATAGCAGGAAGCCATCCAGGGCACTTAGAACAGTACTATTTAGAGTAGCATATGCTATCACATCAGCAATGATCAAGGTTTGCTGAGGAATGTGTGTCTGTGATTATGATAAAGACTATGTCCAAAGAAGCCTATTGTATAGCAGTGCTGCTCTGAGCAAAGCATTTTCAGAATTTATTGGATTTCCCCTTTTGTATAAGGGTCTCACTGTGCATGAAGTTTTAGACATAAAACCTTCACTTGCCTGCAAATAAATTCATAAATAAGTCTTATTTGCATAGCAAACTTAACAATATTAACTGAGTTAACTTCCCAGAAAAAGCCCTTTTGTAGTTTTGGAATTAATTTTAGCACTATAGCTTCTAGAAATACGTGGGGACATGAGGATGTACATCAGTATTCAAGGCCTAAAAATCACTAGTGCTGGTGTGAACTGATATCTGTAGCTGATAGGCATATGTATGTTTGGGTATCTCCTCCAAATGTATGACCATGGCTGGATTTTATGTCCATGCAAACAGCAAACCTGTAACTGTCTACAATGCACCAAGACTTAAACCCAAAGAGCTTCATTTCAATACATGAGTGCCTTTTCTGTATATAGGTACTGCACTTTTCTGTATATAGGACTATAGGTTGTCAGGATCTATCTTGTGAATTTGTTGTTTGAATGAAGCATGGGTAGGCTTCCTCTAAAGTTACAATACAGTGCACAGAATCTGGATTTTTATTCTTAAGTAAGCCGCATGCTTTGAAACAAAAAGAAAAGTTACCTTCTGTAAAAGTATATGTAGTAATCTTTATCAGTAGCCTTTATTTTTATGATTGTAAAGCATTTATAATACATCTCACAGCTCTGTGTCCCTGCAGTGCAAGTGTGGTTCAGGTATGAATCTGTTTAAGGCACTCACCAAGCTTTAAACATATAATACTTGGCCTGCTTTTTAACAAAAGTTTTAAAAGTGGGCATAAATGGATTTTCTATATATTCTCAATACTGCTGCTATGACCAAGGAGGGTATTTTGCATTCAGAGTCATTGCTTTGCAGTAATCCTGTGTAAATGTGCTGGCCCCAAGCTACCCAGAGATGCTCAGAACAGGCAGCCCTCCCTGTGGAGAAGTTTCTTGTTGGCATCCTAACTTTTAAAAGCTGTGGTGTCTCTTGGGCTTATATTCTTCAAGCAGGCAGATTGTTCTCCACACCGCGGATGCTTGCAGTACTAGGATGGGATGCTCACCCAAGGACTGGATCTCCTTCTAGGCAACATCTTCTGCCTCATGGGAGGGGATCCAAGATTCTCATTTTCATCAAGAAAAGGTTTTTCTTCTGAAAGTTTGTTATGACTGTTTGAAGTTCTTAAAAATCTAGAGCTAAATATCTCTAAGTGTCATGGCAAATGCTGCAGCCTACTTGGGAGTGGAATATTGCAATTTCACTATCTGTAACCTCAACTGTAAGGTCTGAATGAACCATCCTCTATGTATCATGTAGAGACACAGCTAAACTTCTGAATTGCTTCAGCCTGCTGCCCTTGCTTTAGAGGAAATTTGTAGAACTACTAAGGAGATGGAGAAAAATACATCAAACAGGAACAGACATCTAGCTTGTTAAATTGCTAATCGTGTTGCTTTGAGAAGGATGCTTAAAAAATACTGACAAAGAGCAGATGGATGAGCAGGCTCAATGCTGTGTGAAGTTAATGCAGAGCACATGCTGGGGATCATAGGAGATGTTAAAGAGCTGGAGAACATGCTATGACTTAGAAATCTTTCCCTGATTCCTATATGTAAAGGCAAGCTCAGGGTTTTCCTTTGCAGTCTTTGTACAAGTCATGCATGTCAAATGTTTAACTAAAGCCACTTTCTTGCCTATTTTTTTAACCCTAGCATACTCCTGCCTCGTTTTCTTTTTTTTTTTTTCTTTTGTAGCATCATACATGTTGCAAACTGCAGAAAGGTAGATTAGTGTATCTGCTAGAAGTTTAGATTTGCTTTTCTTTATCTTTCTAAAGGCATTTCATAATCACAATGTGGCCAACCTGACAAATCTATCATATAGAGGATCTTAAGAAAAACCATCTTCCAAGATAATTAAATGTGACAACAAAAGCTGTAATTTCTGGACGTAATCTCTACAACAGAGAGCCTGTTGTGTGGAAAGTCTTTGAGAAACAAGCTTAAAGATCTTTGTGTGCAGGTCCAGTGAAGTATATTTTAGAGGTTGTGGTGGTCTGTAATCCTACTGGCCCAAGCTGAGAATGGCCCATAAAATGGTCACAGCAAAAGCCAAGAGATGAAATGTGAAATGCACTGTGAAATGCATGGAGATTGCAGAGGACTGGGGAGTTCCATGAAGCTGTGGCATCCCAGGTTATTCACATTCTTCTATTGCAGAGGTCACTCACACATTAAGAGTGCGGCAGCAGCCGCAGAAAGGCTTTGGAGGCAGGAGGGAGGTTTGAGCAACACTGTATGCTAGTACTGCAGGACATCCCAAATTCATCTTCTGCTGCAGCAGTAAGTAGGAAAGTGTCAGGAAGTCTTTGACTGCTTGGTGTGGAATGGGGATCTCCGTTTCCTCTGTGACACAGTGGCTTCTACTTGTAAAGTGTATTTTATTTGGCAGGCTATTGATAAAGGAAATTCATAATAGCCTCTTGTTCCTCCTGCTACTTCTAAGAGAGGATGTGCTTGGCCCTTAGACAAATTTGATTGTGTAGTACCCTGTCAGGTTGAGAGATGCAGATATGAACATAGAAAGATGTAACACATGATACTGTACTGTAACTTCTCTGTATATCCTTCATTATTAAGGTTTTAATTCCCATTTCGTAAAATAACTAAGTTTTATTGTCAGGTCTATTCGTGGTAGCAAATTTAAAACATGACTAATGGCAAAGACAGCTGCCAGAGCACTTTTTTCACAGGTATTCATGGTGTACTCTGATTCTGCAACATCTGCGTTGAGTACCTATCCATGCAATCAGTGTCATAAAAATAATTACAATATCATAAACACAACTTGATTAAATGAAAAACTAGGCTTTCTTTCCTCATTGAAGATGTTTGGAGACTGAGTTATAAAGACTATTTGAGATTTGCATAAAGGTGTCATTTCATTTAGGCTTTACACTTCTGGGGAAAAAATGAGAATTGCAGACTACAGTCATTAGAGTAGCTGTGTATGAATAGAGCTCAGGTTGATGCAGGAGAGAGCAGGATATTGCCTAGCTGATTCCTGCCATATCCTGCAAAAGATAAACCCTTAATCGGATGCTTCATTAGCATAAAGTGTGGAAAAAATGCTCATACCAGGGATTACTTAGTAAAGGTAGTTAGTGAGAGAAATTATGCATTGAAGAAAATACAAAATCCCTCAAATTAATCTTTGAAATACATGGAGTTTGAGTCTCCTCTCTCTTAACACTGGGATAATTGAAGAATAATTCCATTTCAGTGACTTAGAGCGCTAGTGTAGTTGGGGAGGAAATTGAGTTTGCCTGCTCTCCCAGGATTTTGAAAGTTTTACATTTTTAAGGCAGAAATGTTTATCCTTAAAATTTTTACTTGTACATTTAGAGGAAAAAATGTGATCCTGTGTCACCGAGTAGAAGAATCCTTTGCCACATGATATCCACCTGTTTAAGTCCAGACTGGAGTCTTTATGCCATTGTGAGGGTTCAATGCTGGCTGGCTTAGCTTTGCTGCTGGCTTTTGTATTTGCAGTGTTAAAAAAGCCAAACTGGATAATATGTAGTAATTGTTTGGTGAGTCTTTGAAATAAGCCTTTGTTTATGTTGCCACTTTTACAACATCAAATTTTTCTTGTGTGAAGATTAAAATGTCAGTTATTTCATTACTGTAGGAAGGCAGAACAGAGTTCCTACTAAATTTGAAAGTCTGTTCATTAATTTTTAGTGGCCTTTTCTAACATTCTATTGTTTAGATTCAAACAACATCTTGACACATAGTTATGCTGTCAATATGGTTTGTTCTCCAAAATGTTTTTCTGTCTGTCCTGTGGGTCTTCGTTTCTAGCAAACCCCTGTCATATTTCTTTTCTAGTGATTTCTTTTCTGTGTGCAACTTAAGCGTAAGTAAGAAAGTGCATTCCACTGGTGACCCAAGATGTCATCCAGTCCAGTAATGTTCAAAACCAGAAGAGACATGCTGGATTTCCTTACAATTTTTTGGTTATTTATATACTCTAGGAGAACATATCTGAGGAGGAAAATGCAGGAGGCGTGCTGAAGTAAACATTCATTATCATTTCTGGTCAGAAAGTTATTGCACTGTCATCACTACAGACAATAGAATCTGCATGTGAGTTCTTGATGAATATCTACCATTTTATGAAAGCAGGTTGTTGATGACAACTTCTATGTGAGCCATCTTTGTGTGCTTGGGGAATTTGGGCCTTGTGCTTGTTTGAGTTAGCACATTAATCCCTGCTTCCAGATATCCTCTAACAAAGAGGTAATCCTCTGGTGTAACTCAGTGTTCACTATTCTGGTCTCAAGAGGAGCATTACATCAAACAAAAAACATTTCCTTGCTCCCCCCCTCACTACTGGGCAGAGAACAACATGGTTCACATATAGAAATCTCATTTTTTTTTGAGGAAATCATGTATGCAATGTGGACATGAGTGTCCTCTCTGTTTAAAGGCTGATACCGTTAAAATTGTTTTCCCATTTTTCAATTCTTGCCTCTTCTTGTCATTCTTGAAAGTGCTGGATTGGTGCTTATTTACACTGGGGTTTATTCACACACTGTTCTGAGGCTTTTTATACCGTGACATTGCTGGAAAGGGGAAGCAAACGTTAAAAAAAATTGTAATTGTTTTTACGGATTAGCACCAAAGAACATGATCTCTCTCTGTAGTCATTTCTTTGCTGGCATAGAGTTGCTAACTGCATGCTGGTGACAAGAATGAAATTTGGCACTGCTTTATCCATGGAAAAAATTCCTGACTGTATGATCAGTCATGGATTGAGCCACGTGTGCTCCTCAGATGTACTTTCCCCTTAAGGTCTGGCTTACCTTTGAATCCATCACTGGGTGTAGAGTTGTGCCATGATGTAGTGCTGGCTGGGATGGGCCTGCAGTCTGGCTATGTCGAATGTGGACAGTCTAGAGCAGATGGCCAGGGCTCTGCTCATCCACAGCTGATTTTGAATGGTTTTAATATGAGCTGAGGCCACGCTAACCTCTGTGACTGTGATGGAAGTGCACTATTCTTAAACCATCTCTTCCACATCTCAGGATAGACTGTGTGATCTCACACACTCAAAATATCTCTGTAAGCCAGTGCTTTCTGGCAAAGATTCTGATTGTAACTTGTGTGGAGTTTTGTAGTTTGAATATGCCTAGGGTATATGTGGGATCAATGAGCAGGGATTCAGACTTGAAAAAATTCCACATAGAAAAGCCAGGTTAGAATATAGCTCAACTTCATGTAAAGGCAGTGATAAGCTTTTGAAGCATACAAAAAGAATGAGGACATTTGGGAAAACATGTTTTTCTCAGTAGAGACATTAATAACCATTTTAACAGTGTTATTTACCTCCTGCTGCTTGACTGGAAAGAGCAAATTGTAAGTGTGATTTCAGAATTAATCATTTTCTTCAAAGCCAGACTTCAAAGCTTTAAGCAAATTGCTGGGTTTATTGTTTAAAATGCTCACATCATAGAATGGGTGATTATTTTTATCCCATATTTCTCAAAACAGAAAATTTCTGCTGGTTTTTTTATCTAAGGTGAGGTTGAAAGGAGGAGAGAAATTTGGTTTGGGGTTTGTTAGTTTATGGTGGAGGATTTTTTGGAATGAAACACCAACGTCATTTTATATGCCATGGAAAAGACAGAGACTAATTTACTTCAACTGACATATGGAGGGCTGCACTGTCATAGAGCAGGTCCCCTGTGATGCTTCATTTTCACTCTTTCCTGTATCCTCTTGGATGCACTTCATCACTTTGTGCTGGATACAGTTTTAAAAAAAATGCACAGAGACTTCCACAGAGTGCCATATGGAAGTATTTCAGAGATTTCAGAGTAATACCTCTGATACTCTGATCATCTAAAGCAGGAGACAATATTTCAGAGTCATATGATGTCAGGATGGGAGTTTCTGCACAAAGAAAGGAAAGAAACAGTAGAAGTCCAAGAGGACTGTCTTGGATGGGAAGAACAGGTGCATTATAGAAAAGAGACATTTTTTTCAAAATACTTTTCTGAAAATCCCAAAACAAAAATTAAAAATTCTCAGCTCTAAATCTGATTGGATTTTTCTGCCCTATTTCCTTCCTGAAATTATTTAATTTGTACTTTTATCCCTTACTGCAAAGGCTCATTGTCTCTTTAAAAGTGTGTTTAAAATAAAAATTTTTTGAATCCAAATTTGCACCCAAAATTGCCTCTTTCCTGGAAGCAGGTAGGTTGCTTTCTTCAAAAAAAACACCGCACACAGTTTTCTGAAAAGCAAACAAAAGTATTTTCTCTGGAAGCTATCCAAAAAAACCATCCTCCTTCTGGAAAGTACCACCTGTTCATATTGGCTGATTTTTTTTGAGGTATATTCCATAAAACTTGGCTTATGAAAGTCAATTCTATCATGACAGGTGAGGAAAAAAGAGAGTGGATTTTCTTTTGTCTTTGTATTCTGGTATTTTTTCTCCAGTTGCCTAGAAAGCAGTAAGTTTTCATTAGTAAGACGATAGACAGAGTGTCTTAGCATCTAATGGGCAGAATAGACAGAGCTGGTCTAACATCTACCAAAGAAGAGACTGATACTGCCAGAATGTCAGAACTCCAGGAGATACAGCTCCACAGGAGAGACCAGCTCCAGAAGCAGGGCACACCTAACTGTGTAAGGAGGAAATCACTTGAGCGTGTTTATGGCTGTACAGCTTCTTGCAAAGCTACATCAAATGCTGCAAATTGACTGTACTGAGGGGAGCATATGAGAGCCTGAGCTGCAGCCTGCAGGAGAAAATGTGGCCATTTGGTTGACAGTGAAGTTAATGGAGAGAGAGCTTTTTTGGTTGGGTTTCAGTGTTAATATTGCATAACCTTCTCAGAATATTTTCTGAATTTTCATTAGGAGTTACATTTTTCAGAACAAGTGTCTTTGAGTTCTGTTTCAAGTGGTAATCTTGTCAATCAAAACTTCAGTTTAGCAGCATCTGTTGATTAGTCCCTCCCCTAATTCATATATCTTGTGAAAGAAACACAAATAATTACGGAGATTTCCTGAAGAATAGAATTCAAGGCAACGAGCAATAAGACTCAGAGTTTTCAAGCCAATCTGAAGTTGTCTAGTGAGAGGTGCCTTTTCCCTGTGCATTTTCCCTGCCTTAGGAAACATCACCTGTATGTTTTTAAAGCTTGTGTGTGTAGGTGCACAGAATTAAAAATATGAAATGCAATATAAATGAGTGCAAAAGCTTCAAGAAGTAGATGCTTTAATTAATCCCTTCATTTTGGTGCCTCGCACATTTTAGCACATCTAGTAGATAGACCATATATATCATATGGGGGTTTTGCTGGCTTGTATTAGGTTTTTATGATGAATCTGTATGCGTTAAACATCTGTGTAATTTTGAATGTAGTTAAGTCTGAACTAATTTTTTACACTTCTGGATCAAGAATGTCTTCATAAGGTCTGCACAGGTTTTGTCAGTGAATATCTGGTGTGTCTTCTGGGACTGGGTTTCTTTTCAAGATGATTAATCATGGATTTAATGTCAGTCCCCAGACAGTCACTGTAGATAACTCCACTGAGTCTGGTAGGCATTACTTCAAACCTCTTAACAGCTCTGCAGTACTTTAAATGGAGAACGCTCCTGCCCTACGTGACACTGAATATATAGATGAATAATGTAAAAAGAGTAAAGCAACATACCTGAACAAATCTGCTAGGTGAAAGGTGAATGTCCTGAACTCATTTCTGTTTTCTTTTGCTGAAAGCTTGTCCACCAGGAACATACAAGCCTGAAGGTTCACCAGGCGGAATCAGCACTTGCATCTCATGTCCTGATGAGAATCATACTTCTCCACCAGGAAGTACCTCCCTTGAGGACTGTACATGCCAGGAGGGGTATCGTGCTGTAGGACAAACCTGTGAAGGTAAGTGTTTCCATCCAGGAACAGAATACACCTGGAATACACAACACAGTGCTGGGACAATTTTTTATGTGGCTTTGTGCTGTGAGGGTCATGTCAAATTGCATGCAAGATTTTCTCTGTTGTTCCAAACCAGAAAAAAAGCCAAGGTGCAAGCTGAGTTAGAAATTTAAAAGGTTTGTTTTCTTTCAGTGTCCTATTGCCCTCCAGCTAGTAACCACTTTGTTGTGGCTGTTTGATTATTTAGTTGTTCACTGCCCTGAACTGAAGCCCCCTGAAAATGGTCACTTTGTCCAGAATGTCTGCAACAATTACTTTAATGCTGCCTGTGGAATCCGATGCAAAGCAGGATTTGATCTTGTGGGAAGCAGCATCCGGCTTTGTCAACCAAATGGGCAGTGGTCTGGATCAGAGGCTACTTGCAGAGGTATGTGTTTGAAAAGTATTTTTTCTGTTGTTCGTTCAATACAGTGGTGTTCTCTACTCACTACAGTGTTGGGTGTGCAGATCTGATCCTGTTAGTCCTTGTGTGAAAGAAAGTTCCAAAGGCTGGCTGCCACCCCAATCACTCTGTTTCCCTCCTTTCTAAAATGGAAGGAGGACTTCTACAATGGAAAAAGCAGAGCAAGATTTACTAAGCAGACATTCTTTTGCAAGCGAATATACAGTCACCTTCCTTAAATCTCTCTTCACCTCCCTCTACCTAATTTCTGTGAATTTAGTATCTACATTGTGTAAATCCAGTGAACCTACCAAGTACTTAAATATGTAACAAGACCTTGTTATATGGCAGTTTTAGAACATCCACCAGACTCTCAGCTTAGAGGGGCGTTGGTGCTGGGAGACATTAGCCATGGAAGAATTCCATTTTGCTTTCTTACAATTTCTTCTTACCAAAAATAGGAAAGCTTGAGACCTGAGCAGGGTCTTCAGAAGAATTTTGAGTGGAATTTCAATGACAATATGCTAGAAGTTCACTATAGAAGAATGCCAGCCAGAAAAAAATAGGTGTGAAAGGGAGGAGATACAAGAAAGAGCATCCTGAAAAATGTTATTTCTAGATTTTCTGATAGGAACAAAGATTTGTTTTGCTATTATTTGTCTCTGCCTGGGGCTGGGTTTTTGATGGTTTAGAATGAAAACTGCAATTCCATGTCTGTATATCTGGTATGTCTTCTAAGGAGAGATTGAAAAAGAATAAACCAGGTAGAAGCCCTTATCTCCTCAACAGCCACAAGATGCAGTTCAGCATGTTTAACTTGATTTGAATGCCCCTGGCATTAATGTGCTGCCCTGGAAGCTAGTAAATTAAAAGCCATCAGCTCATTCTGTAACTCTTGCCCTGGCCTTGTGTTCAGGGAAGGCAGGATTGATCTTTGGAGGCATTAGCACTTCATGACAGTACAGCAAACACTGCAGCCCTGAAAGAAACAGCAACTTATGGTTCTGAAAGGAGGAATCTGAGCTAGAGATTGGTCTCTCAGGACATTCTTCCTATAGCAGTTTACTTCTGCCTAGATTTGCAGGACATTTCTTCAAATAGTTCTGGAAATCTTAGGTTTCCTTTTTAGCTTCCAGTGACAAGAGGCAGGAAGGAGAAGCTTTCAATGGAAAATAAATTGCTGGCCAGTAACATGAGGGTATCTTGAGTAGCAGAACTTGGAGCTGTGGGCTTTCCAGCAGTCAAAACATAGACTGTAGATGCACGCTGGTTCAGGAAGACTGGGATATTGGGAAAGAGCACCCACTGTCAAAGCTTCTGTCACACAAGAGCCCCTTGTGCAAAAAATCTGGGAAAAGCTGCAGTCAGCCACAAAGCAGTGATCCTTCATCTTCTCTTTCATGGAGAAGTGGAAGATTCTAGTACTTGAAAATCTTGCTGGAACATTTAAAGGAATTCACCTATTTGGTGTTGGGGTGTGATTTTCTTTAACGGGGAATTTGGAAGGTGGGGGGAAAGCACTGAAATACTATCTTGATATTGAGCTAACATCCTTTGAAGCATTGGAAGAATATATTTTTGCTTTTTTTGTGCCATTATCCATCATACTGAAGACTTCCAGTTTAAAAAAAAAAAAAATTAAAATCCCACTGTTACATGTGCTGGATCTGCTAGTCTTGATTCACTCAGGCTATGAAAGGAAGAAAGATCAAAGGCATGGTTTATAGCCATCTTGTTAATCCCAGGAGTATTTTATCACATAAATTAGGAAGGGAGAGTGAAGGAAAATCCCTTTGCACTGCTTTGGATTTTGACATTAAATACTCCTCAGTTCTTTTTCTAGCTAAAATCTGCTGTGCAATTAGAAAGTGATTAATGCAGTCATATGTCATGCAATTAACAGCAACCCAGGAAAAAAACAACTGCAAACCATATATTTAATCAAGAAAAATTTATTAGGAAAAACCCCAGAGCAAGCAGTATATACTCTATTGTTACTGTTTTCACTGGCTTTATGGAAATGTTTCTTGGTCATGGAAAATATGTAACTGATAAGAGGATGGGTTGGTGTTTAATGCTTGGAACCATGACTGAGGTAACGTGGGCTCAGTTACAGGTTTCTGCCAGAGCCATGCTGAGACACTGAGTAAGTGTGAACACTGAAACACTTGAGGAGGCAAGAGCACTGCAGCTGTGTAGTCCTTCCAGAAGAAATGTCTAGACAGCAGGTAGTGAAGGGACTGCCTTCTCTGTAGGCGCATTAACATTGCCAAGAGTCTCCTCAGTACTCTTAATTCATTTAGGCTTCCTGAGCAATAGAGTTTGGTAGAATTTGCTTCTTCTTATTGCACATTGGGTATTTCTATTTCTGTAGATGTCTTAAGAGAGCAAGCCTACTTTCTTGTGTATGAAAGATGTGAGATTCAGCTGTAAATATGTTTTTATTACTCCCCCTACTAGAGTTAAGATACAGCATATTACAAAGCTGCTGTGCAGCTCAGAGCGCCTCTCACAAAATGGGCCTTTCAAGATCATTTTTAAATACGCTTCTTAAAGAATGCCTGTGTATATGCAAGAACATGAGTGGTAATACTTTCAGAGAGTAAAAGGGAGACAGTGGTAATATAAGGATATATTAGGTACATCTGCATGGCTTATTTTGCTTCTTTCTCATCCCATATACATAGGTTTTGCTACAAACTTTTTTTCCCTAGGTGCCACCATAGCTGTTTAAAAAAAAAGAAGACATTATTTAATATGTGTTGTTTGTAGCTTTCAGAGGCTTTGTAGTTACTGACATTTATGGAGCTGGCTTTCATTTGAAGGAGCACTCAGACTACATGCCCATTAATTAGTTTGAGGTGCCTAGTGGTGTCCACTTGTATGCAGAGTAAACAATTACTGGAGAAAGGAGAGGCTGCCAAGTTGGTTTCCCTTTGAGCGTGTTTCTAGAGGAGATCACATTTTGCCTTCTACCTGGCACCAGCAAGATTAGGTTAATTGGTAAAATCAGCTTCCCAAAACACAGCAGAGAAGTTGTCCAGCTCTCTGAAGCCACCCATCACCAGAGGTTGCCCTCCTGCCAGCAAGGTAAACAGAAGCTGTGGAAAACAATCAAATGAGGAAGGATTTCATGTTGTGAGGAAGGGTTGAGAGGCTGGGAGAGCTGGACCTGTTTAGCCTGGAGAAGACTGAGGGGATCTTACCATTGTATATAAGTATCTGAAGAGGAGGGAGCCAGGCTCTTCTTGGTGGTGCCAAGCAATAGAACAAGAGTCAGTGAGCAGAAGCTGATGCACAGCAAGTTCCACCTGAGTATGAGAAAGAACTTCTTCACAGCGAGAGTGACTTGAGTCCTGGAGCAGGCTGCCCAGAGAGGTTGTGGAGTCTCCCTCACTTGCAAGACTCAGAACTGTCTGGACACAACCCTGTACAATATGCTCTAGGATGACCAATGTAAAGCAGAGATGTTGGACTAGATATGCTCCAGTGGCCCCTTCAAACCTTAGCCATTCTGTGGGTTTAGGGAAATGCGGTCTGCTTGATTATATTTTCGAGCAATCACACCATTTGCCCTCATGTTTTTTTATCCCTCTTTTGAACATACTGAACAGTATCTGCCAGCTTCAGCTGAGATCAGTTTTAAATCAGAGTTTTCCACTCATTTTGGAAAGTCAGTAGCTGGTTATTGGTGTATCGTGATCATCACATACTCATGTCCAGACAGTAGGTGTATACAGCTTAGCTCTTTGAGGGACCCAAAGGCCAGGCAGTGTGTATGTAGTCCAGAGTTTTGTCTGGAGGGGGGATCAAGGGCAAAAATGCTGGAGCATGAGATCCTAGCTTAAAAGGATCTGCACTGAAAAGGCCGTACAAAGGAAAGAGGTCCTACTATAAAATCTTGAGCTTGTGACATTGAAACAAAGAATCCAGTTCATACCAGTGCTACTTTTTTGTTACTATGATCATTCATCTCTTTTGGGATCAATCTTAATTACGGAGTAATTTTGTGCTAGATTGCAGCATCAGGATTCAGTAGTAAAACCATAAGACAATCTGAGGATCACTCTTCACTTCCCTGCTTCCCTTTCTGCATACACATCCTGCACAGGACTGCATTCTCCTTGGAATCACACTGCTTTCAGTGTTTGCAAGACATTACAGGAGAAAAGCCTCTGTGCTGAGCAGCAGCCAGGACCGTCTCCATGCCTGACACCTGAAAGGGTCTCTTTTGTCTCAGCAACAGCCTGATTTGTTCCTTTTCATCTCTCATGGACCTGGTATACAAGCCGTATAAGTTCCTTCCTCCTCTCTCTGTCTCCTTCAGCATGCTGAGCATCTTCTTATTTGCTGAGGCTTACCCGTGTCTCTATTCTGTGAATGCAGTCCAGAGTGCCTGGGAACACTCCTGAGTACCAGGGCACTGTCATCTGACCTGTTCATAAGCTCTTAGCCTGTTCCCTGGTGTGTTCTCAGCCCATACCTGCCTGCCAGTTGGAAATCCCCCAAAGAACTCTCAGACGTTGTTAGAAACTAGAAACTCCCAAGGACACACAATTTTCCACAGGGTTCCATATGCCTGCAGTTGTCCTCTTTTGAAGGCATTACCAGCTCAGGGCCCACACTGTGTTCCAGATGCACAATTAGTTTGTTAGCTTGGACTTATGTCAGTACTTAGGTGAACTTGGAAGTGTGTGCCCAGCCTCATACATTTCATGTAAGACTGTTTCCGGAAGAGGAAGGTATCAAGCCTTTGAAAAAATCTGCTCTGTACTAGCTCTATTCCCTAAATTCATACAAGCTACTGTAACTAATGTACAAGATGGTATCTCTCTCACCTCTGAAAAACTAGGCAAAGTAGTGTAACTCCACTGATACTCAGTGCTCAGAGTGAACTGGTGTTTTTTTCCCTTTGCAGTTCGAACGTGTCCCAGACTTCAGTCTCCTCAACACGGACACATTAATTGTTCAACAGCAGATATTTCCTATAAGACAGTATGTTTTGTGACCTGCAATGAGGGCTATGAAGTTGAAGGAAACAGCAAACTCACCTGCCAGGGAACCTCTCAGTGGGATTCAAAGGAGCCAAAGTGTGTGGGTAGGTATCTGACCTAACTCTGTCTGTTCATGTCAGAGTACAGCCTTTTCCAACATACTGTCACAGATGAGAAATTCTCCATATTTTGATAACTGGTGAAGCTAAGATACGAATGAGAATTTTTGTATGGATGTTTTATACCGATCCTAGAAGCTGGGGAAGGGCAAAGGAATTTGTAAATGGAGAAAGTGGACAGATTATCATTTAAATCCCACATGGACTGCTGATTACTGAAAGGTTGTTGTGTCTCATTAGTGTCAGACACTGTCACACAGTGTGTTACAAGAAACATAGAAGCAGTAGGTCTATGCTAGGGATTGAAGATGAACAACCAGTACTTTGAGTTACCATCATAAAGCTAAAGTTGATCTGCGGGCAAGGACTAGCTTATGTTAGCCAGGCCCTGTGTAAACCACCCGAGTAAAGGTGCAGTAGTTGTCACTTTTCCTGGACTCACAGCAAGGAAATAAGAGATTACATAAGTTAGGAACTAAGCACCTCTGAGTCAGAATTCAGGGGTCACCCCATCTGTGCAGGGATAGCTAGGCATGTACTGCTGTTCCAGAAATAAAGGACTATATATTTCAGAATTATCCATTTAGGACTAGTGACAGGTCTTGAATTAACTTTGAAAAGTAAGATGATGAAATACAGTTGAAACGCTTTCAAGCACAGACTGAAGGAAAAAAAAATAAGCAGAAGTCTAAAATCCAGCCATTCAGAAGCTGATCCAGTGCTGACTAAAGTCAGAGTGAAATATATGTCACCTGGATCCAGTAAATACAATGGCAGCAGGGTGACTTCATTTAAACCTGTGGCTATTTCTTTACTGTTTTATTGCAGTCTTAAAAATGTGATCTTTGTGTGAGACAAGCATAAATTTCTAACTGTAAGTACATTCTCTAAAATGATGAAAATAATCCACAAGAGTTAATTTAACAAGACGATTTGCTAAGAGATCCTAATCTTTCTTCTCTTAAAATCAGTGGAAAAACTTCAATTAACTTCAAAAGGAAGGGCCCCTGAAATCTGGTTGGAATATTATAATTAGAAGATTAACCATATTCCTCAGTTGAATTCATCCTTCTTAGCTTAGCATTTTGATTAATAAAATCCAGCTCTACTCTCTATCAGAAGATTTCTTCACACCGTGTAATATTGCCTCCATTCCTGGATTATCCATGGCAATATCTTATTTTTGCTGAGTCTGAAAAATCTAGTGAGAAAGTTACCTTTGATTGTCAGAAAGGAAAGAGTGTTAGCTGGGAAGCATCTCTGCTGCTTCTTGTTGTGATGGGTGTTTAGAGCAAGCTTGCTGGAATTCTGGTTCAATATAAATGTGTGGAGTTTTTATTCATGTAAGGATGTATATAAGAAAACTGATACCGTATCCTCCTCAGAAGCTACTCTTTGTACCCATTTTCTCAATTATCATCATTGTCAAGGAGGTATAGTCTTTTTTATTTTTAGTCCAAATAGCTCCTAATTACTATTTACCATTTTCTGAATAAATAAATGTATTTAGGCTTTTGTAATTGATAATTTATTAATGTCATATCCTTCTGTTAGAAAACTGGAGTTGTCTTCAGTCTATTACCTTGAAACAGATTTCTTGGACCTCAGGATATTCGTCTAGCTGGTTTTCTGAGTGCTTTTCAGTTTGACTGCTCATCAGTGCAAAGTTTGCCATATTTGCAAGTTAGCTCACTGAGACTGCACCACAGCCATCTGTAACCATTACTGTCACTGTACCACAACACTGCCTGAATTGTTTACAGTCACTTCTGTGGGGTCTGTTGTCGTGCATCTCTTTCCAAGAGACTGGAAGGTAATGCAAGCTTGGATGTTACATAAGTTTTAAATTTTTGTCTTTTCCATTAAAGATATTGTTAGCAATGAGCTACTTTTGAGTAGGGTACATATGTTTTTTATAGGTGAGTGACAAACAAGATATCTGCTGAAAAGGGAAGCTTTGTCATTTCTCCAGTTTGAGGGGAAAAAAAGCAAAACCAGAAAACCTCCACAGCAATGTTCTTGTGTTTCCTACCCATTGGCAAAAGTTTAATATCAATCACTTTAAAATTAATGAATTTTGCAAGATGCTTTTCTCCTTCCTTTGTTCAAGATTTAGTGAAGTAAAGATACAAATGACATCCAGGGTGTTGATGCCATCTAGCGTTGAAAGCATTACTTTTTCTCGCTTCTGATTGCAGCTGGCCAGTTTTTTTTCCCTGAACCAGTCTTGGCAGAGGGATTGAAGGAAAGAGGCATGATTTGGTTTATAATCTTCTTATATGTCAAGTTCCTTTTGATGTTAAGAATTATAATACAGTGTTGTGTTTCATCACAGGTGGTTGCAGGTGAAAGCAGGTTCTTGTGTCTCCTTAGAAATACTTCTTCTCTATTAATTCCCTATTGATATGACTAATGTCATGTATATCCCTCTACCATTAATGAATTCCAGACTTTTGGATCAGCTTTATCAAATTCTGGAATTGAGCACTGATAAAAAAATCTAAACAACACTGTTACAGTTGCTTTTTCTGGTAAAAACCTGTCCTACTTAGAAGAAATTCCCTTGGGCTAGATATACCAGATTTTATCCTGAGTTTTTGTCAGACATTTCAGGATTGTGCTCTACTTGGATTTTTCTAGTATAGCTGGATGTGTCTCAAGCAAGAGGCCCAGCTGTTTTTGCTTCCCAAAGAGCTGCAATTTCCTCTGCTTTTCATGCTTACATGTTTCAGTTTCTCTACTTGTTCCCAGAGTAATATACATTTTAATGCTTTTAGCTTGTCTCTTCAAATATTTTTTAAAAATTGTGATCTTTTTGCTATTTGTTAATTACCTTCATGTGGTGAGCAACCAGAACTTAGGGTTTGGGGTTTTATTTCCTGATGGAGTTGTTCCACCTTACAGAGCCAGCAGTATCTGCCTGAACGGAACAAATGTGTTAGAAGTGTTTGTGACCTGTGCATCCTGTTGAAATGAAGTGCAATTATTAATTGCTTGGACTTTAAAAACATTTAGGTATTGAGGGTTTACATCTCAGGAAATACACAGAATGCTTAGAGTCTTTAAATTAGTTTCATGCATAAAAACCAGTTTTCTGTTACTTGCTGCATGTTTTACGAAAGGAGAGGAGAGGAAAGGAATGTGAAGTGTTTTGAATGTGAATCACTTTTCTGTCATTAAACCATTGCTAAGAGCTCAGTAGAGCTTCCCTTTTGTGTAGCTGGGTTGGATTGCTTTTTGTGTGCTCTTGGTGTAAAGACCTGTCTGATTTCTTCACTGATGAATTATAAAGAGTTAAAAGTCTTCTCATTGGCTCTGAATAAGGAAGTATTTTTCATGTGTGTTTGCCTATTTTCTGTTGTAAGAAACAGTACTGGAAGTGTAAAAACCACATTCATGGGACACCCCTTTTTATTCTCTTTGTTAATGCCTCATACTTGAAGTAAAAATAACATTCCTAAAAACAACCACTTAAGAATGAAACAAAGCTTTTGTGAACCTGTTTAAATACATTGTGGTTTTTGCGTTGATGTAAATGGTCTTCAGGATTTGCAGTGAACTCTAGTAACAAAATAGTTCAAAACTTCTATTTTAAACCTTTAAGCAACCATCAACCCTTCCTGATTTTACAGAGCTCAGCTGCTTCCTATGGTCACCCTGAGTCTTTCCAGCTGTTTTGAACACAGAGCAGACCAAGTCCAGTTTCATTTGGTTTGGAATGCAGTAAGCAAAATCACATCATATAACTAACCTATAAGGAGTTCATGGCAGAGTATCTTTCTTCTTCTCTCTTTTTTATTTCAAGATAGAAGCTGTAGAAGACTACAGATGTGTCTTCTATTATCTCTCTCCTGCTATGATCTAGTTTTCGTAGAAGCAAGGAAATGCAGCTGCAGAGCATCCATGAAAGAGGAAGATGTAAGGAAAAGAAGAAGAAGAAAAAAGAAAAGAGAATCCAGAGAGTGAGATATAGGGGATCTGCATGAATATTACCATATTTCTGTTTCAGTGAAGAGCATGAGTGAGACAACAGAAGACCTGATAAACTGGCTGTTGTTTACTTCATTCAGCACTGAAAGTCAAGTAGCAAAGTTTCATCAGGTTGTAATGTTTTGATGCACTCATACCCCTACAGACTCTTGAAAGGACCATGTATTTTCTGCTCCCACTAACTTTCCATATGACATTATTTGCAGGTTTTTTGAATGTGTACTTTGTGTATGTCAGTTATAAATCATGTTCTACTGCTGTCTTGCAGAAAAGCGTTGTCCCATCCTCCAGAAACCAGCAGGTGTGACAGTTCTCCCTCCCAGATGTGGGCTGGAGCCTGCCATTTCTGGGACTGTGTGCCAGCTGAGCTGTCCCCAGGGATTCATCCTGTCTGGAGCTAGAGAAGAAATAAGGTGCATTTCATTTGGGAGATGGAGTGCAAACATCCAGGAGGCTCTGTGTAAAGGTAGAGACCAGCACAAAATCATGTCTGTGTACACACGAGTGCAGAATTGAAGGGAAGCGCACAGCAAATAACTGAGTAAGGTCAGGTTTGAACTGGGGAAAGTAAAACTTAAACAGTGTGTAAGAAGTGTTGCCTGGACCTTTATAGCTCGGCTGTCAGATTTACTTGTAGTTTGTAATAAAAATGTGGAGTTCAGAGGTCACTTGAGTGTCATCTTGTAGTGCTCATCATCAACTGCCTCTCCTGGGCTCCATCTCTCAGTTGATAGGAGGCTGCCCTCTAAAAGGCTTGATGTGCACATAAATTTAAAATTTCATAGTAGAGGTAAAAGCTTGTAGCTTAAAAATACTCAAAGTGGAACCCACACTTCTAATAAAATAACAATGATAATACTGTCATTACTGGTTTAGCAC
The DNA here is from genome assembly GCF_041296385.1 of Aphelocoma coerulescens. Classification (NCBI taxonomy): domain Eukaryota; kingdom Metazoa; phylum Chordata; class Aves; order Passeriformes; family Corvidae; genus Aphelocoma; species Aphelocoma coerulescens. The sequence continues at coordinate 53,901,246 of NW_027184085.1, forward strand.
AAGTTTATAAACCCCGTTGTAGAGCAAAACTGTGAAGGCTGTGTAAGCCCTGGCTGATAGACAGACTATAGAGAAATGTTCATTTCAGTTGTCTTTGAGTGGCTGTGGCTGTTGACATACCCCAAGCAACAGTGCACAAGAGTTAAGGCCAAAATTGGATAACACCAAGTGCATTGGCTAACATCAAGTGCATTGGCTGACACAGTGTAAAGTTGGCAGAAGATGGTGACATGCATTTCAGTACAGTTCTGCCATGTTCACCCACCTCTTCCAGAAGTGCTAGGTTATTTATTCCTGTACACACATGCATAACTGACATGGAAGGGGTCTGGCTCTGGATTATGGCAGGATAAAAACAAGAGTTTGTCTGGGAATATGCTCTTCACCTCTTCATGAACTATTGTGCTCTGAGAATTCTTGCTTTCACCCCAAACTGGGGCCCTCGCCAGCCACTGGGTGATGGAACAGTACAGAAAACAGTTACGGCACTCATCGTGCCAGGTCGCTACAGAAACTGAGGCTTTTTTTCTCTGTACAGGCCAGGAAGATTTTGTCTCTCTCTTTAAACATACTGTTTCCCATTTCATGATGTACCACATTGTTTTTCTGAATCTCTTGTGTAAACCTGGGCCAAACCACAGTTTTTAATATTTGATGGGATCCCAGCACAAGCTGAAGTGTTTAGATCAAGATAAAACAGCATGGCTTGGGTTCAAGCTTTTAGATATTACCAGTGCATAAACCCCTAACGTAGGAGGCACTGAGAAACTCTGAAGGTTATTCTTTTTGAGTAAAAATGAACAGTTGTATTTCAATTCTTTCATTATTGTTACTGTCTTTCTCTGTTTTGCTGCCAACATATTTGGCCAGTTCAAAAGAGCCATTTTCTTTCTGACTTATTTATTATTAGCCCTTTCAGAGAATTTCACTTTTAAATGGAATTTGCCCCAGCCTGAAGGCTGTGGTCAAGGGAGTGTGAACCATAACTGGTAGTTATTTATAAGAGTACATTTCTAATAAAAATTTCATTTGAATGAGTTCAAAGGAAGGCAAAATCACATATATTTATTACTTTTCATTCTTAATTATGTAATTTAATTGCCCAAGTTATGTCTGTACCGGAATTATTTCATAATAAAAATATAAGTGATATCAGTTCTGAGTTGTTTTAAAGCCTCTTGGGCATAGATGAGTTCAGAGCCAAATGTGTCCTTGTCCTATGAGTCTAGAGACCGTTCATCAAACAACACCACAGCAATAAAATAACCTCACCACAAATGTTTTGGGAGGCTCTATGCCAGGGAACTGAAGTAGTACTTCAAGTTTGTCAGAGAAACTTGAGGTGTAAATGTTGGTAGTGATGTTACCCATATTGTACCACCAGTCCTCTGGAACCATCTGGCACTGTCACATGTCACAAGAAGACTCCATTTGTCCTACATTATACCTTGTAACAGGAGTTTGTTAAGGAACATTTCCAGCAACTGCTGCCCAAATTTTGACATTGTTACTTTTAAGTCAGTTCCACAGCATGCTCCAGAGAATTTTAGAGTCACTATTGTCTTGTTCATAGCATATATATATCATGCCACAGCTACTTCCAGGTTTTTTTAAGTCACTGACTGTCAGAAACAAGTGTTTTCATCTGTATGTGTCCTGTGTCTGGACAGGGAAACGATAGAGAAGGAAGGGATGAGTAATAAAAGAAAAAAAATAGTTCCTACTTATTCCTTGGGCTTTGGTTCTTTGTAGAAACCAGAATATTGTTGTGCTCAGTGATAAACAAAAATACAGCAAAAATCAGTTCTTTCCGCCGGAGAATTTACTAGTCATGTGTGAATCTCTAGGCAAGAATTACAAAGGGGCAGAGACAGGAAGGTTACAAAAATATGTACATTTATATTCCAGGCATTACAAGAAAGAGTGGTTATAACAAGTTTCAGTCTAACCATTATAGAGGTTTTACTTCCATAATACCACATATAAAACTAGATTGTCCTTTTCCTGGTTTAGATATTGAAGCGCCTCGGATCCACTGCCCAGACAATATTGAGACTGTCACTCTGGAGCATCATAACTCTGCTAATATCAGCTGGCAGGTACCAGCAGCTGAGGATAACTCTGGCGACGAGGCAAGTCAAAATCTGTATCTATTTAACTGGACGCAGTCTTTCTGATTTCGATTAATTTTATCATCCACTAGAATTTCTTTCTTCTGATAAGCAGGAGCAAAATCTTCTAGTAAATTTTATCTTGAGAATTCAGCATTTTCTGTCTTGATTAGAGCTGTACAGCCACAGAACACTGCATGGAGTTTCAGTGCATAAAACCTCATATGGTTAATTTATGTGGTAAAAAGAAAGAATGTTCTCGTTTATAATATGAAGACAGCTGCTTTAAAAATGAGCACTTAGAATGTGAAGAAGTTTAATAAACTCTTCTCAGAAGGAAGTAAATCAGTTCATTAATCTAAAGGACTAACAAGTACACGCTGGGTTAAGTAAAAACTAATTTCAGCTTCCTAGGTGAGAAAGAGAAATCTGATTTTCCTGTGCAAGGTTCAGAAGTGTGGCCATTGGCCACCATAGATGTCAGAGGCTTGGAAATGGAGTTACCAGGAAAACTTGCTTCAGAGCTGTTTCATAAAGAGCAACATTCTGTACCGACTCAGGCATGATCAAGTTACAGCAACTGAATGCTTTATCAGGAGTCAGCAGAGGAACAGTGAGTCTGTGTGTGCTTTTAATGCAGGAGATTTTTGCACTAGGAAACTGAGCTATCCCAGTAAAAGAGATTGAAGTTCACACATTTTCATCTGTGGCATAGCTATTGTCAGGTACTATAGCTCTGCTGACACAGGGACATTCATTGAACTGTGGAAGCCAAGTGCCGTACCAAAGCATCTGTGGGCTATTGACTCATACACATACATAGATTCAAACTGCCTATGTAACTTATGGCCCACAGCTGTGTGCTCCATTCCTCTCCCAGGTCTGTCGCCCTTGCAGCTGGAGAGCTGTCTGCAGACAAAACAGGTTCTAAGCCGATGTAGTGTGCCTTCAGTGCCATTTGACAAACAAGCATCAGTCTGGAATTTTCTAAATGCACAATGCTGTAATCTGCAACAGGTCAGGGTCCAGATCCTGACTAGGGAAATCCTTTTTGCTATAAGGAAGGCAGATTTAAGAAGGGACATAGATCACCCTGTTGTAAAGTCTGTCCTTTAAGAGGCTATTTGCATTAAGCATGAACAGGCTTGACATTGAAGAATACTAGTCTGTCCACTTTTTGAAGCATGAATACCATGATTAGTAACCAGCTTTGGCTTTTAAATAACAAGTGTTTTCCTATAACAGGTCTCAGTTCGTGTTACCCCAGCTTTCATACCACCATTTCTTTTCCCAATTGGCGAAGTTGATGTTACTTACACAGCAACTGATAAGTCAGGCAATGAGGCAAGCTGTACATTCAACATCAGGGTTATTGGTAAGTGCTGGTAAAAGTCACTGGGAAGGCTGTCTGTCATGGCTGCAACCTAATTTGTGCAGAAAAAGACTGTGAGTCACTGGTCTTTATGTGTGCAGTTATAAGCCCAGGACTATTGTCATCACCGATAAAGGCTTTGCCGTTCCTGGGTCACAGTTTGCATACGTGCAGTCACTGCTTGCAATGTTCAGTTTGAGGTGTATTTTATTCTGCCATTCTTTCTGACTGTTAAGATTTCTCCCCAGACTGGTTTATTAAATGCTTTATTGCATTGTCACTTATTGCTTTCATCATAAATCTCTATTTAATTCTTGAAAGACTCCAACAAAGTTTCCAAAGTTCACACACGTTACTGGTGCAAATCACTATTAAAGTGTTTCTGTAGGACACTTGTGTTATTCCGGAGTCCTGCAGGTAGTCCAAGGTTTGCTCTGTAGAAAGCAAAGACTGCAGAAGCCATGAGTTCAGCAGAATAATTACTTTTGTCCATTCACTCAGCATCTTCCAATTGCTGCAACTTCCATGTGTTCACCTTTGTTGGATGTTCCAATATGAGCTTAAAGCTGCTGTTTACCTGACTTCTTCTGGTTGCAGATGCCATTTGAGTGTGGCAGTAATTCTGTAAGGTAATGTCATGCCATCCTTTCAAATTCTGCAGATGCAGAACCTCCTGTAGTTGACAGATGCAGATCTCCACCACCCATACAAGCAGTGGAAAATGACTACCCAGCGACATGGGAAGAACCAGAATTTTCAGACAATTCAGGTGAGATAGTGGACCCCAAAACATGCAGGAGATGGTGGAAGGCTAGAGAACTCCACCTGTTTGCTCTTAATCCCTTGGAGTTTGAGATTTTTTGCAGTTGCTTTTACTTATTTATTTTTAAGAATACATAATTTTGAAGATTTGCTGCCATTTCCTTTTCCATTTGTCAGGGCTGGATATAAGCAGGACTCTTTTGCTTACCAATGCCTTAGATTGTCTTTTAACTCTTCTAGGTGGTCCACTGACTGTCACTAGGAGTCATGTACCCGGAGATCGCTTTCCCAAAGGAGAGACAACAGTTCAGTACACAGCTGTGGATCCTTCTGGCAATAACAGGACATGTGAGATCCACATTGTCCTCAAAGGTCTGTTGTCTTCATCTTCTGGGCAAGACCATATGGCATTGTTTTAACTGAATATCATAAAGTATGCAAGATTACTCCACCCCTCCCTTTAGTTATTCCCTTTTTATATTGGAGTAACTTGAAGGCAATCAAATTATTCGTTAGTACTATCTAAGACTGAAACAGCACAGCGGTGAATTTGGTTCAATAAATTCAAATTAGGTATAAAAGCATTGAAATTATGATTCATTAAGCAGTAAAACATAAAAGTGGATCTTTTGGGTTTTGTGACAGATACCATGTGAAATGTATTAATAGGTGTTACTTAAATCTTACTTCATATCTGTAGTTAAAAGGAAAACTTTCTGCCAATTTTTCTGTAATTTCATGCAAATATTACAGAAGATAATAAAACACTCTAGATTTTGGAATATGCCTGTCCCTATAGGCATACTAGTGCATTTTGTTTATTGCATAGATATCTTTTCCCCCCAGTTTGCTTTTTCCTTAAAAATCCAAACAATAATTTGTCATATAAAATATTAATAAAAAATCTACTCTATATCTGCTTTTTACTTTTTATGTATTACTTGAACATCTGTATAAAAATATCTGCTAGTCAAGAGAGAATTTAAAATCATGCAGACTGGAATTTTGGTTATAGCTTTCAGGAAAGGTAAGTTGCAAAATGGATGTGCTAGTCTCTGATTTGCTCTAAATCTTAGCAAGGACCCACCAGTGCTTAGAACTGGCATTGTATCAAGGTCTATACCACCTCAGACTTCTTGTGGTTCAGTGTTTGTGACATAGCATTTACAGATGTTTACAACCTCCTTCACAGTCAGCCTGAAAAATGAATTGTAACTGAGGTTATGAGGTTACCCTGAGTTGTTGTGATGGTGCAGAATGCATAATGTTTAGTTAGAATTCAAGATGTAACACAGATTACTAGAATTCATTGTGTAAAGTTCATATGAAAACTTAGATTGAGGTTTTATATTATTTTAGTAAATAGTTTTTCATATATATATTTTTTTAAAGTCTTCGTGTTTCTGGTTTTCCAATTGCAATGGCAGAATTTGAGAATTATTTAGCAGTAGCCTGATCCTGACTTTATGGAAGTAGCAAATAATACTTCCACAAACTTCAACAGAGGCAAGATCAAGTCACTACTAGGTACTTTTGGAAATCCCATCAGTGCCATTTTCATGCAGGATCACTTATTTCACCACATTAATCAATATATAAATCTTTGCATTTTTCCTAGGTTCTCCCTGTGAAGTTTCCTTTGAACCTGTGAATGGTGATTTTATATGCACATCAGATGAAGCAGGAGTTAATTGCACATTGCACTGTGCAGAGGGTTACAGCTTTTCAGAAGGATCAAGTGAAAACTACTATTGTGCATATGAAGATGGTCTCTGGAAGCCACCTTATTCTCCAGAGTGGCCTAGCTGCTCTTGTAAGTCTTACTGGTACTGAGATGAATCTGCAACTCATGAAACACTATATTTAATGAGAAAGCAAATGAAAATATTTTAGAAATTCTGACTTCTATTTATTTATAACAAATATTCTCTGTCCTCTGCCTCTGAATTGTTACAAATATTGTGAAATGATGCTTGGAAGTCTGTAAATGTGGTATTTCAGAAGCTGTCTAAACCACAAAAATAGCTGTGAATTTGAATCCCAGGAATCACAAAATAGCAAAGATGGCAAACAGTTTAATTGAAACAGTTTTTTAACAAACACTGGAAGTGTCTTTTTAATAGGAATAGAACAGTATTGGCAACTTACTGATTGAAATGCATAGTGTGTGCTGTATTTACATATCTAATTATCATCAAATTAGAAGAGTTTATGTGTTTTTTCTGGGATGGACACATGCAAAACTTCAGTGGTGGAATATTCCACCTTTGGTGACATTTTTTATAATATATGTATTAGAACTACATTTGAAGCCAGTCTTAGTACCAGTTAAATAGATATAGATTTTGACTTGCCTTGTCACCAGAGTTATCCTCAGCTGCTGGTACCTGCCAGCTGATATTAGCAGAGTTATGATGTTCCAGAGTCACAGTCTCAATATTGTCTGGGCATGGGATCCAAGGCGCTTCAATATCTAGTGTTGCATCCACTTCCATCGGAGTCAATTTCTTGGTTTCAGCATGAAAAGATCAGTGTTTCAGCTATGAACAAATGAGAGTTATGTTTCAGAGATACCGATTCAAAATCCATAACTTGGACATGTTGGAACTTTGCTTAATTTCTGGTGAGAACTTTTTATATTTAGTCTAGCAACATTAGTAATAAGGCTTTTATATTTATTGCTTTCCTCTCAGTAAAAAGTTAGCATGAATTTTAGTTGATAGTTCACAGCTTTCTTCCAATTAGAAAATGCTGAAGTAGAAAAATGACTTGGTTTTTAATATGTTTTAAAATTTCCAGTAAATGTTATGCCTGCCAAAGGGTCATATCATTGGCTGAGATATGAGTGATCCATTTAAACTGCTGATTTAAAGACTCTGCTTCTTGCCTCCTTGTATTCCAGTTTTAGCCTGAATTATCTTCATTTTATCTCTGAAACTCTTGCACTGATCAGTAAAAATTTATTTCTCCAACATTTTTCAGTAAATCGTTTTGCAAACCATGGATTCAAATCCTTTGAAATGCTCTACAAAGCAACACGATGTGATGACAACAATCTTCTAAACAGCTTTACTGATGCATTCCAGAGTGCTCTTGGTAAAATGGTAGGTTAGTAAATACTCCTTCCCTTTACATACTTCTTGAAAAATATTGTGACTTTTTCCAGTTAGCTAACTTTGTACAAGGAAATTAACAGCAGAAGGCCTTAAGTTAATTGCGTTTTTTTCAGAAGGTGACAAGTTATTTTTAAAAATAAAGATGTTTCACTGGCTTTTAAATGTAGTTCAATTTAGTCTTCAATGTGGAGTTGTATGTGGCAGAATTTATGCAAGTGTCCAAGTTGTTTAGGGAGCTGCAGCTCGTAGATTTTCAGTAGGCTTCCAAGGAGAACCTGTGTAGTTTTGAGTACCCCAGTCAATTGTCCCCTCAGGGCTATTTTTGAAAGTTGGACGTGATCATAAAATAAATGTATTTTATTTAGAATGTGTATAATATATAACCAAATAGTATGATGAACATGCATATGTACAAATGGATGCATTCCAAATTTGATGTGTACATCCAAGCACTTAAATCCAGTAGCAAAGATCTGCTCAGGTTTCATGAGTTTCATGAGTCTCTTGCCCTGAATCAGGCTTTTTCTTTCCAGTAGAGAAATCTTGACTGGTTTTATTTCTGTTTCTTTCCCTGGTACCACCAGTGCTTGAGCTGTTATTTTGGCAAGTAAAAGAAAATAAGGAAAAAATGGGTAGTGACCTTTCCAACCAATTACACCAAAATGCAACAGTCTGGGAAAACATTCAAAAAGGCTGTTTTGAATATGCCTATTCCTATTCCCAAGAGTTTGAAACTTTACCAGAGATGCAAAAAGTGGGAATGAATGGGCAGGAGCGTCTTTCTGTCATGTGATTTCTGTCCTCCTGAGATTTTTTTCCCTCCTCTCTGAGATCTTTTGGTGCATAAGTCCCTTTCCATGGATAGGGAGAGGTGGGTATGAAGAAGTAAGGTTTGAAAGTTAGAAAAAAGTGACAGCATTTTTGTAAACCTGACAGAATTACAAGTAATGTAGCTGGAAAGAACACAAGTGCTTTATAAATATGAGCTATTCAGCAGGGAGAAGAAAGCCTGAATATATTTCTGTTTTCTGGGATTTCACATGGAAGAGTGATTAATTGTAAGAGTAATGAATTGACATCTTCTCTTAAAAAAGGTCTTCGATAACAAAGAGATTATACTCCTGCAAGTTGCTTTCTTATTTCTGAGTTGTATCAATATAACATACCTCTTTTGGCACATCTTGCCCATGAGACATGAAGGGGTAAAACTAGTGTCACTGGCAGAACCAGTGCTTTACTTTGTAATTAGAAGTTTTTATAAGTCAGGAGAGAGGGCTTTATGTGGTTTTATGTTTTTAATGTTATTCTTCTTTATGTTGAAAGGTCCCATCGTTCTGTAATGATGTCGATGATATTGACTGCAGACTGGAAGATCAGACACAGAAACACTGCTTGGAATATAATTATGATTATGAAAATGGATTTGCCATTGGTAATTATTGATTCCATAGGTTCTTAGCCACCCAGATTTAAAGCAGTGGGATTCTTGCCACAATATCTTTAGTGAGATTTTTTATTTTAAATAACTGTGGCACTCATAAGATAATAAGCAATTACATAATAGGTTTTATAAAAATATTGTGGAACTGTTTGATGTCTGGTATCCATGCTTCTTCCTATATAATCTGGAGGAAGAATTTCCTGAGATGCCTTATAGTGGGGAGGGAAGAAAAGCACAGACACATACAGTCCTAGAAACCTGCTTGGTTAGCCTAGAAAAAAGTAACTTCCTAATCACATACAGTTGAAAACCAAAATACTGAAAAGCTACAAGAATTAGATTTGGAGATTGTTAAGAAGATGAGGACCATCTGTGATGCTGGTTCAGATCTGCCAAGAATCCTCACTGTGTAAAGCTATATGCACTTACATTGGCCCATTTGCTGTGAAAATACTTCCTGCATGCAAGGGCAGATTTTGCACCATGACTGTAAGCTATATCAGAGTGAAAGCCGTAACCATCCTAGTGGTTGTTCCCACTTTGGTTTATGCCAAAGTAAGTAAGTTTTCATTTTTAGTCCATTTTTGAACAGCTTGGTGTCTGTGTTGTGCTGCTGTTGTTCTTGGCCTTTCTGAGTCCCTTAGGAGTGCTGAGAGAAGAAATGCTGAAAATGGATACCTTACCTGTCTTAGCAGGAGGCATTTTGGCAGATCCACATCAGAATCTGTCATAGGACTGTGTCTCTCTTACAGCTTTATAATGGAGTTACTTGGTAGAACTTCCTGCTTATGCTCACCTTTTAGAATGCTTCACTCTGAGAGCATTTGTTTGTGTTCAGACACACAGCAGGTCTGGATGTACTGTCTGCAGTTGTCATCAGCGTAAGGACGAATGCTGATGACAGCTGGAACTAATCTGTAAAGGCATGTGGAAAAAACAGTGTTACAGATGTGGAATGTAGGGTCCTATTCTCATCTGGTTCATGTCAACCTTTTACCAGAATAACCTTGTTGCTGTTTTTGAGGAGTTTCTCATGATTTTACACTGCAGATGCAGGAGATGAGAACTCTCCTCAAGGCATAAGTGACAGAAGTTTAGAAAATTAGTTGTGGAATGCTCACATGATATTAAACTGTGGGGTTAACTTGTCCTAGTTGCCACTGTAAATAAAGCATAATCTTGGTAATGCTAACAGATGACTGGCAGATATTTCTTCTATCTTCATGTTTTTTAAAAAATAATCTAGATCAATGTAATAGACCACATCCCTCTAGATTTAGTAACCATGAGAAGTAGATTGTGTACAGAAGCAATGCTGATTGAAATCATGTTAGAGTGGTGAAGGACATTATACAGGGGCTGAATTTGACTCCCTGTGTGTAACAACAAATGCCTATCTGGGGTAATACACACATAAGGTGATGCCTTTTCTGAGAGGCCAGACAATGTTAGAACTGCTCTAACAAGGACTTGTGAGAAGACGCAATGGAAACATGGCATAGGCTGTGCTGTCTGTAAGTAAGCAAGAAGTGGAATAAAGGGCAATATGGAATTGTTTAGGATGCTGCTGGCAGGTGAGGATGCAAGTGTGGGTTCATGCAGGACAGAGGAAGAGAAAGAATTGCAACATTGTAACTTTTATAACTAGTTCTTTAAAGCTTTGGCTAATTTCACAAGACTCAGGACACCTAGGGTATCACTTAGGAGTAAGACTTTTCATTGGTAAAAATGCAGGTACAGTAGCCACTTATACAGAGTCAAAGTCAATACACATCATCTGGAGCTTCAAACAGACCCCATTCTGTTGGAGTTGTATTTCAGAAATAAGTACAGGTACTTATTTTCCACATGATGTTGCTTTTCTTTTTGTTCTTTCTTAATGTCTCACAGGCCCTGCTGGCTGGGGAACAGCAAACAACCTGGATTATTCCTATGGTGATTTTGTTGATGCAGTACAAGGAGAAGATTTATCCAAGCATCTCTCTGCCTCTGTAAAAGCAGCACCTGCTCGGGTCAAAAGGCATAAGCTGAATGTTCCAATGACTGACCAAAAAATCAAGTTAATATTTAACATCACAGGTGAGACAAGTCAAAACATGGAACTTCTCTGCTTCCTCCTTTTTAAAAATTTTATTTCTAAGATGGTCAGTAAAAACTTCTCCAGCTCACAGAAGCCTGGTGAAGATGCAGATGGCCATTCTCTGGACACAGCCGTAGCGCCATTTCATCACAGACTTTTTCTTGAGGGAAAGATCATAGCCTTCATGGAGGGCTTTGTGCACGTGGCCTCTTCCACTTTCCACTGACAAGTTTGAGTGTTGCACTCTTGATAAATTCCAGAGTACACTGGAAGTGCTGACTGCAAAATCTGTGTGTTTTTTGTGTTTGCTGTTTATATTCCAGCTAGCGTGCCACTGCCTAATGAAAGAAATGATACATTGGAACTGGAAAACCAGAGACGGCTCCTTAAAACTCTGGAAATGATCACAAACAGGCTGAATAGAACTCTCAATAAGGAACCTATGTATTCTTTTCAGTTTGCATCTGAGCTCATTGTAGCTGACACCAACTCACTGGAGACCGAGAAGGCCTTTCTTTTCTGCAGGCCTGGTTCTGTGCTGAGAGGGAGAATGTGTGGTAAGCTGGACGACTTGTTTCTTATGTGTATTTAAAATCCTTTTGCAAAACAAGGTTTTAGAGGAGTTCTGCAGAGGGTTATGATTTGACACAGCCCAGTGCTTGTGGTCTCCCATAACAATAAATTGCAAAAATGCTTTGCACAGTTTGACTTCCAGAGGATGTTTATGTTCCTAACCAAGGCCTGTGGAAAAGGGATGCTTTGTACCCAGGATTCTAGTCCCAGGGGAAGACAGGCAAATCCATGCTTGGTCATACGGAGAAAACAGTGTTTGGTATGCAGTCTTTTAACCCTGTTAGTCCTGTGAGTGATGTGTAGCTAAGATAGGGAATTGGATTCCATTTCCTGTGCATAGTTAAATCTTCACAGTGTTCCAGAGAGATACCCTATCTGCTGAGGAATAGAATCACATTTCATAAAAAACAGCATTTGACTAAATGGGAACTCCAGGGGCAAGACAGGTATGTATGATTTCTCACTCTGAGGGAAACTTATGTTTCCAACATTACGTTATAGTCAACTGCCCTTTGGGTACCTATTACTCCCTGGAGCATCTTACCTGTGAAAGCTGCTGGACTGGATCCTATCAAGATGAGGAAGGGCAGCTGGAATGCAAAAGTTGTCCATCTGGTAGCTATACTGAGTATCTACACTCTAGAAGCATCTCCGAGTGCAAAGGTGAGAACTTTCGTCTTACTCAGGCAGCCACTTCTGAATTCTTGGTGACATCCCTTTGGACCCCATGATGGAAATACTGGAATGAAGCTAGCCTGTGAAATGAGGAGTGCTCCTAATTGCACCTTAATGTGTATGCATAAGGAAATATCTAAGTTTTCACCAATGCTCTGGCATGCAGGATGCCTGGGCAGAGGTTTTAAGAAGAGCTAGCCTTTGATGTCTTGTTTAATTTCAGTCTTTCATTTCTGTATTTCATTTCTGAGATTGCATGCCCATTTTTCAGAGAAAAATACACTTAATACCACTGTCATCCTTCCCAGCCCCTCTCCATCCTATCCTACAATGCTGAGGCATTGAACAGCTCAGAACCACTGTGTGTTCGTAACTTCCTCTGAAAAGGAAACAGCTAGTTTGATTTAATTTTTATTGTCTTTGTTACCATTATTTTTGTTGATTAAAATGAGTCACTGGATTGCAGTAAATCATCTGTGAAGCTGATTGGAAGAGAATTCACTGGTTAATAATTCACAATTGCACTATCAGTGCCTTACCACAACTGGCTTTTTTTTTTTGCTCTTTGTACCCATGAAGTCCTTCAGAGTAGAGTACACTCCAAAAACAAAAGTCCTTGTGATGTGTATTGTAATTTCAACATTATTTTCAGAGATCAGGAGCCATGTTTCCTGTTGGACATTGCTTAATCTTTCTGAACTCTTTTGCCTTGTAGCTCAGTGCAAGCAGGGAACATATTCACCTAATGGTCTTGAGACATGTGAAACATGTCCACTTGGAACATATCAGCCATCATTTGGATCCAGGAATTGCATCTCTTGTCCAGAAAATACATCAACAGTAAAAAGAGGTGCCGTGGATGTCTCAGCTTGTGGAGGTTTGTAACAAAAAGGGTGATGATTTTTTTTTAACTAAATATTAAAAATGTCTAAATTGTTGTTTAAACATCAGTGAATGTAATCCAGTTCATCTGCCTTAGACTGAATTCTTCTTCTGGTTAAGTGTACACCAAGCAACATTTCCTAGCAAAATGATAGGTCATTTCCTGCTACCAATTGCCCTCCTCCTGTATTTCAAGATGGATTCTTATATAAGGAGGAATAAAATGAGATATGTGATGGGTACCTAAATGAAAATAAAACCTTTTTCCTCACATAAGAGAAAGGAAATTGTCACTGTTATCTCTCCCTCATTTTCTGTGCAAAAATTCTGAATTTTAACACAGTTTTCTCTGCAATTTGTTCCAAGAAATTCTCCTCAACTGTCTTTGACAAGCTTTGCTAGAAGATTTCCCAGGGAAATAGTCTGTAAGGATACATGGTGCAAAAAAGCCTTGTCTTTGTCCTTACTCCTTCTTAAAGGAGAAAAAAATCTAACAACAACCAAAACAAACAAATGAAGTAAAAAAACTGACCAAACAAAAAACATGTGAGAGATGCAAGGGAAGTTCCATTTAAAAGCTGCCCCCAGAGCAGCAAAAGTCATAAAATGAAATACTTTCCAGATATTTCCATAATCCTTTGAGAACAACATGGCACCTCACAGAAGATTTTAAATTGACATTCCCTAGAGTTGTGAATTCCTGGCAGATTTCATCCTGTTCCTTTTAAGTCTAAGAAGAGGCTATGAGAGGAGAACAGAAAGCAATAAAAAAGAGGTGGAGGGTAGTAAGGTGGATGTGCAAGAGATCAGATCGCTCAAAAAAGATCTTTTTGCTTTTGCAGTACCATGTCTTGCAGGCGAGTTCTCTCGTACAGGTTTGACACCTTGCTACCCTTGTCCCAGAGACTACTATCAACCAGATCCAGGAAAGTCCTACTGCTTGTCTTGTCCCTTTTATGGAACAACAACTGTTATTGGTGCCAGATCCATCACAGATTGTTCAAGTAAGCCAAATTTTCTCTGCTGGATAAAGTGAATAAGGGGACCATCTAAAGGGTAGTCAGAAGTAGTCTTAATAGAAAACATCCCACTTACTTTCTGGACAAATGCAGGCATTTGATTTCAACCAGTGAAGTTCTCAGCTGGTTCTGCCTGCTGGTGTAGCCTCTGTTTTTAAGAGTGACTCTGATACATACCAAGGCTCAATAAACAGAGTATACATATGCAGTGTGTGTGTACACTGTTTATGTATATTATACGCATATGCTATAGAGAGAAACATATATAAATACACACTAATATGTATATGCATGCATGCATCTATATATAAAAACATAGAAAATATTTTAATATGTACACACACATATGTGTTTTAGAAATGTATGTCCTTACAAATACATATTTGTGTAATAGGAACTGTAAAATTTGCTTTTTATTCCCACAAATTCACTTTTTTCAGTGTATCTTTATATGCATTACTAACATGCAGTTATAATGCTCCCATGGAATAGGGACCTTGCTATACAGTGTTATTAACAGTGTTTTCATATCTTTACTCTTTAGGTTTTGGCTCTACTTTTTCAGCAGCCGAGGAAAGTATAATGATGGTGCCAGCCTTCCCAGAAAATATCAGCAAGCGGTACAAAGTCAGCAGTCAGGTAAAGACAAGTGTTCTTTTCCAGTGTTATCTCAGATGAAATAAAAAGCACTTCATGCAGCAGTAAACAGGTAAGACCTTTTTAAATGTAATTCTTTTGCTGACTTTATTTCCTGAAGAGATGAAAGCAATGGTTAAGAGGGGAGCACTCAAACTTTGTCATAGAAGGACTTTCATTGAACAGACAAAGTGGCATCAGCTGTTGACAATCTTAAATTCCGGTCTTGAAGCCTACACCTGATGTATGAAATAATTATTACACTTGTAGAAGAACAGTAAACGACAGAAGAGTTTCAGACAATTTAGAAAAAGTAGATTGAGTGTATTCAGTCATCTGAGGTCTTCCATATGCTGAATTACAGAAAATGCAACCAGACATCTAAGTCTCAGGTGTAAAATCTTGAGTTTACATATTGTAGCACAGATACACTTGAGAGGAGGCAAGCAGAGCTCCCTTTTGTTGTGAGTACCCCCTCTGAAATAACAGCCAAGTTCTCGTGTGAAACTCGTCTAGGGACAATGTTTCTTGGAGATGCCTCCTTACCCCCACCCTCTCACCCCCAGTCTGTAACTCTTGACGAGACTGAATCAGAATTGAATCTTGATTGAATCGGAATTTGGCATATTGTGTAAACAGGAGCAAGGTTGACTCATGACAAATTTGGCCTGAACCATTGTATAACACAGGGATAGGTGACAAACTGATCTTCTATGGTTTTAATTGGCCATTCGCTCCAGGGCTTTGATGAATTCTGGTTTGCAAAAGTAGTAGAAGTAATGCCACATGGTGAAGTTCCCTGCCAGCTCACCTGATGGCCAGTAGCAGGAAGTGATTAGCTGATGTAGAAGCATGCAAAATGGAGAACTTGCATATTATATATAGCTTAATATAAACTGTGAATCATAGCTCAGACAGTTTTGAGGGAATTTTGCTAAGTAAAAGGTAATTTTAAAATAATATTTCAGATTTGTGGTATTTTTCAGTAGGAAAAAACCACAAATGGTTACTGTGCTAAGAAGACAGAGGAGGAACTAGAAGCTAATGCTGGTGACTTTTTTATCCCATCTTTCCAAAATTACTATCGGTTATACAATTTAAAACTAGAGTACTGTGTGCCAGCTTTGCTGTAATTGTATCATTTGTGCCTTTGGCAGGTCTTCCACGAGTGTTTTCTGGAACCATGCCACAATAATGGGACATGCAAGCAATTGGGAAGTGGGTATATTTGCATATGCCCCCTTGGATATACAGGTAAAAAACTTGGAAGCAAGTGGAGTAGCTAATATTTCTTGATGCCCTTAAAATGAGGAAGTATAAAGGAGCAAAGCATTTCAGTATAGCCTAATTGGAATATTCATCACATATTTAGACTATATAAGAATGTAGATGCTTCCTCATATCCTTGCTGTATTATGTTGTGTTTTGCAGAAAAGCTTTTGAATAGGATTTTTTTTAATGGAGTTCGTGGATGTGAAAATCCTATCGACTTGGCAATATTTATGATTAACAAAAGCTAGAAATTTGAAGTCTTGACAGCTAATTCCACCTGTACTGAGCCTGTATTCCTCTTCAGTATTAGCTTCCTAGTTGCTTCAAAGCAAAGAGATGTCTTGTAATTCAGCTGTTTTCAAGAAGTTACTTTTGATAGGTATTGCCGGTCTCTGAAACTGCTCAGTCTGTTGCCCAGTGTGCATCACACCTTTCTAACATTTGTCTCAGGTCTGTGTTAAAGCACAATCTAATGAGATGATAATAAACCTTAATCAATCATGTTTTCCTATATTAGGTAGTCATATCATCCATGTTTCTGAACAATTTTAAGTTTTCCTATTCTCAGTCCTTTATTTTGCATTCTAGGCTTGAAATGTGAAACACAAGTTGATGAGTGTAAATCATCTCCTTGCCAAAACAATGGAATATGCAAAGATGGCATTGGGACCTTTGTTTGCCACTGTCAACCAGGCTATTCAGGTAATTTGTTTCACTTCATAGCTTTGCTTCAGACAGGCATCATTTCTGTGCCAAGTAAATAACACAAAGCACAAGTGCTGTGTAATTCCATATCCATGGAATTATAACAGGAAAACAATATGATCTACAGTTTAGAGTAAGGTTCTAGTATACATGAATAAGTTTTGAAATAAAATAATGAGCCTCCGAGGACAGGATGGGGGAGTGTGCATTTGTGTCTGTGTGTGTGCGTGTATCCTTCTCTTTTGTGACATTTCTGGTCTGAAAAATGGAATAAGGTTTAGGGAATTAGTAAATACTAACAGGGAAAGTACTTGTGAGACTGACTGCCCAACTAGACACGGCATTTATGCAGTTGCTTTACTGCAGCCTTGTGAATAAGTGAGTGGGCTTTTGCTTATATTTTTAATCAGTGTTTTGAACTGTCACCTTCATGCACATTGCAGGTATTGAAATCTGCAGGGAAATTAACACACTTGAATACTTGGCCAAAACAGCACCTGATTTCTAAATGTTGAAGTAAACTACTGAGGAAATAATTTTGTGTAATCAAAAAAAAAAAATCTTTGTGTTTTCCATTCGAAATGGTCTCCCTCATTGTTTGTGTTTCTGACTATACATTTATCAACAGCAGCATTAGCTGGATGGGTTTTTAAATGTTATAAAGACACACAATGGACTTTGTATCTTGATCCCAGCATCCAAATAACACCGATGATCTCTGTAACTGTTGCAGTAGAGTAGACAATCATGTAATTTTATCACCTGCTCTCGGTTACCTTTCGTCCTGCTTGCAGTATGGTGTTGTTCTGTTTTCCACATCCAGTCACTGCAGCACACAGTCTGTGACCATGCCTTGATCATGCCTTGTAATCCTTGCTGTTTGAAGGTCTCTTGTGCGAGGAAGACATAAATGAATGTAGCTCCAGTCCGTGTTTGAATGGAGCCCACTGTGTTGATGGCAAGAATGGTTACCGCTGCACATGCACAAAAGGGTTCACAGGTACACCTTATTCTCTTTAAGTCAGCCTTTACTTTTTCTAACCAAAAAATGTGTCTTCCTACCCTACCCAAAGTGTTTCCATCTCACTGCTATATAGCAATATATATAATATATATTAATATGAATGTAACTTGTGGATGTCCCTTAAATCCGTCTAATCTCTCAGACTCTCTGTAGTGCAAATGTGACTTCAGAAGGATTTACTAAGTGCTAGATCTTCAATTACTAATTTTGCCATGAACTTGTTGCATGATGTTAAGGAACAAATAACAACATTCCCATGGGTTCGAATTGTTTCTTTTAATTTTATTTAAAAATAAAAATATTATAACAGTAGAAAAAATGGTCTATGTTAAAACTACTCCCCAATCCCCTACTCTGCGTTCATAGGTTTCTGTAACAAATACACATATCTGTTGATTATCATGTTGACAAAGAACTCCACCATAAAATCACATTCGGTTTCAGTGCTTGTGACATAGGGCCTCTTTCACATCAGAAATCACAGAATCATATGTTTCTGGCTTTCACATCTCTCCCTGGAGTTAAGGTTTCAGCCAAATGTCTTTTATAGTAGCTTTTCATTAGTTGCTCAGAATAGTTTCTCAGGTGATTTCCTGGTTCACCCCAAATTAGTCATTTTTAAATTCTACAATTTGCTACATGTTATTTCTGTAACTGTTAAGAGGGTTCCCATAATTCTTCTGTGTCCACTTAACCCTTGTTAGTGGAGCTAATCCCAAACCTGCATGGCTACTCTTATGTTTGCTTTTTCTCAGAAGATCAGCTGCATCCTTTAAAAGACGGAGATGTGTTAATAATCTCCATTCTTAGGTTAATTAAATCCAGAACTGTTACTTTGTTCTTTTTTTTTTCTCAGGTGATCACTGTGAAAGGGAGGTGAATGAATGCCTTTCAAACCCATGTCTTAATAGGGCTGTTTGTGAAGATCGAGTTGGAAGTTTCTCCTGCAAGTGTCTCCCAGGTTTTACTGGTGTCTTGTGTGAAAGAAACATTGATGAGTGTCTCAGCAGGCCTTGTAGGAATGGAGCTACATGCAGAGATGGTATCAACAGCTTCAGGTGAAAAACAGATCGTTAATGTAATATAATGTGGAAAGTCAGATGTATTCTGGTGCCTCAGCCTTCTTAGATTTCTTTAGCAAGCGTTTTGGCAGGCTGATCCAAAATAAGTGGTCCCTTTATGAACTGTAAAGGAGATTTTAAAAGACAAGAAAATATATCCTAGTGTCTTGACTCTTAAAAAATTCCAAGGAAAACAGCAAAGAAAATGTGCAGAGTTTGAAATGTAAGTGTGGTAGGACTGCATGGTTTTATTATTGGTCTTCCAAAAGATGTCCGTTTTCCCAAACTTCAGATGCTTATCTTGCTTTCCACTGTAATAATACATGATGACCAGTTATGTACCTGGTAATACTACATTTCTATGGCTCGGAAAGACAGGGATAGCTGCACATAGTGAGACTATAGAGGTTAAAATGCAAATCCCAGTGGAAACTTCGAGCTACTTAATTTTATGCTTTAGGATATCTGAATTCAGATCAGAAGCTACAAATGCCACTAGAAGTGTCATATCTTAGGTCATTGTACAGGTAGATGGGCCAGCTCTTAATGTCTGCATTTAGTTAGTCTTTCCCTCCCCAAAGCCCTAGCAGTTTCGATGCCTTTCAAGCACCTTGGTTTTCCAAGTATCAGAGGTTTTTGGTGTCTCTACACTGGCTTGGTTTTCCCTAAATGTAAAAGTATCTGTCTGCGAAGCTGAATACCTCTCATCTTTAATTCTATGTACCTCGGAGATATGTTTTGCTCATGGAAGTGCAATGATTATATCTCCCAGTTTCATATGAAGAAATGCAGGCTGTTCAAATATTGTACTGCATTGTATTGTCTAGAAGTGATTTTACGCAGCTAATAGAATACAAGCATGCTTAAGAGGAATGACCAAAACAAAACTCCATTAATTCTGTAGTGTATCTTCTGTTGATGTTTTTTTAGTGTTATTATATACCATTCTCATTGGCAGGTCTTGCCTCATAGCCAGAATTCTTTGTTATAATAGCTCTCACCTCTGAAGTGTGCTTCTCTACCTCCATAGGTGTCTCTGTGTGACAGGGTACACAGGACTGAACTGTGAAGTGAACATCAATGACTGTGACTCCAGTCCCTGCTTAAACCAAGCCACCTGTGTGGATGCCTTGAACTCGTACGTTTGTAAATGTCCCCCTGGCTTTACAGGCAGCAGGTGTGAAACAGGTACACAGGACTAAGTCTCAGAAAAAGGTGCCTTGACTAAGTCTCTGCGCAAGATTTGCACTGGCTGGGCTGCTTTCATACAGCTTCCCCAGAAAGTAGCTAGGGTGGTGGGACTGTGAGTGAAGCCTGTGTGGCTGCAGCATTAATAATTGCAGAAAAGTGACAGCATGTGTCTGTGTCATTTCTCTTTTCTAAGGCATGGTTCTATCTTTTTAATACTCAGTAGGTCTATTGAATTTAATTTGTAGTTGTTGTGTGTATCTGAGTTAAGTAGCTCTTTCTGTTTCTTGTATTTTGTATAGGGCTTTGCATCACAGGGTTAGAGATTAGTATGTGGTAATCTCAGCTTCAGAAGTCCTAAAGGCATCAGGTTCCCTACAGGCGAAAGGGTATCAAGTTTGCTATAGCCGGGTGGCATGAGTCACAGGACAACTTCCTGCGGGACACTGGAGACATCTGAACCACAAGGCTCAAATCTATTTGTCTTTTAGAACCTCTCCCTAAGTATTATAAAGTCATATACTAGTAGCTGGTGAATCTTTAAACAGAAGCCATGTTGATTTCACAAAGACAGTAGAAGACATACAGGACATTTACCCCTGCCATCCTATGTCAGAGTTTAACATCCACCTTTCAGGAGAGCTCCACTTGATAACCTTACATGTAGCATCCTTGTAAAGCATGTCACTGTGCATTGAACAGCAGCACAGAAGTGCTGTCCCATACCAGTCCAGCATATTGCAGTAAGTCCAGACAGGAAAAATCTTGGGTTGTTTTGGGGTTTTTCTTCAAAGCTTGATTAAATGGAACCAGCTGATTATACCTCTTTAGGTTGCTGGATGGTAGATGCTAGATGGATATGTCACTTCAGTGATAGAGAACTGAGAAGAAAGTTTCATATTCATTGTTAGATAATCAGCTTCTTTTCCAGTTATTTGTCTTCAAATGCTGTATTCTAGCCTTGGAAAGCTCTGTATGCTGGCTGATATTAGACTGCCAAACGTTCTTTCTACCTCTATTCAATTTAAAATGAGTATTTTTTGTAGAAGGGCTTCATTCCACTTTATTGCATTTGCTTAGATTTCATTTGATTCTTTTTCCATGTTTGTGTGAATAGTGTTCTGAAAATTCTTTGTCTTTGCTGCAGAACAGTCCTCTGGTTTCAATCTTGATTTTGAAGTCTCTGGTATCTATGGATACGTCATGCTTGATGGTGTTTTACCGTCTCTTGGTGGCATCACCTGCACATTCTGGATGAAATCTACTGACACCACAAACTATGGGACTCCCATTTCTTATGCAGTGGAGAATGGAAGTGATAATGCATTTCTTCTGACTGATTACAATGGGTAAATCACAGTTCTGCTTTTCTATAGCTTACAGATGTCTTGGATTGATAAAGGAAGTGTAGTCTAAGTTTTGCCTACTTTGGGGTAGAAAAATCTGCATCCAAACTCCCTTGACAGAGTTGTATCTTTGTTTTGTTTTTCTCCTTGCTTTGTTTTCATCACTTTTTGCTCTATAGAAGAGTAATGGCAAGAGAGCAGTGAATTTAGAAGACAATTTTTGTGGACTACATTCACATCTTATCTAAATGGCTTGTTGAGACAATAAGTGGATTAAATGGAGCTCAGCACTCAGAGTACTTCTACCATGATTCTAAAAGCAGAGTATGACTTGTACTTTTACAAAAGCAGAGTATGACTCATAGTGTGACTCCAAACTCAACAGGAAAGTCTAAGAATTCACTACATAGCCATGACTTGAGCCTTTATATTTTGCTACAAAAACATGTTACTTATTTCACTATGCTTTGCATATGATAACCAATTTCCAAGTCATCTGGGAGAGAGATGCCATCTATGATGATCTTTCAAGAGAGGTTTCTCATATGATACAGTCACAGTTACCTTGTTAGTCAAATAACATTTATTTGAGTCATGGGGGACAGACCACGCTTATAAAGTTGCTGCATGCAGCTGAGTATGCCTGTGTCTTCCTTGCATGCAGCTGGGTTCTTTATGTGAATGGGAAAGAGAAGATAACAGACTGTCCTTCAGTGAATGATGGAAACTGGCATCACATTGCGGTCACATGGACATGCACGGACGGGGCATGGAAGGTGTACATCGATGGAAAACTGTCCGATGGAGGCAGTGGGCTCTCTGTTGGATCAAAGATCCCTGGTATGCTTCATTCATTTTATACCACGTCTGTAGCATTCATTCTGTTTTTATTGCAGAATATGCAAGAAAATGTTTATTTAGGTGTTTTTAGTATATGTTCACATTTTCAGCATTTATGAAAAGCTCATGTTTGCTGTCCTTTTTTGTGAGAACAGTTCCCCTCACTCGGCATCACTGAGGACAAAATGCACATTTCTGGGATAAATTAGTAGGTAACTTCTTTTATGGACAATGCAGTTTAGTCCGCAAAGGAACCTGTGCAGACCAAGTTCTGGAATGGCTTTGTGAGAAGAAGTTTCTCACTCAACAAAATTAAGTTTATCTGGCATTTCCCTTACATAGGTGTGTTCAGAGTTGATTAGCCTAGCCTTCTCCTGTTCTTTTCAGTCACCTATTTAAAGTTATCTTTGTATTTTTTTCCTAACAAGGTGGGGTTTGCTCTTTCATTCTTTCCTGTGATCACTCATCTATAGAGTCATATCAGAGGACAGGAAAAGAAGTATCTTCAGCATTGAAGAGCTAGAAAAAGCCTGGTGTTATGTGGCTGCAAAGAGAGTTTGTTTTGATACTGTTTGCATGCTGCCATCCAGATTTACATGGAGCTTCAAGAGACTATTTTATTAAAATAAAAAATTAAATACTGAAGCATTTTAGTCCATGTGCCTTTTGCTTCCTCCTGTCTTTCACAATTACATTGGAATTCTCTCCAAAGATAAGACCTCAGGAAATGTACTGCCTCCATTACTTTCTGACCTTGTCCACATACCCTGTGATGAACAAAATGCATGTTCACATGTTACTGGTCAAGGAGAAGAAATTTAAATTGTGTGCCATGTCTCAGAGCATTGACTACCCTCAGTGTGCTTCTGAGGGTATGGAATCATGTTTGACCTGTATGACTTTGTAAGCTTTTGTTTAAAGCAGGAAATGTAAGTTAGTACTGTAAAATATGCCCCACCTGCTCAAAACTGCATTTTACATTGCAGCCATAGGTGATTCCTGCTCCTATATGTATTTGACAGTCACTTCCAAATTGTTATGTTGACCTACCTCAGCCTAGCATAAGGCTTCCGAGGGGTTTTGCTGAGAGAGTTTGTTGAAGGTGGGTGGTCTTCACTGCAAAACCCTAATAACACAGGGTACAAAAAGCTTTGTTTTGCTTAGTTTTTAATCTTCTTATGGGATCCCTATTGTAAGGCTTTGTTTCCCATCCCTCTTCAAATTCTGAGTTTAGGTGGTGGTGCACTTGTGCTGGGTCAAGAGCAAGATCAAAAAGGAGAAGGATTCAACCCAGCTGAATCTTTTGTGGGCTCCATCAGCCAGCTCAACATTTGGGACCATGTACTTTCTCCACAGCAGGTAAATCCTAACTGCAGTGTTCGAGTAGAGGGCCCTGAGCACAGGATGAACATTTGAGAAGGCATTCCAAGCTAGCATATTGGGTAGACCTCTACTCCCACAGAAGACAGTGGGGACTAGATGGAGTTCTGACTTAGGGTAATAAGCTTAATGTAGGAAGTAAAGTAGCTTTAAGCAAAACTAAGTCTGGTAAAATCAACACTGAGTCGACTGAGCCTTTCTGTAGTATGTGGCTTCAAAACAGAAAGGAAGTCATGCATGAAAGTTAACAGTACTGCTAGAAGAGACAAAAATCCAATGAAACAAGATAAGCACTTGTTTTACAGACTACATACAGCTTCCTTATTCTGCTGTATGAAGGCACTGTTAAAACTTCAGAGGGGAAACTTTGGAATTTCTGTCAATGCATTAGACACTGAAAAATCTGGTCTATATAGTCTCAGGAAAAGTCTGAAAGGGCAGGATAACTGAATACTGAGTTAAAACTAATCAGGTACAAAAAATAAAGGCTTGGCAGCACTAAACTTCCACTGAGTTAAAAATTAATAAAGATTTAAAGGTGTCTGCAAGGACAGTGATCCCTCAACTTTTCTGGGACACAAGCATCAGTGCTCAGTTATCCTCTGATTGGAATTTGTTTCTCTATACCTAGTTGGGACCTCCTACTTCCATCTATGACTACTGGTTGTGTCTCCCACCGTGGACTGCTGTAGAAGCCTGACTCTATGTACTTTATAATCTCCCCATACACACTGGAGGCTGCTGTGAGGTGTGCCTATAGCTGCTTCTGCTCTAGGCTGAACCAGCCTCCCCTCCCAGAGCATATGTTCCATCCCATCCCTGAACTTGCTCCAACTTGTCAATGTCTTTCTTGTCGTGAGGAGGAGCCCAAAATGGAATGCAGTACTCCAGATGTGATCTAATAAGCACTGAGAAGGAATAATTCCTTCCTTCGTTTCCTGATGGTAACCTTGTTCACACAGCCAAGGATGCTGTTGGTCCTCACTCTTTGCACAGTGCACAGCTGGCCAGTACTCAGCTCACTGCCTGCCAGAGTCCCTAAGTCCTTTTCCACAGAGTTGCTCCTGCTCTTGGCTTTCCCCAGACTATATTGTTCAGAATGTTTTTCCTTCCCATTTTTACTTGTTGAATTTAGTGAGTCTGGGTTGGCCCTTTACTCCAGCCTGTCAAGGTCCCTACAGACACAACTCTGTCCTTGAGCACACTGACTGGTGATATTATCACCAACTTGATTTTATCTGCAAACCTGATGACAATGCTCCATCACCACTTTCTGCTCATTATTATTTCAATACTGAAGGTCAGAAGTGTTAAATTGTTGTTAACACTTGAACAGCTCAGACAAATGTTTAAAGTTAGAGGCATTTCTTTGGGGAAGAGTCTTTGGATTAGAAGAGTCTGCTCTCCTGATTTTTCTTAAAGTTGTACCACTAATTGGTGGTTTGTAGCTGTTTGTTATTCATGATCCAAATAAGAAATAATAACATGAACAGAAAAAACAGTAAAGCAGAATCCTTGCTTCCAGCATCCAGACGTCTCCTCTGTTTCTCTTTTTTTTCTACTTTGCCTCTCTTCTAGGTTTAAAACTACCCAACCATCTGCTACTATTCTTGGCTTTTAGGGTCACCAACTGTTGCATTGCCAAGTCAGATCTTCAAGTTTTTGTTCACTAGCAGTTTTGAAGCTGATAATCATACATGTGATTTTACAGGGCGCACTGGTGAAGAGTTTTGAGTGAGATTTTCTGTAGCTTTCTCAGTAGTTTCCCCTCTTTAATGACAGATCTGATTGAATTCCCACTTGCTTCAGATGCAATAGAATTAGGACAGGGAAGAAAATCCTGCCATTCATTTATAGTATTCATATTACTCATCTGAAAAGATAGATGTGACACCAGACAGGAAGCTGAGCCAAGTAAGCTTCCTATAAAATTTTTACCTCATTCATTTCAGAGCTTGGAATAGTAAATTGCAATTGTAATCTGTTATCATTAGGTGTGTTCTGGCCAGCTGGAACTATTCATTAAGTCTTACCTTCCTATTCTCAGCCATAAAGGAAAGCAGGGTGACAGAATATGTTGCCTAGTGAATAAAGGAGGGTGGAATCTAGCCTTTAAGATTTTTCATTGCATCCTTTAGTTGCTTATTCACCTGCACATTAATTTTATATAGGTAAACCAGCACTCTGGTTGTTTTGTTGAATTGACAGCAACAGAAATATGAGTAGTGTATAGAGAACTGTGAGGTCCTTTCTGGCCCTCCATTCCCCATCATATGGCTTGAAAGGGCTGATTCCCAAACTTGTATTTCCCACACTGGAATTTTTTTCATGCAGATTCCTTGCAACTTGTTTGCAGCCTTTGGCATAAGCAGTTTCCATTGGCACAGATAGCTGAAAAGAGAACTTTGAAATGGCCTCAGAATAAACAGAGAACACTGGTTTCGTCTCCAGCTATACTGACTCTAGAAGAGTCCAATCTGCCTCACTGAGTTCAGAGTAGGGACAATATGAGAACAAATCACTCCAAAGTTCATGACATACCTTTCATTCTCACTAGGATAGACACTGTAGAACATTATTCTTGGTAGCTGATTGCATTCACTGGAAACTTGACAGAAGCCAATCATCCATATGAGAAAACTTTTCCATCAGAGACATATGACCAGATCTTCTCTCAAGATACTAATCTGCTGTTGATCTAATAGTGTGTTTCTTTCTTCCTTCCTGTACTTAGTTGGCCTGTATAGTTCCTGTTTCCATACTTGGTTAGTTATGTCCCTGTCCCACTTTGGTTGGGCCTTGCCTGCAGTATTTTAGAGAGTCTAGTTAATTCAGTTCACAAAACTCCTGTTCTGGAAACAACTAATTGCCTTATTAAGCTGCTCCTTTTTTGTGTTTCTGTCCCTTAAATCTGATGCAGTGCTAACAGTTTTCAGAATGCAGATCTTGAACATTAAGTCCCTTTTGGCTCCTATTTGACATTTTCTGCAAATAGATAAGTGTTCTCTTCAGGTTGCATCCTCATTACTGTATTTTCCTGAGATGTAGATATATTTTTCTTTTACACTAACAAATGCAGTTGTGTCTCAAGAACTGTCTTCAATACTGTGTTTGTATGTCAAGTAGTCCTTCAGGTAGTGACTCAGCACAAACTGTCCATAGCTAGATGGTTTATAAGAACAGAATAATAAGTACTTCAGCCAGGAACCTCTTGTGCTGGAAAGGATGAACATTACTTGCTCAAGTATCTGTTCTAGTGTTGCATGCACGTATGAAGGGAATATCTTTTTTCTTTAATATTCTTTTCCTACACTGTCCTTAAACATCACCTAACCAACTGTTTTAAATCCATAGGTAGAATCTCTGGCTACATCCTGTCCAGAAGAACTGCAAAAAGGAAATGTACTAGCCTGGCCAGATTTTCTGCCAGGAGTTGTTGGAAGAGTGAAGATAGATTACAAGAGTATATTTTGTGCTGGTTAGAATTTTACTTCCTAGAACCCATTTTTTCCTGAACAATGCTATAAAATTCTTTTATGGGGTCAGCTATGCTAGCTTGCAGCCTTTGTCCTACTAACATTGAGTAAATTATTCTGATAAGTTGACAGTTAGAACATGCCATCCTTCATTCCTCAAATTCCAGGGGTTTGTAACAAAAGTTCATTGAAATCTCTGACAAAGATTTATTGCTTCCTGAACTGAGATGGGAAAAGAGTGAAGATGGTATTGGATCAGGAAAAAATTTTCCTACCTTTTATTCTAAGAATAATTGTATGATATTAAAATACTTGCTACCTCCTTGCTTCTTTTCCTGCAGATTCCTTTTCTGATTCTATATATTGATGATTCTCAAAACCCTTTGGACCCGGGTGGGATGTAGCATGCATAATATTTCCTAAAGCCTTTTCCTGGATAAACTTATACAGGATCAAACAATCATATAACTGATTTATTCATTTCAGCACGTAGCTGTATCTCTTACTGTATGCATGTATTTTGTTCACAGATTGTCCATCTTTGCAAGGATCCATACCACATCTGCGGGCCTCTTCTGCTGATTTAAAGCCAGGGTCAAAAGTGAGCCTTTCCTGTGACCCAGGATTCCAGATAGTAGGAAACTCTGTTCAGCACTGCCTTAACCTGGGACAGTGGACACGGCCTTTTCCCCGCTGTGAAAGTGAGTTGTCACAGTGGGCTGGCAGGATTAGGAAACCCTAGCGTTTATTTGGCTCCTGTCACTATTCATGGCCTGTTTATTTCTGCAGCTATCATGCACTTGAATCCATCCATGTTACAGCATATACGTATGCTTAAAACTAAGCTCATGTTTTGCTGAGCAGAAACTGTATCATGATCAGGTTGTTACATGTTTCTCAGTCAGTTTCTAACACCCCTGGGAGAAATTAGTCCATTTGAATCAGCTATCAGGTACTTTCCTCCTCAGTGGCATAAGGAGTGTGGAAGATACACAGGAAATGCTAGAATATCTCTCTGATTTTTAAATGTCACTGAGAATGGCTGGTTTGAAGTAGAAGCCTTGACTTTAGTAAGTTAAGAACTAATTTCTTTAAAGGCAGCAGATATTTCTGTTAGGACTTGGCAGTGCTCCAAGATTTACAGGATTTCTTCAAAGAAACTGAGCTGTATGCATTCAGGCTGCCAAGTTTCTTTTGATTATATGATTCCTGCTCCTGCCTTCTTCTTTCCCTTGGTCCTCCTCTGTTGTGACTGCACATATGACTGCAGTTGCTTGTGTTGGAGGTGATTACATTTTTCATTTCAGCATAATAGTAAATTGGATCCAGAAGTAGATATTGCATAATCCTAGAATTTATATGTAATTTGGAGAAAATCATCAAATTTGTTAAAAATGCCTTTAAAATAATGTGATTTTAATGCCTTCCTCTTTATTCAGTTGTTTATAGCACAAGTCCACAGTCTCATCTTCTGTTTAAAGAATAGCATGCCCATGAGGATTTACCCAAAAGCAAGTCCTGCTGGGCAGAAGGAAAGTTCACTGACAGAGACAGCTTTGCACTTTTTTGGTGTGTGATCAGTGAGAACCACCAGAATCCTGACAGTGTTTCTGATTTCTCTGTATTGGGCCAAGCAGTTTTACCAACTGAGCACAGAACTCAGAACAGGGCTGACCTGCCACAAACAGGCTGAGGGAATGAAGGCCAGACTCACCCACTGGCCTTTACGTTAAAGGAACCTGTTCCACAAGTATCTGATGAGTGAAAGTTGCTTGAAGATATCTATTTCCTGCATTAAAAACTGCAGGTTTATACTAGTGGTGTAGGCCTGAAAAAGTACGGATTGAATCAGGCTCAGTGGAATCACTGTCTTCACCCACCAGGATCTTTTCCTCTTGCTGGTGCTAAATATCCCCAAACCCACAGATGCCTGAGAGCCTGTCTTTGTTACAGGCTCTGCAGCTCTATTCCACAGCAAGCACTTGGCTTCCATTACTATAGGCTTTAAATACTTGTTGTGTGATCCCTGCACACAGCTAGGGAACAAGGACTTCCTATAAGCCATGTAGCTACAAAGATGAGCTGTGCAGCTATTGGAATAAGTTCACACCTTTTTGATTGAGATAAAGAAGCACACAAGCACCTCTGCTAGAATAAATAGAAACCTCTGGAAGGCAGGTACAGGGATGCCTTCTGCTGGCATAACTGGGATCAGACAGGCTTATTTATTATTGTCAGTCTAAGAGATGCCCGGGGTTCTGTGTGAGGTCAGCTCCAATCTCTCCATCATTCATGCACTTCCTGGTCTCAGGCCAGTACCGTAACTCTTCGCAGTGTCTGTTTGCTACTTTTGTGATGTTTGAAGCAGTAACACTGAGCTTGCTTTTTGGCAAAGGGAAATAACAACAATGTCCAGCAAGACAAACTCAGTTTTCCTTTTTCTTTACAACTCACCAAGGATCATTTCTTATCAGAAGTGTTCTGTGACTGAAGGGCATCTACTCAGATCTCAGCCCCAGATGTCTCTTCCAAAGCTTGCAAAATTTTCTTAGCAGGAGCTGGAGAGTCCTGCTAAGTCTCTTATTGACAAACGCCCACAAAACAAGACCCTCCACTAGACCTGGAATCGAGTAGCTGCTTCAGGAAAGGACTGGGCCCTATTGCTAATGGGACTGTACAGCTGCAAGAGGCAAAATATACAGTAGTGGTTCTCATGTGGAATTATTCTGAAGATGATCTGTGTTTTCTGTGCTGATGCCTGGGTCCTCTTTTCACCCATGTTGCAGGAATCAGCTGTGGAGTGCCTCCAACTTTAGAAAATGGCTTTTATTCAGCTGAGGACTTTTTTGCTGGCAGTACTGTTACCTATCACTGCAACAGTGGCTACTATTTGTTGGGCGAATCCAGGATGCTCTGCCTGGACAATGGAAGCTGGAACAGCATTTCACCATCTTGCCTTGGTAAGAGGTGCCATACATTTGGCTGCATGCTCTGACACCTTACACTTCTCCTGTGCCCTTAGGTTTGAGTGGACATTCATTCTGAAATTGTGGAGGCTGACCACTGTCCCAGAATCTTAATCCAAAATATTCACTTTTCTGAAATACCATGCTCAGCCTTATGTGAAACAAAAACTACATTCTGCCATCTTTCTCTGTCCATCCTCTGGTATGTCCCACATCCTGCATTTATCAAACATATACAAAATTATATACATAATAGGCCTGCATTGCACTCCCAGCCTTTCTCCTTCCATGTCCTGCAATGTTGCATTCTGTGCTTTTGACCTGTGCATTTTGTTGTGCTTCAGTATGCTGTCAGTGTCCTATGCTCTCTGACCAGGTGCTTTTAGATATTTCACACATGGAAATTGTAGTATTTAATGTCAGACTTACTCACCTGAAGACAGTAGATGCTGCACAGGATTTCTGGTCAAGTAGAGTGATACAAAATGTACTGCATAGCACAATACAAACAAATTCAAGTTACTTAACAAAATACAGCAATTGCAACTTACAGTTTAGGCACAATTCCAATGTGTTTCCCATTATCAAGCTTTATAATATGTTCACCATCATGATGTTGCACAGTACCTGGGAATGAATATGTGGGTTAAGGTCAGCTCAAGCCCATTGCTAGTTGTCTGCATTTATACCTCATGTTGACCTGAGCCACATACTCATTTCCACCCCTCCATGCTGGTCTGGCTAACTCAGGGAGACATTCACATTCTTTAATGAACTCAAGGAGAAGCAGTGCCAGTTGATCCACTCTACTGTTGATTGATGTCTACTGAAAAGAAAGGCCACCTTACTGTCTCCTTAGTCCCCAAGCTTCATGGGCAGATTACCTTTGCCAGTGTTCTCTGAGCCTTTTTCCACTGTGGGGTTTTTTGGTGAGTCACACATGCCTGCCAGCAAGCAGCTGCAGCATTGAGAAGGCTGGGAGTGCACTTGTGGACACAGCTCATACAGTTGCCACGCCATAACTTACTTGCTGGTCATCTGGGTCTGAGGGACCAGGTGCAGTGACACAGCTGAAAGGTGAGACAGGCTGGCATTGTACTGTGTACAGAGGAGTAGGTGTCACTGGTCTTGCAGGGCCATGTCTCCAGCAGACCCCTGCTGGGATCCACTAGCTAGTTGTACTTGGATCACTGCAGTCTTAGTCATGCCGCAAATGGGAGTTGCACAATAAAAAACTGGCAAGATTTATGTTTGACTTGACTCCTAAGCTTTTGTAGGTGCAGCACAGAATTTTTTCAGTCAAGATAAGCAAAAGAAAAGCCAACAGTCTTTTAGTTCTGCCAAAATTCACTTTGCAGTAGGTTTCATCTGGTTTCATAGCATCCTGTCCAGCAGCACTCCTTCAGAACCTACAAACATCATCACAGGTGTGTTTCAAGGCTGTCCAAATAGTTCAATCTCTATGCAGTAGGAGTCATGATGTTCAGAAGGAAAAAGCCTGTGCCCCGCCTTCCAGCTTGCCATGTCTCTCATAAAGCAGGCTAATGGGAAAATGAAAACAAGAGTGAATTTGGCACCCTGGCCCACCTTTTACCTTTCTGACTCATGGTTCAGGGAGGTGCTAGCAAAGCTTGGTACATCTATGCCCTGAAGCATTCCTTTTGTTCATTAGGGTCTGATTCACAGTGTACTTCCAACTCATTGGAAGTCTCTTGCCTAACAAGACGTTACAGAAGAGGTAGTCATTCCATTTGTGCTGTGGTAGCACTTTGCATTCTCCTGGTACTTTTGTAATTGGCAACTGTTTTGGTATCAATGTGCAGGTGTCATCCTGCATGTCAGAAAGAAACTCCTTTTCTTTTCAATGTGTTGTGGTCTCTTCACACTGATCTGACTCATCCAGCAATGAAGAAAAAACACTCCAAATCAATAAATTGTCTTGCCTTTTTAACCAGTGGGTTTTTTTCTGAAAATGGGCAAAGAACCAAAGCTGTGTGTCTGTATGGTATACCTGGATCAACAGGTGTCCCATAGCACGGCATTTAGATGAAGATTTGTTCTGATGCCTTGAAGTGGCTTCCTGAAAACAGAGGCTAGACAAGATTAAGAGAATAAAAGCAGGTATTTATTTGTAAGGCCTTTAAAGGTACACCCTGGGCAGTCAAAAGCCTCCAAGGGGCTCCACCCAAGATGGACCCTGGGTCACAGATTTTTCACACTTTTGTAAGTTTGGTCCATCTTCGTATCAGGGTTAATTCTCCAATTATAATTTCAGGTAGTGATGTAATTACCCCAAGTTTGCTCCTCCTGTCAGAGGCTTTAGTTTACATATTTTGGGGCCTGGGACAACAAGGTGTCCTTGAGTTCAGGCCCAGAGAGGGTTTGTTATTTCTAACCAGCATGAGAGAACAACAGCTAACAGGCTGTATGAAATTTCAGAGTTATATACTAAACAGTACAGGATTTGAAAAATACAAAAGTTCAAACTTAAGGCATTAGTTCTACCTTTCTCTAACAGTCTGAAACAGGTACATTTATACAGGGAATAATCCCTGATACCAGCACTTTTCAATTAGATACTTTGAAATTGACACTTTGCAATTTTGACTCATTGTTCATATACCAAGGACATTTCGTTCCTGTCAAGATTAAAAGATTCTATGAGGTATTCAGGAGTGAGGGATTTTTTTTTTTTTTTGCTGCATAGTACCAAACTACATGGATCATAAAATATCAATTACAATTTTTAGGTGTGTCTTCGGGTGACTTTATAATGTGTATCCCATATCGCTGCCCTATGCCTAGAAATTAATTTTTGTGCCTTTCTATGCCTTTAAACTGAGCCTGAGAGGGGGAAGGAAAAACTGAGCAAAACTTTTTCAAAGCAGTTTGCAGCTTGTTCAAGGTCACACAGAGACAGAGACTTCTTTCAACTGCAGGAGGAGAGGGAAAGGGAAGGGAAGCACCCGGCTGGCTTTCCTTTCCAGTCGGCTTTCGGCAGTTTTTTTTCCTCAGCTCCTTTTCCTCTGGAGACTTGAACTTTTGTTTTCCTGGGACTTCGTTTTTTTCCTTTTCTCTCTGCTGGACTGTTTCAGCATCAGAGCACATTGGGAGGACTTTCCCCCGGGCACAAAGGGCCTGGCCCTGGGCCAGGTCCCAGCTCCAAGGAGACCAAAGGGAGGACTCTGACACTTTCCCAGGCTTTTTCTCCACAGCAAAAGATTTTATTATTTAGCATCATTATCCTTTTCCCGCGTGTTTGTTAAATAAATAGTTTTTATCTCTTTCATTCTCCTTTGAGGAAAATTTATTTTTTCCCAAACCTGGTGGGGGAGGGGTGGTTGTAACCTGCCTTCTATCAGAGGATATATTTCTAAATTTAGCCAAACCTGCACAAGGTGCTATTATCATGTAAGTAGTTAATTATAATAACTAATATATTTTGAACTAATTTTAACATTTCTGGCAGCTGCAGGCTCTTCTCAGGCCTAGTCTAATTCTCTTCATCAAAGATGGGGCTCTAATATTTTCAGAGCATTTCCCCTCTTGGCTGAGATTTCCTGTCTTATAAGTAGGAAGCTTGAGATATAGATGATTTCCCATGCAAGAGTTTAATGCAAAAAATCCTTCCTCAGAGTGTCTGCCCAGACTAGTAGTAACAATAGTTACAATATCTGTTCTTTTGCAGTTTGGAAACCAGATAGTTTCTCTGGAAGTAGTGGCTGAAGGTTAATAAGATTTATCTCTGA
Organism: Aphelocoma coerulescens; assembly: GCF_041296385.1. Classification (NCBI taxonomy): domain Eukaryota; kingdom Metazoa; phylum Chordata; class Aves; order Passeriformes; family Corvidae; genus Aphelocoma; species Aphelocoma coerulescens. The sequence goes on from NW_027184085.1 coordinate 53,934,920, forward strand.
TTTTCTCATGTTGTGCAGTGCTGTAGAACAAGTTATAATTAAAATAATAATAAAACTTTGCAGTGAGTTATAAATATTTGTTTAAATATTAAATATTTTTACCAGTGGATCAAAAATGTGATTGCAGTAAGAGTGATTTTTAATTATACTACTAAAAGTAATTCCTCTTGACAGTTAGTAAGACAGAAATTTAAAGCAAGTGCTACAAATAACACACTAGAGACGTGTGTGTTGTGGGTTTGTTTTTTGTTTTTTGCAGATGTTGATGAATGCGCTGTTGGATCGGACTGCGATGAGCATGCATCTTGTCTCAACACAAATGGATCTTATGTTTGTACTTGCATCCCGCCCTACACAGGAGATGGTAAAAAATGTGCAGGTATGGGAAAGAAAAACATCAAGCTAGCCTTTCCAAGATTCTGTATAGGCCAGTATCCTGCCTCCCACTGTGGAAGACAGCTGCCAATAACTGATATCTAGGACAGGCCTGCTTTCATCTCCAGGTCAGTTTCATCTGGATGAGGCTGTGATAAAGTGTCTCCTTTTGTTTCTTGAAAACTCACCTCTCCATATGGGTACAGCTGTCATTGGGATGCTGCTCCAAGACACACACACATGCAAAATCCTCTTCCACATGGAGCACAAGACCTGGGAAGGCCACAGTGTTTCACTTCTCAGAGCAGAGCTGTGCGGTGAAGAAATATTTTAATACAGGTTTCTGAGTAGGGCTAGAGCTGCCTGTGGAAACATTAAACAAGGTAATTGTGGATGAACATAACAAGACAGTGGCATAGGTTGGGATAAAAGGTAGCTGGGCTGTTTTCATGTTCAGAGATGGGCATGCTGGAATGGGCTTTCCCTCACAGGGGGAAAAATGACTGTAAGCTCTGTTTGCTTCTGGTGATGTATGCAAACTCAGAGAAGGCTCTTCCATGTCAAGATTAGCTTACTTGCTTGAGTCTTCAGTGTCTGTCACTTACATATAGAGCAAAGAAAAGGCTGTAAGCTACTTATGAGTGTTTTCCATGTCCTTTGCCTTCCTACTTTCAGCAAATTCCCAAGGATATCTCCTGCAGCTTATTCGTAAAACCTGACACTTAATTATATTATTCGTCGTTTTCCTCTTCTTCCTCAGAACCCGTGAAATGCCGTAATCCAGGAAATCCAGAGCATGGCCATTTATATGGGGATTCTTACAGTGTTGGCAGTCAAGTAACATTTTCCTGCGAAGAAGGGTTCCAGCTGACAGGAGTGGCAAAACTTACTTGCACGGAGTCCGGAGAGTGGAGCCACCCAATACCCTATTGTGAAGGTGTGGTTCCTGGGGAGAATGCATGTTGAAATGTGACTTTATCATTAGAGAGAGGGAAGGGGCAAAGTAGTAGTGAAGAGCCTTTAGAGACCGTGGGAGCTTACGAAACCCTGTCCTAGCAGATCTGGATCTCAGTGTTGAAGTCTTTGTTTTCTTAAGACATAAGCACAGTTGTCATATTTGTAGTAGTACTCTCTTAACAAAGATTCTCCAGTGCGTCAGAGGTATAGAATCAGTCTAATGCAAGCTTCAGAAGTGTATTTGTTCTCTACCCAGCCTTCCATGTTCAAGGAATTAATGACTTAAAGACCATTAACTGTGTCTCAGTGGATAAAAAGCAACAAGAAAGGACAGGCTGATGCACGTACATAGTCACAGTTTAAGAGCAGAAGTAGTTTCTTTAGAAAACCAGAACAAATGTGGTGAAGCAACAGGTAAAGTGAGGAGTTGACAAAGACTGTCTAAGCAAAAAACCAATTACTTTGTCCATAGAGAGAGGTAGATATGGAGTCCTCTTGAGCGTCAAGCATGTGGTTTGTAGAGCAGTTATAACTACCTACTTCCAGTTAGTTCAGTTTCTCAGTAAGGTGAAATCAGATAAAGAGTCCTAAATGTCATTTACAGATTAGTCAAGAACTCATTGTTACTTAGGGCTTTACACCTCTTCAAATCTATTGAGAGAAAACAAAGCAAATCCTAATTTTCTGTTCATTTGTGTTTGTGTTATATCAACCTCTCTTGTATTCCTGTCTTTTTAAAGCTATATCCTGTGGTGCTCCAGTTATTCCAGAGAACAGTGCCATTTTTGGCTCAAATTTTACATACCATAATAAGGTGGTGTACAGGTAGGAATTCAGTATGTTTGAAGTGCTGTATTAATAATTAATTGACAATCTGGCAGCAAATAAGAGTATGGCTGAATTGAGAGATTGGTTTAAATGACGGAGAGGAGCAAGATGGGATTAAAATAATGGAAAGACGTTTGATTATAGATGTGGCTGTTCATTAGCAGAGCTGAATGTTTACTCCAGTACTACTTCTCTATGCCCTGAAAAGAAAGATGGTTTGTGCAGGTGTGGATGATGAGGAAAAAAGGGATGGCTGATTATGTTGTGCATGAAAGGCTTTGTGTTTGATAGCACTTCTTTTCTTCTAACACAGATGCAATGATGGATACAACTTAGTGGGTGAAAAGGAAATTCTGTGCCTTGCCAGTGGCATTTGGAATCATGCTCCCCCCTCCTGTGAATTGGTGATGTGCCCTAGTCCACAGGATATCAGCAATGGAAAATACACAGTCAGTGGCACAGCCTACCTTTCCTCTGTATCATACACCTGTGACAATGGATATAGGTAAATGCACAAACATTCCTGAGCCAAATGCAGGTGGCATGCCTGCTAGAAGGTCTAACTTATGTCTGAAAGACACAAAGCTGGGCTCACTGCTTAAAAAGATAAAATACTAAGACAGAATTGAAAAAGATTTCTTTACATCTTGAGGGTACTTTCTGTATTTTATCCTGAACTGGAACAGTTCAGAAAAGTCACTCAGGATTTACTATGTACATATGTAATGCTTTCATTTTACCATCAAATGTATAAAAATATTTTGATGTTCAGAAAAATAGTTTTCATTATTTCTGAAAGTTTTCATTTGTCTTTAAAGATCATTATACCTCTACAACTGTAGTTCATACCCAATATTATTTTTGCTATTGCTTTACAATGCCTTTTGTGAAGGAACTTTCTGGAAGTTACTAATTTACTCTTTGAACTCTTTGTAGTAGTAATGTATTCTAAGGTTATGTTCTGTTTTACATTTGTAAGCAATTATACTGGAAACACATTTTTAATATGCTGCAATTTACGATTAACTTATTAATGCTGTATCCAAGGATGCGGATGTACATGCAGGTTTCTGCCTCTCCTGGTATCTGCTTGTACTTCTAGCAGATATACTCTGACATAAGTGGTCTTGTATGGACCACCTATTCACTCTTTAGGGATGATTTTTTTCCGCATTTTCCTGCTGCAATAATTTTCTTGTCCAGATGCAGGCAGGCAGGTGAGGTATGTTCATTTGGTGAATGTTTTAATTGTGTTAGTACAAATGGATACCTCAGCTGAAGTTCAGCATAGTGTTTAGTTTCACATTGTGGGCTTATCTGCACCGTACTAAACCAGGCAGTGCTTTTACCAATACCAATGAGCTTTTTGACTGTGGAATTTGGACATATAGGCAGCAAATACCATGTCAATTTTGACTCTGTCATTACCTATCTACCATAGCTTGGTGAGAGAGGTCCTCTCTCCTGTGGTCACCACTCCAGAGGAAGCCCTCTCAAATAGTGTCCATCTTATACATTACTTCTGGACCCAGTCTCTTCCTTCAAGCACCGCTTAGGTGTTTTTAGTCTTAAACATATTGCCATAGGTAGGCAGAGCCCTACTTCCCTGACAAGGGCCTGTGCCAAATTTGTAAGAGCATTACAGGTCAGTGTTGTTCTTTTCCATTAACTTTTTTCAGTCAGCTAAACATGGGGGTCTAATACCATTTGAGACCAAATTGTAGGGAATCAGACACGTGTGGAGGGCTCTCAGGTATGACCTACAGGGAGCCCACAGGCAGCTGATGTAGCAGCTGGAGACAAGGGTTTTCACCCAGGGCATCTCAGGGTGGTGTTGCACACTCTGTTCAGACACCTGAGTCACACCCTCTGAACCAATGCTGTTTCCTCAGCTAAAGAAACCAAAAAATACCATCGACTTCAAATGTGTGTGGCCATTCACTCAAGCAAAATCCTTTACCTCCTGGAGGAACTGAGGGCCTTTTTGTGAGCAAACTTGACCTGGAGCATTTCCTTCAGTACTTTGGGTGAAGATAATGTTTTAAGTCCTTGAGTGAACCAGGTCTCAGGCGGAGGCCTAGTTGCAAGTCTCAAGACTGGCATACTGTTGATGGAATACAAGTAAATTTTTAAGCTTAAGCAAATATTTCTTTCTTTTGTGCTCAATAATGGGCAAAGCTACAGCAGGAATTATGTGTGTATCTGCACAGAGCATTGAGGCCCCACATGAAATCCACCAGCTTTCTCTTCAAAGCAATATGAAGACCAGCTTTTTTTGACAGCATCAGAGTGTTTTTCCATGAGCAGAGGGTTACATTCTGTCCTCTACTGAAGTCAGTGTGAAAGACCCCTTAGTTTCACTGGGGCCAGGAGGCAAAGCAGCTCTTTTGCTCTCTATTCCTCACGTGGAATGAAATGGCAGCCTTAATAATGATCTTTGTGTCTCAGCCTTCAGGGACCTTCTGTACTTGTCTGTGCATCTTCAGGGAACTGGAACAGCACACCACCAACTTGCAACGTTGTGTCTTGTGGATCCCCTCCTGCCATCAAAGATGCAGTCATCAATGGAGATAACTTTACTTTTGGAAACACGGTCTCTTACACGTGTAAGGAAGGGTATGTAGATTAGCACTACTGGACTAATAGTCAGAACAAGTAAAACTGGTGCACTGTTTCATAAGTCCTTTATAACTGCACACTAATTCATTGTTACTACTTCTGTCTTAACTTTTTGGAAGTTAAATGCGCTGGAGATTTTTTTCATGGGCTGTCAAGTTAGTATGAGATACAGACATTTCTTAAAGTAGTTTCAGAGCAACTGAATACACTCTGGAAGAGAAGAATAGAGAGGAATCTGGGAGAATGATAGCACAATTCAATAGGAAGCCCTTTTCCTTGGAGTTACTACAGAACCAATAGTTTTGGGGTAAACTCAAGGCTCTGATCATAACAAATTCCTTATGTCAAATCAGGGTGCAAGAATGCTTTTGGTGCAGTTTAACAACTAACTGTTGTGGTGTTCTAAATTCTATTTCCTTAAAATTATGACTCTTTGTTTATTGAGGGGCAATATTTTAAATACTATCTACTCTGTGTAGAGACATTTTCAGACCCTATTTCATCAAAGAGGAGGCTCAGTTTAGATGATATCAAGCATGAAAGTATAATGCTGGACTCTGATCCTGCAAGAACTTTTGCACATGGTAATCTCTACAGCCCGTGAGCAGTTCCATTAAATTTCTTGGAACTGTTCTGCCTAAAAGGCAGAGTGGGTATGCAGGGCTTTTGCCAGTTAAAGTCCAAAGTGACTAGAGGATTTTCTGCTTTTTCTTGCTGTAAAAGGGTAAATTAACAAGCCAACATTTTTCTTATAAATTAGCTTTGCAATGTTATTTGAAACATAATTGAAGCAAAGCATCCTTGCTATGTTTTCTAGACTGTATTACAATTTTAAAAGCTGCTTCTCTTTCCTGTGCAAGCATTTTAAATGGGATAGGATAGCAGCATTTAAAGACTTTCACAGCTGTTTGTCTGTGACAGTGGATCCTGTTAAACATCAGCACACAACAGGCTCTTTTTCTGGGGTCCAGTCATGAGGCCTTGAAAAAAAATCCTGCAAACAAGACAAAACATTTTTACAGATGTTGCTTCAAAATCTGAACAGCCTTCAGTTGGAAAGTTACTGGGGACTTTGCAGTGGTTATTGTTTCTTGGCTTTCTGTGGGAGCACACCACAGAGAAAAAAAAATGAAGAAAACAGTCAAAGGTACTGTGAGTACACTATTGCCTGTTGCATATTTAAGCAGCAGGAGTTTAAGTGGGATGATGAGCAGGATGGATTAATGCCTGTCCCTGCATTCCAGAGACAGACTGGAGAACTACAGCTACACTAACAGTATTCATGTGGTAGAATTTTATTGTAAACCATTTCATTGGTTTTTTTCCTAGTCAGCATTAATTTTTCATTGGCTTTCTAATATTTTACAGTGAGTTTTTAAGAAGAAGTTATTTTAAAGTTGGTATGTGCATTATTGGCAAGAGCATCTCTGGGTAACTCACTAAGAGGTTTCACTTTGCTTGCAAGTGTGAAAATAGGTTGAGAGGGCTAATACAGAAACCCAAAAGGCCTTTCTGGGCTTTTCATCTCTTTCTTTTCCAACCAGTTTTGCTAAACAGAAATAGTTTCTCAGTGGGATCATTTCTTTGAGGATTGCATGGATGGTCACAGCAAATACTAGGTTTGTTGTAGTAGTTTGAGCCAAAATGGAAGTTCAGAAATGGTAATTGGATGGACAGATGAGAGAGAGGCAATATGCACATGGTGTGCTAGGATATCCACCATTGTGATACCTCACCCATGGACATGTAGGCTTTTAGTTTTTCCCTTTGAAGTTGACCATGTCTTTTTTAAACAATCCTGTTCTTCTGGGATTCTAGCAAACAAGCTCATACTGCAGGGGCGTCAGGAAACTGTACAGTTTGACAATGCCTGTCTTTTTTACTTCCTATGTGGTTTCCTTATCCACAGTTACACATTAGTTGGCCCTGAAACCATAGAGTGCTTAGCCAGCGGCAAGTGGAGTGTGAGCCACCAGCAGTGCCTGGCAGTATCCTGTGATGAGCCACCCCATGTGGAAAATGCATCACCAGAGAGTGGCCACCGCCTCTTTGGTGACATAGCTTATTACTTCTGCTTGGATGGTTACAGCCTAGCTGATAACTCTCAGCTGCTTTGCAATGCAGAAGGGAAGTGGGTGCCTCCAGAGGGCAGGGACATGCCCCACTGCATAGCTGATTTCTGTGAAAAGCCATCCACCGTCTCATACAGCATCCTGGAGTCCATTAGTAAAGCCAAGTTTGCAGCTGGCTCCATTGTGAGCTTCAAGTGCATGGAAGGCTTTGTTCTGAACACTTCGGCCAAGATCGAATGCCTTCGCGGGGGCCAGTGGAATCCTTCTCCTCTGAGCATCCAATGCATCCCTGTTCGCTGCGGAGAGCCTCCCCACATTAGCAATGGCTATGCCAGTGGGTCCAACTACAGCTTTGGAGCAGTGGTGGCTTACAGCTGCAACAAGGGGTTCTACATCAAGGGAGAGAAGAAGCGGACCTGTGAGGCCACTGGCAACTGGAGTGGCAGTTTGCCCACATGTCACCCAGTGTCCTGTGGAGAACCACCTCAGCTTGAGAATGGCTTTATTAAGGTACAGAATGAGTTTTCTCATCTGCCTGGTACCATGGCAAACTGAATATATCTTCACAACTGTTGCTGTTGGGGTTTTCTTTCTTCTGTTTTGCTCTTCTGTTAAAATTGAGGAAGTGCAAGATTGGATGATATAAGAAAAGGGAAAAGTGGGTGGATTTGCAGCAGAATCGTATCTGAAAAGCCTAAACTCTTCCATGGGATTTCCTATCATAAAGTGGGTTTTCAGTTAGGAGACTCAAGATGCCATATGGCACTCAATTGATTTCCTTAATGTCTTCTTCATTTGTTTGATTCTTGGGTAGCTTTCAAGTGCCTTCTGGAGATGTTTGAAGTAATGATGCCAGTTCACAAGCCTTGCTCTTTTCACTGCTATGAAAAAAAATCTGATATGCAATAGATAAATCACCTTGGGATAATTTCTCTCCTTTTGATGTAAGCACATTTCTCTACTGAAGTCAGAACTTCCCTTTCCTTATTAAATTAAATTGCAATAATACCTGAAGTTTAAAATCTCCTTGTGGCAGGCCAAACCTGTAACAACTGCTTAACCTGTGTTTTGCTTTGATGCACAAGGATAATATTGTGGTAAGGAAGATCATAAACACCATTATAAAGATTTAACCTTGAATTTTTGAAGCATTTTTCTTCTGAACATCCTCTTCCTTCCTTAAATCTAACTACCAGGGAATCTTCATTTACTAAATTTGGGTGGGAGGGAGGTTGGCATTCCAATTCCTGTATGGGTTTCCAGCAGTAATAGCAACAATTTCTGTTCAGACTCCCACACAGATGCATCTTCTAATTATTGCATATCACTCTGGTTTGTCTTCCTTAGGTAGAATCACTCCTTCATATATTCTTTACAGTTGGAGAAATTTTTTATTACCTCAAGCAGAGCTCAGACTGCAACTTTGAGGTGCTCCTCAGCTGCCTGCTCAAGGCCCTGCAGCTGCATATGTGGCATTTATAAATGTCTCCTAGTAGCAGTAGATTTGAGGGCTCCAACTTTAGATGCACCTGGAAACTAAAGAATCGTGACAACAATAGGACATTTGATGGCAGCTTCCCCTGATCCATTTCTTTTCCATCTTTCTGTCCACACACATTTTGGTCTCATGGGTCAGGCAGGGAGAAAGCAGGGGAATCCATCTCTAGATTTTATCTTTTAAGCCTTGAATTTTCTGTTTTCTTTTGGAAGTGGTCTGAGATTTCCTGAAAACAGAGTACATCATTTGAGGCAAGATATTTTGTGCCAGCCTTTAGTGCTGCCAGGGATTCAGCTAGAAGCTAGACCCGGAGAACACAAGAAATTAAATCAGTCTCCTATTGCCCAAATCATGTGTCTTTGTTTCAGACATGTCTCTGTCTTACCTGTTTTTCAGAACACCACTGGACACTTCTTTGAAAATCAGGCAAATTATCAGTGTGACTCTGGTTACCAGATGGTCGGGAGCTCGGTGTTTACCTGCCAAGCAAATCGGCAGTGGTACAGTGAATCCCCTCCTTACTGTGCTCCCCTCAGCTGTGGAAAACCACCAGCCATCCACCATGGCTACTCCAAGGGAGAAAATTTTGATATGGGCTCCAAAGTTGAGTTCTTCTGTGATGAAGGCTATGAGCTGATTGGAGATGTTTCATGGACATGTCAAAAGTCTGGGAAATGGAGCAAAAAGCAAAGCCCCAAGTGTGTGCCAACAAAATGTCCAGAACCACCCTTGGCAGAAAATCATCTAGTCTTAAGGGAAGTGTCTTACCAAGTCGGTGTTGTACAGTTCTCCTGCAAGGAGGGTTATGTTTTGCACGGCTCCTCTGTACTGAAATGCTTGCCCTCCCAGCAGTGGAATGATTCCTTTCCCTTCTGCAAGGTTGTACAGTGTTCTGCACCGCCCTATATCCCCTTTGGAGACCCCTTGACTGCATCCCTTCATTTTGGTAGCACTGTGAAATACATCTGCGTGGATGGGTTTTTGCTGAAGGGCGTGTCCACCATCCGATGCCAGGCTGATGGCTCATGGAGCTTGCCTTTGCCAGAATGCATTCCTGTGGAGTGTCCTCAACCAGAAGAAATTCAGAATGGCATAGTTGATGTGCAAGGCCTCACCTTCCTTAGCACAGCCCTCTACACATGTAAACCAGGCTTTGAATTGCTAGGGAACACAACTGTCCTCTGTGGCGAAGATGGACAGTGGCTTGGGGGAAGGCCAGTTTGCAAACCTATCCAATGCCCAAGGCCTAAGAAGATCCTCAATGGCAAATACTCATTCACAAACTTCCATTATGGGCAGACAGTTAGGTATTTCTGTGACAGAGGTTTCCAGCTCCAAGGGGAGGAAACGCTGAGATGCCTAGAAACAGGAGAGTGGAGTACAGAGGTCCCCTCTTGTAAAGCCATAAATTGCCAGCCCCCTCAACCCATTGAGAATGGCTTTGTGGAGGGTGCAGATTATAGCTATGGGGCCATGGTCATTTACAGCTGTGTACCAGGCTTCCAGCTGTCAGGCCTTGCCATGCAGACCTGTGAAGAATTGGGGTGGTCTAGCTCCACACCAACCTGCCTTCCAACAGACTGTGGCCTGCCTCCTCACATTGACTTCGGAGAGTACGTGCAGTTGAGACATGGAGAAAGACGTTCTGACCAGGAGGGTGTTACAGAGAGTCCCTCCCTTTCGCATATGTTGCTGGCTAACAATATGAAAGAGTTCAAAACTTCCTTGAAGGAGGACAGTGCAATACAGCTCACCACCTTCTTATTTGGAACAATCATTTTATACACATGTTACTCTGGCTATGAGCTGCTGGGAAACCCTGTTCTAGCTTGCCAAGAAGATGGGGCTTGGAACGGCACTGCCCCTGCCTGTGTTTCAATAGAGTGCACCTTGCCGTCCCCCCCAGAGAACGGTTTTTTGGACGTCACTGAGAACACGCTCGGCAGTGCAGTGCGGTACAGCTGCAAGCCAGGATTCACACTGGTTGGCTCTGACATACGGCTATGCTTGCCAAGTCGGCAGTGGAGTCACACTGCTCCTTACTGCAAAGCAATAATGTGCAATTCACCTACCCAGCCTATGAATGGGAAAATAAGAGGGAAAAACTACACATTTGAGAGTGTTGTCTACTATGAGTGTGATCCTGGTTACCAGTTAAATGGCCCTGCAGAGAGGAGATGCCAAGAGAGCCAGAAATGGGATGGCAGTGAGCCAATTTGCATTCCTGTTTCCTGCAGCCCACCACCAGTTTTGGAGAACGGTCAGGTGACTGGAGAGGACTACACGTTCCAGAGACATACAGAGTATAGCTGCAACGAAGGGTTCCTGTTAGATGGGGACAGAAGGAGAGTCTGCCTTGAAAATGGAAGCTGGAGCGGAATCAGTCCAGTTTGCAAAGCTGTGACCTGCCCTGTGCCACTGCCTCTTCCCAATGGGAGAACTAGTGGCTCAGATTTCAGCTTTAAGAATGAAGTGCACTACCAGTGCAATGATGGTTACAGCCTGCAAGGAGCATCTACACTTACCTGTCAGAGTGATGGCACGTGGGACTCAGAAGCTCCACACTGTGAACCAGTCATTTGTGGACCCCCTGAAGACATCTCCCATGGCTTTCTGAATGGCTCAGCCTTTACTTACGGAGAATTTGTCCACTATATATGCTTCCCTGGTTATGAGCTGCATGGCAATCCCTTACGGCAATGTCTCTCCAATGGCTCCTGGAGTGGAAGCCTTCCATCGTGTTTACCCTGCCTGTGTCCTACACCACAGATCCAAAACGGGGTCGTTCTTGGTACAGATTTCAGCTGTGGGATAAGTGTCCAGTTTCAATGCCTGGAGGGCTTCAAACTGCTGGGGCCTTCTGTAGTCACCTGTGAGGCAGCTGGAAAATGGAGTTCAGGGTTTCCTCGCTGCGGACAGCTTTCCTGCGGTGCTCCGCCCATCATCCCCAACACGTTTATTAATGGGAGCAGCTCTGAAGATGAGAACACCATCATCTATACCTGCTTGACAGGTTTTGTCATGAAGGGGAGTCCAGAACTGACTTGTGTGGAGACTGGTGTGTGGAAGAAGCCATACCCAAGCTGTGAGCTGTTAAGCTGTGGCCCACCACCATCTATCCCAAACGCAGAGGTTCTTGGAAACACTTACACCTATGGAAGTAAGGTCCAGTACAGGTAAGGATGATGTTGCTATTCTGTTTTCATTAAAAGGCCCTGAAGTAATGAAGATGGAAGGTTTATGGACCCTCTGTTAGTGCAAATTTTATATACTCAGATTGACAAAGCCCACATTGCCATGCACTTCATAAAATACTATTTAGACAATTCATGAAAACTCCAGAAAGGCATTTCAGCCTGTTGGGCTTTGTCTGATTTTAATTTCCTATTTCTGTTTCGTTTCTTATTCTCCTTCTCTGAAGCACTGGTTTCAACATATAGGTTTTATTAGCAGGTGACAGCAACAGTCAGCAAGGTGTGCAGCTTCTCTCCTCTTGGCATGGTATTTGTGCTTTCCTTCTGCTTCAGGTGCCTGTTGTAATACAGAAGGGCTGATATCCCTCTTGTCCCATTTTCTGTACTGCAGCACTGTGCTGTCAGCAAGTTACTCCTTTGTCAGATGTCAGAAACTGAGGGGTTTTCTTAATTTCATGAAGGGTATACACTGCAGATCTCTTTCTCCAAGATGAAGAAAGCTTTGTCAAAAGGGAAGATGTTTTTTGATGGTAAAAGCAAATAATGGTATGGGACAGAACTGGGACAGAGATGGCAGGTGGGTGAAGTGAACAGTGTCAGTCATTTCCATGCAACTTTAACAAGGTGAAAGGAGTACTTTTGTTGCCATTCTACAAGCGAACCCACTAGTGCAAGCCAGCTGAGTCGTTCTTGGTAAAGCACCATTGAGTCAGCCTTAAATGTCTAAGCAAATGGTCTGTGGTCAGGCTAAGGCTTGGTTTGTTCTTGAAGAAAGTTAAATCACCTTTAGAATTGCTTAGTGCTCACACACACTCTTTACCGCACCGAAGATCCTCCTAACAAAGAGAAGGGCAGGTGTAGGAACTGCACTAAAATGTCCAGTGCCCTCCAAGTACTAAAGCCATCAGCTCACTTTCCACTGGGATGCTGCAGCAGCATGAAACAGCACAGAAATTAACTCTGAAGTCTCCAGTTCTTGCAACAGAATTAATTCAGTCCAGACATACTTCTTACAGGCCTATCTTGAAATAATAGAGAAGTTTTAAGATGTGTTTATTAACAACTAATGTTGAAAAATTGCTGTCCTGACTTTTTAATTTATGGGTTAGCTCATTCCTAGCTGTGTCTCTGTGGTCAGGTCTTCATGCTGTGTTGCAGATGTCTGGAAGGCTACACAATGGCAACAGAAGTGGATGTATGCACTTGCCAGGAAGATGGACAATGGTCCCCTCAAAGTATTTCCTGTTGCCCCAGAAAGTGTCCCCTCCCGGGAAATATCACTAATGTAATTGTTCTTGGGAACAACTTCACTGTGAACACAAGCATCACTTTGTCATGTGTAGAAGGCTACACTCTGGTGGGAGCAAGCACATCTACATGCAAGGTATATTTTTATTACCACTGTTTTATTCTGCTGGCTTTCTCAAATTCAGGAGTCCTTCTCATACCTTCCTTACCTTTTGGCCCTTAACTGGACACAACAAAAAAGTTCAAAGCATATCCTGCAAAATATAAAATGTTTAGTTGTTTCCCAGTAAGAATGATTATTTGTTTTCTATGTATAGACTTTCAGAACTAGAAATTTTTATTTCTTCTTCCGTCGAAAGCTGTGGTTGTCCTTTAAAAAAAGCATTCATTTTATCACATTCCAGGCATTAAATCATGTCTGAGATTTTAAAAAATTATGTCCAACATTTCTAATATATTTTGATGATTGAATGCAGAGCTTTTTCTCCAGAATAACAGGCAACACACATTTTAATCCAACGTACATCTGTACAAACTTTAATCCTCTGAGTGTTAAAGAGCAAACATCTTCATCAATTCTGCTGGTAACCTGCTGTCACATTAGCTGTGGCCAACCTCATCTTAAGCTTGTAAATAGACTTTTAAAGTCACTACCTATGTTGATATGAGAAAAGCTGAGCATGTGTGGGTTTGCAAAGTATTTCTTATGGAAATGTTTTCACCTTATTTTGCTGTTTCAAGTATCTGTGGAAGTAGGAGTAGGTGTCTTTGACTAGTGTTTCTTCAGGTATCAGACTTCCCTTAGTGAGTCAGAGAAGGCTGCTGAAGCACTTAGTCATGGTGTTAGACATTCAACCTGGAGAGAAATACGAAACATGAAATCAGGCAGATGTAGTTTTCATTCTTCTGATGTGTTCCCTGAGTGATAAGGTGACCTTGCACCAGTGACCTTGCTTTTCCAAGCTTCTTTTTCCCATTTTACTTTTTGTTCCATCTGTCTTGTAAGTCTTAAGCTAAGTGTTCCTGCCAAAGATAAACTCCAGTCTATGCTGACATCTTAAAAGTGTTACTTAAATTACCAAGTTTTATAAAAGTTTGAACAGATAGTATTGTATCTCTACACCCACAGCAACTGGATGCTTCTACTATGATTTTTCTTTTTCAGTTAGATATGAATTCAACATATAAAGCAGTGCTTTTACATTTCTAATTACTTTTTTTTTTTTCAGGAAAATGGTGTTTGGCTGCCACCGTTTTCTGATGACATCTGCAGTCCTGTGTCCTGTGGAACTCCAGAGTCTCCAGAACATGGATTTGTGGTTGGCACTAAATACAATTACAAAGATGTGTCTCTTTATAAATGTGATTCTGGCTATGAGTTACAAGTAAGCAAGCTCAAATCTCCAACACTCTAAATTTTAGTTGCCATCCTCAGTTCCTGTGGGATTGCTGTGGACTGTCTCATTCATACTGATGCCATAGAAGCTGGCTGTCTGCTGGTTTTTTTATCTGTAGAGAGTTCATGGTATGTTTGGGGTAGTCTTTGAATGGCTTAAGGGTATAGTCAAAGCAAATACAAGAATCCTGTTTAAAGGTACATGTCCAGCAGGTATCTTGCAGTGTTTGAATTTTCTTAACTGAAGACCTCTGCAAGTGCAGCACTACACGTGCTTGTGACCATAAGTCATAGAAGAGTTAATTTCTCATGTTCTGCTCCCTTGACGTGGTTCTTCAGCCGGAGTTAGATTGCATTTCTTTCTTCTGTTTCATAGTGTCCCAAACATTGTCTGCTGTGCTAAGAGTTGTGTCTTCCAGACTTAAAGTTCCTCATAAACTCCACTGACCTCAGTTGTATGACATTGCTAGATGGTATTAAAGTGATAGATCAAAGATATTCCAGTTTGCTCAATGAAAGCTTTATTCCCTGATGGAGAAGGAATCAAATTTCTTTCCTGTCCATTGTTTTTATTATGGCTTTTATCCCCACCTGAGCTCTGAAACAGCATTGCTTTCCCAGTATCAAGACTCAGGCTAACAAGTTCAGAGTTGTCTCAGGGGTGTTTTCAAAAGCTGCAGTGAATTCAGAAATGGCAGTATGTTGCTGAGGCACAGCATAATCTCCACCATCCCCAGGTGATGACAGAGTGAGACACAAGGTGAGATGTCTCCAGGACAGAGGCTGGCTCTTAATGCTGGTTTTGTGAGTACCAAGCAGAGTGCAGGATTGTGCTTCCTTTGTACTGTCATAACACCAGTAATTAATTAAGAACTTCTTGCATGTAAAATACCCCAGTCAGAAGTTAATTCACTCAGTCAAGATAAAAATAAGAAGATTTTGGAGAATGCTTATTAGGTAACAATGCATTTAATTTTCATAGTGTTGTCAAATATGCAGTATCACTGGGGATGGAGGTGTTGGTAGGTAGACAAAAAGGTAGAGTTGCTGTTTCAAATAATTTTTGGAAGGAATAAGCCAGTGTTTTTATACAGTAATAAATTCTTCCAAATATCTTCGTAATCCAGTTTCGCCACCTAGTGTCAAACTGTGTCCCTGCTGTTGAAGAGAAGTCCTGCTTTTTTCCTTTGGGAAGAAAAGTCTGCTGGGTGTGATGCTATGCAACAACATGTCAAACAGCTGCCCTTTATCGATGGGTTTGCTTTGCAATGAAAGTACATTACAGTAAGGGACAAAATTAAATATTTTTCTCCGTGTCTCAGAATAAAATAAGACTTAAATCCTGGGCTATTAGACTGTCTATATAATTTGTATGTAAGAAAGAAATAGTGTAAATTATAGGTAAGTATAAAGAATGAGTGTTTGTGATGTGGTTAAATCAGCTCATCACGTTATAAAACATGAGCTTGTACTGTTGTTGAAAAAAATTGCTAGTTGAATTTCCTGTAAGTGAGTCCTGAAAGGAGAAAATCTGTCCTCACAACACATTCCTTGGAACAAGAATGATAAAACTGATAAAAAAGATGATACTCTAGAGATAAGGTCAAGGGAACTGACTAACTGGCCCCAGAAATATTTGGGTTATAGAGAATACCCATGATTTTGCAGAAGGGAGTTCTACAATGTACTCTACTAGTAGACTTGGGCTGTAGCACTTCATTTTCTCTTTACATGGCTTGCACATGGAGAAAAAGCTTCCTCGCCTTGCTGGGTACTAAAGCTGATGGGATAAAAGAGTTAACTAAAGTTAAGTTGTTCTTTGAGCAAATTATCTTTTGTTTCACAGGGTGATGCAGAACGAACTTGCCAAGAAGACAAGCTTTGGAGTGGCACAGTGCCAGTGTGCAGAAGTACGTTCTACCTGAGTCTATCACTTAATGTTGTTCAAGGGTGATATCACACAACAGAAATCACTAATGCTCATTTTGCTTTGTAACTCATACTGTCTGCATTTACCCATAAACACTTTTGGTAAGTACCACTGATAACAACCTGGAAGGGTGGCAGAATTGCTGGTGTGTGCAGGTAGTAGTGTGAAGGAAATCTCTACACCTTTCTGCCTTGCTCCTGTGCAGAGAGCTTCCAGGTTTAAATAGTTCTGACACTTGAAGTCATGATTTCTGGGGTTACTGAGGACCTCTGAACATTAGTTGCCAGGAGTCACAGGTATTTAGCATCCTCAAATGTAATTCTATGGATATCATTCTCAAAGGTACCTCACTTCTATGAGATGTCATTGATCACAGTGCTGAAATAGGAGTTTCTACATAAATGCTTACGTGGACTTTAGATGTTGGCTGGAAAAAGAAACAATTTCCTGCCAGCACAGCCACAATAGATTTTTTTCTTTTAGCAAGAATTGGAAGCAACAAGCATGATTTTGCTCTGCTACTTGAGGGCAAATTCCTGGCAATGAGTAGACAACTGCTGTGTTCTTTCCTGTTTCTCAGAGTAAAACTTGTGGAGCAGCTGTGAACAGGACGAGCCAGATACATTCTGTTTGATTGGAAAGTATTGCTTACTTTACAGGAATATCATGTGGACCCCCAGACATGATAGAAAATGGATCTGTTCAGGGAGAGGAGTTCCTGTTTGGCAGTGAAGTTTTTTACAGCTGTGACCCTGGCTTTGAGCTACACGGACCAAGCAGAAGGATTTGCCACGTTGACAAAAAGTGGAGCCCTTCCACCCCTACGTGCGTGCGTAAGTAGCAAGCAGAGCCATGTGTTGTCCAGGAAAGCTAGGGCAGAAGGAGAGTGTTTTATCTGGCTTCCTCCCTGTCTTTCCCTCCAGCAGAGGGACTGTAAAAGGAGGAGTCAGAGGAAAAACCCAGCAGAGAAGTTCTCATTGGCAGTACCTCTCTGATCTGAAGCAAGCTCATTTTGGCACGTTGAAATGGCACAAACATAGAGTCGTGTTCAGGTCAGTAGAGTAGGAATGTGGCCTGCTGTATCTGACTTGCCTTGAATTGTGGTGTGCAGAGCCTTGGATATCATATTCATCCCTGCCATGCCAAAGCAAGTATATCCTGGCCACTCAGTATGTCTGGATATCACAACTGTGCCCCCAAGGATCAAATCTGGGCTCTCTATCAAGAAGATAACTAATTAAGGGAGCTTGAAAAGAAGGATTTATTACTTATTTCATACAGCTTATAAATAAAATGCCAATATTTATAGTCCTTACCAATAAATAATTTTCCTTCTTCTTGTGCTGAAGTCATAGTCCTATGCCTTGCATTCTTCTCTCTCACATCTCTCACACCTCCACAGTGTGGGACAGGAGTCAGGATTCTTCTTAATTACTGCCATTGCTCTTGAGCACGTATTGAGATCATGTTCCACTGTAGGGGCACAAAGGAAACTGAAATAGCCTCAGGCCTGCACAGAAGAAATATTCTGGATCCTCTGTTGGCTTGAAAATACCTCATATCTTAAAACAACACCAAATACATTTGGACACATTTTCAGGTGTCTGCAGTGTGAACACCAGAAGAAAGGGCAGGGAAGGAATTGTATAACATGTAACAGTTCACAGTTTCTTTCTTGCTGTCTTTCCATTGATTCAGGGTGAGAACAGAGCTATCAGATAGTGTGTGATTCATAAAAAGAACAGTCTTCATTGTGCGTATAAAACTCAAACATTTTCTTTTCTCCTAGAAATTACTTGTGGGCTGCATCCCTCCATTGAAAAAGGAGAGGCCATTTCTACTGGAAGCACATACAGAAGTAATGTAACCTTTGTGTGCACCTCTGGATACCATCTTGTTGGGCCCCAGAACATCACATGTCTTGCCAATGGGAGCTGGAGTAAGCCCTTGCCACTGTGTGAAGGTAACTGTTTGGTTTCGCATCCTGGAACATTCTGATCTGGGATAAGCAATAGCTCCTCCATTATGCATGCATATCATATGATTCAGAGACTGAGTTGCTTCTGAGAAATGATTCTGTAATGTGGGGTTTCTGGAAAATCTGTCAGTGGCAAGAAAGAATGATTTCCATCTTTCTGCCCCACTGACTGCAGTATGAAGTCATAAATGTGTCCTTGTTTCCCTATTTTGCTGGGGCTTTTCTCCATCACTGGGAGGAGCTTCTTCTCTAGGTTGGCTACATTTCCTTCCGAGGGCTACTGAATTTATGTTCTTCAAGATTTGTAAGTCTGTGGCGACTTTAAACATATTGTGTTATTAATTCAGGAATCGTTGGCAGTCCAGGACTAATATCAAGTTGAATTAATAAGACTCCTTCCTTTGCAGAGACCAGATGCAAAATTCCAGTTTCCTTGCTGAATGGGAAAGCAATGTATGAGAACAATACAGTTGGCAGTACAGTAACATATGTCTGTGAGAGGGGATACAGCTTGGAAGGAGAACCAGCAGCAGAGTGCACAAGAGATGGAAGATGGAGCAATCCCTTGCCTCTCTGTAAACGTGTGTGTTTGCTTTGTAATGGAAAAGTTTTTGCAGAGAAACAACAGGAGCAGTTACTAATACAAGCTAAAGCATTAACCTGAGTGGTTTTTTTGTGACAGTAAAAGAACAAGCTGTCTTCTGCATAGTTCCCTTCAGTTGGAAAGCTGACATAAAATGGAGCTATTATAGTAAGCCGTATAGTAGGAGCAGGTGAGAGAATCATTTGGAGGAGAAGGCAAAAGGGAGACTTTATAGTTGTCCACAAGTGACATACTGACAGGGTGTAAAGGAAGAAGCACCAGACTCTTGTCAGAGTTGCACAGTGGTAGAAGGAAAGGCAATGGACACTAGTTGCAGTAAAGGAAGCTCCAGTGAAGTTTCTGAAGAAACTTTTTACCGTCAACAGAGTCAAACAGAGGAACAGAGACTCAGTCAGAGAGGACATGAAATCTTCATCCACGGAGTTGCTCAAATTTCAACTGGTTGGGTTCCAGAGCAACTTCTGACCTAGTTGGCCCTGCTTGGAAAAGCAGGTTGGATTTAATGGCTGTATAAATTCTTCTGCAATTCTGTGAAATAGCACATTGTGTACATATGCACTGTGCACACACACACCCACAACAGCCTTCCTTGTTGCTGTATGTGCCTGTAACTAATGTTAAAACCTAGTGTAGTCTTAGGATGGTTAATTGAGACATTTAATTTTTGTATTACAAAGTATTTATTCATTTTAGTATCAAGAAACTGACATAAATCTCTGCTCTTTATAGAGCAAATATTTTCCACATTCGTGATGAGATCAATAGACCATGCAAGAAAGCCCAGCAAGCTTACAGCCAGAAATACATAAAATTAGAGAAATGCTAAACTCTAATGAGTATCACAGTAAGTCTCTCATCAAATAGCTGAATTTTTGCTGCTCTTCATTGGTCCAGCCCCTCCAAACATGAAGTAGGATAGGTCTGGTTCTCTTTTGTAGAAAGGTTATGGTAAACAGGAAGGACAAGAGAGAGTGGTTTCAGAGTAACAAGTAGGATATTTCCTACTTAAATCCTTAGTATGTCCTCTCCTGGCATCAGCACAGTATAGTAGCAAGCTGCGTGACAACAGTGAATTAAACATTATTTTATTATTATCTTATGACCCAAATCTCATAATTTCAAATCAAATTACAAACTGGACTCATGTGCAGCATGCATTTCTATTGCTTTTCATATGTTTTGGGTTTGAAATTTGCAGAAACTATTCTAAAGTGTCCTCTCTTCTTCTGGCTCTTTTTCTTCCCTTCTTTTCCCTCACACCCTTTCTTTGAACAGCAAACCCTTGTCCTGTGCCTTTCATAATCCCAGAGAATGCCCTTCTGTCAGAGGTGGATTTTCATGTTGGTCAGAATGTATCCATCAGGTGCAGGGAAGGCTACCAGCTGAAAGGGCAGTCTGTGATCACCTGTAATGCTGATGAGACCTGGACTCCAGCAACAGCGAAGTGTGAAAGTAAGTACATGACACATGGTTCCACAGAGATTGGTACTTTCCAGAGGGCTCTAAGAAGCTCTAGAGAAGAGCTGTGTCTTCTTTCTTTCTAACAGAGTTATTTCTTTAAAAGGATTCAGAGTACGTCTATGTGGGTTGGTGCTTCAACAGTATTCATCCTACTGTTTACTAGGCCCTTCTGTAAAGGTATTCTCAATTTACCTTTTGCAAGCCCTGGAGCTGGTATTGGTTTAGGATACCCTAAATAACCTAAGAATGATTCCCATGAGATTACAGGTGATGAGACGAGTTGCAGAAAGAGGTGCTGCCTTTTATTATATTTTTTAATACTGACAGAAGGCATAGTGTCCTTTTGCAAGCATGTCTGAAAGCCTTTTGGCTTCTTCCAAGCAATACTGTTTAGATTCATGGCATCACAGAATGGCTTGGATGGGAAAGGATCTTAAAGACTATTTAGTTCCAACCCCTCTGCCATGGGCAGGGATGCCATTCACTAAATCAGTTTGCTCAGGGCCCCATCCAACCTGGCATTGAACACTTTCAGGTATGGGACATCCACAGCTTCCCTAGGCAACCTCTTCCAGCACCTCATCACTGTGTAGGTAAAGAATTTCTTTCTAATGTCTAAACTAAACCTGCCTTCTTTCAGTTTAAAATCATTGCCTCTTGTTCTGCCTCTATCTTCTCATATAAATGCTCCTTTAAGAAACTGGAAAATTGCAATGAGGTCTCCCTGAAGCCTTCTTTTATCCTTGCTGAATAATCCCAGCTCTGTCGACCTGTCTTGATAGGAGAGTTGCTCCTTCCCTCTGATCATCTTTGTGGACCCTTCTGTGGACTCACTCTAACAAATCTATGTCTTTCATGTACTGAGGACCGCAGGGATGGATGCAGCACTCCAGATGGGGTCTCACAAGGGCAGAATAGAATGAGATAATCCCCTCTCTCACCCTGCTGGTCGCACTCCTTTTGATGCAACCCAGGATACAATTGGCTTTTGGGGCTGCAAATGCACACTGTTGGCTCATGTCCAGCCTCTCACCAAAAAGAACCGCCAAGCCCTTCTCAGGGCTGTTCTCAATGACATCTACTCCCAGCCTGTTCTCATGTTTGAGACTGCCCTGACCCAAGTGCAGCACTTTGCACTTGGGTTTGTTGAAGATCATAAGGTTCTCATGAGCCCACTTCTTAGGTTTGACCAGATCCGTGAGCTCCATTACTGATTTACCACCAGAGGTGTGTCTCTGGCACCTCCCCTGGACAGCATTGTGTCCAGAGTTAGAACCTGCATCATATAGGCACTGCAGCTCACCAACATCTGGACGGTTTCTTCTGTTTAGAGATATCTTGCGGTCCCCCAGCTCATGTAGAGAATGCTCTGATTCGTGGTAGCTTCTATCAGTATGGAGACATGATCACCTATTCATGCTACAGTGGGTACATGCTGGAGGGGCCCATGCGGAGCATTTGCTTGGAAAACAGAACGTGGACAACACCGCCTACCTGCAAAGGTAAGTCTTTTTTATTAACAGAAGGATATCTTAACTTGCCATAAGCACAGAGGTGTCATCCTATGTGCAATAAAAATGAAAGTGAAATTTTTGCTAGTTTCAGTGCAGTTGTAGTTTCATTCATGGCATTTAAGGTCCAGGTTCTTGCTTTATTTCCAAGTTAAAGAGAAGGCTTCTGCAATTTTTCTCTTTAGTCCTTCCTAGTCTTACAGTTTCTTTTGCTACAGTGTTGTATCCCACACCTAGGATCCTTTCTCCTGACATCTTTTGTGAGAAAATGGCAGAACCAGTCATCTTTCTGACAAGCTGAGATGTTTCAGAGAAGCACTGCCAGTCAGTTTTTCACAGTCAAAAATCAAACACTGCAGAAATCAAAATAGAACAAATGGGTGCTTATGTTTAAAGTGTGGCAGGTCCTGAAAATCAGTTTGCAATAAAAGATAGATTGATACAACTGATTAATAATACACACTAAGCACTCTAGAAAATTCATAGGTTTAACAATATACCAAAGTCCAGCCTTTCTACACTTGGCATACCAGCAGGTATTTGTAATTTTTCAGTCTGTTGAGCTAAAACATTCACTTGTTTAAAGCAAAGAATTAACTCTTCCATACAAGAAGATTCAAATAAATGAAAAGATTTGAACAGAAAATGGGGGTAACAAACACAAAACAGAAGAGATGACAAACTCAACAATAAAAAACATATATAAGCATATTCAAATACTAAGGTAAAGCCATGGATGAGACATAGCAAAAGAGTTCCAGGGTCATAGGGCTTTGGTGGAAGAGATCTTGCCATCTGCCATTTCCATATCAGAAGCTTGGTCTCTGCTGCTGGGTGGCTGTGGAACAGTGAGTTAGCTGTAACCTGAAGTCTTATTTCAGACTGTGGAACAGCCACCATATGACAAGTTGAGCTTTAGGTATTCCATTTAGAAAGCAAAAAAACCTTACAACACAGCAGTGGCCAGTCACAAGCAACCCCATTCTGTAACGTGGCCAGTCACAGGCAGACCCATTCCTGTTCACACAGAAGAAGAAAAGTTCAAGGACACTCACCTGGGAACACTGGAGCCATTATCAGAATTGTCAGGTCTGCCTCTCCTCCTGCAAGTCTCAGCTCCCCATGTCAAAATAGAAGCAACAGCTCTTCCTTCCTCAGAGACTTTCTGTTTAGGTCAGAAGCCCTTTGGAGATAGAGGATTCTATACTGCACTAAGCCTGGCTAATCATGGACCCCTCATCAGTTTTTTTATATGAATTCTGACAGCAAAATATTATGAATGCTGACACCTAAACAAGCTGAGTTGCCCTACTCTATGAAAGCAGGCACTTAGTTAAATTCCTGTATCTGATAGTTATAATGTCTTGCCTAAAAATCATGGTTCAGTAGAGCATTTTGAGGAGAACCAGAACCAAAGAAGTGGGCTTGAAACTCCTGAATATTTCAGGAATAGAGCAGCTTCTCCTGAAAAACAGGTTTGTCTTCATTTTGTGACCATGGCTTGCCACTGCCATGAAGAATTACCCATCAAGCAGCCAAGTAGAGAAGATTTGAAGGAAAAGCATCTGAGTTACTTCAGTTGTCATGATGTATCCAAAAGTTCTGTTGGAAATTCACATTACCAAAGCATGAGGCTGTTTCTGAAAAGTTTGTATTTCTAAACTGTGATTGCTACAGAATTCAAGGGATCTGTGCATAATAGCTACTTTACCTAAGTTAGAATTCATTAGCAAAATTATTTGGCTATTATCTATTCCAATTGTGACACTTCAGATTGTTCAACTGTCCCTTTAATATCACCAGCTTTACTTTTTATTCTTATTTTATATTTACAATTATACAATATTTTACAACAAACTCCCATATTTTATCCCAAGAGATGTAACTGTCTGCTAGGAAAGGTTCATGCCTCTGGTTACCAGCAACCAGGAAGGGCTCATCTGCAAAGCACTGTCAAACATGTTCTGTTTGCAACACGGCAGAGTCTACTGGGACTGTTCAGAGGAATAAGTATTAGGGAAAATTATTTTTAAAAAATGAAGTGAAGAGGTGAACAGATGATGAGGGTGGAAAACAAAGCAGGATAACCTGTGTATTAGGGGAGAGGAATAACAATTTCCCTCCTCTTTTCACCTAAAAGGGGAACTAAAAAGAGCTAAAGATGTTTCTGAGAGGACCATCCTGCATTTTCATGACGTACGTCAAAGTGATCTTTCAAAACTGCTTTATAATTATGTGAGTGATTTTCCTAACAAAAGTCCTACAGGACCCAAGCCTTTGTGGTCTACATCAGAAACAACATGAAAGCACTCTTTGTAATGACTCATGCTGCATTTCTTGTTTATGGCTGTGTGAGTGGATTATTAATGTGTCCTAAGCCTGCTTGAAACATTCTGTCCTGGTTGAACAGGTTAGTCAACGTAAATGTTATAATTAAAAAGCAGACTTCTTTAGCTTCTTTGGAAGAGCTCTCACCACAGCTGCACTTGCCTGAATCACTACTGGTTAGAGGTTGCCAGCCAGATTCTGATCTGAGTTTCACGGGTGAGAAGTATTAGCCTGGATCTGCTGATTGTAAATATCTGCAGGACTCGTCAGGCTGCACAGATGCACACAGCTTACCTGACTCCACTTAACTTCTTCCTGAAGTGCTCTAAAATCTGTCTTGTCTGTTTGCCCTCTTCCCACATCTTGCTGACTGTGAGTGGTCAGTGTGGAGCTGTCAACCAGAAAGTTCGTACTCCTTCAGCAAACAAGAACATTATGAGAGGGAAGCTGGGGCCTGAGGAAATTGTTCACTCGCAATGACAGAGAAGCTTTTTCCAAAGCTCAGAACAGATAACAGAATTTATTTTTCCCCTTCTGAGCTATGTTTGTCTTGCAGCAGTAATAATGCTTTTGTGTCCTGTGAAGATAAATTTGCAAGGGGATCTCAAAAGATTGATGCCGTGGATATGAGATTTACTACCAGTAACTAAAGTCACAATTGATGGTTCCTTTTCTCTCCCCAGCACATCAGGACTGCATTTGCCCTGCTTGCTTTTACAATAGCAAAAAATCCAAAAGATAATGACATCCCAGCTTAATTTCCAGTCCCAAGCATTTTTCTAGTTCTTGTCCATTGATAAGAATAATCCCCACAGCTACAGACAAATAGTCTCTGCTTGCCTAAATTGGTGTATAACAAGTGCATACCTAGGGATGATACAGTCTCGTCCAGTTTCATAACCAGGACCTGGGCAGAAATCCAGGAAAAGCCTATCTCTGCCTGACATCTGATTACTGAATGTCATGGAGTTGCCATCCAAAGCTATTTGTAACTCTTGGAAAACCTGCATCTTCTACATTGACAGTGAGAGAAAATACATTTCAGAGAACTTATTTCATGGACTTTGAATTTAACATGGGATATCATTTATACATGAGTCTTTTATCTCACATGCCATTATACATTTGTGGAATATCGTTTAAATGGTGTAGGTCACACAAAGCTTTAAATGGTGTTTTCATTGCTCAAAAGAAATCTGTTTGGCACACTGTTCTGCTTTAGTCAACACCCAGAGACAAGCTGTCTGTGTAGTAATAGATATTTTTGCAACAAAAATTTTCAAAATCACAGTTAAAATATTGCAAATTATGTTAACCTTTCAGAGATCTTTTCCCATTCTCATTATCAGCTGACACTTGATGGGAAGGCTCTTGAGATTGAAAAATAAAATGGCAGAGCTTTGGCCTCATTTCAACAGACTCCAAGCTGTAGCTTGCATCTTGGCATGGCTTAGCTCCAGGACTGACTCAAGTTTGTCTCTCTGAGGGAAAGATTTGCATTCTTTCCAATGTGGGCTTCAGGTTTGAACAGTATTTCAGTGTGCCAATCCACTGTTTGTATTTAACGCTAATATTGTACAAGATCTGAAACACTCAAAGCTTAAATGCATATTTTGGTCACCTAATGACTAGTTAAAGATAGGATGCAATTAGCAGTTCATATTGAGTTTCCTGAGATTACTGTCAGTCTGATTACTTATTTGTTCTGTAGTATTGTCTCGAAGGCACAGTTTTTCATTTTCCCTGTATAGTATGTACACCAACATGACGAAGATTGTACTTCTTCTAATGATCTTTAAGTATAATATGTTTGTGCATAGCTTTCACATGATTTTCTAAAGTAGTCCTGGTTTCCCTGGATGTATGAGACAAGACACAGTGCAGTGTTATAGAAATGACAATGAAGTCCAAAGTCTATCCAGTCCAAGCAACATACTGGCCCAGCATGATGGAGTCCACTCCAAATTCCTCACTTTTATGATCAGGTGCTTATTAATAGGAATGCAAGCCAAGGGGTACCAGTCAGCATGAATGCTAAGTGAGGTTTACAGTCACACTTTGAGTTCTACAGATGAACACTTTCTGTGCCAGTGCTGCACCCTTTTTGGTCACTTCTCCTTATGCTGGATGATAGTGCAGTAAAAATTGCCTGTTCTACCACGCAGTGTTAATCTTACTTTAGACACACCATATATTAAGCCAGATGGCATTATCTTGGTGTTTCATACCAAGGGTAGAAGAAAGCTTGATTCCATTCCAGAGCCAATTCAGAAGGCCTGAGGAAGGGGTGAGGAAGGTAATAGGTTTTTATGGTGTATTGTATGGGTATTTTCATTTTGTTTTACAAAAGTTAGTGGGAAAAACAGATAAAGCATAGTGTCAGCCTTGGAACATTTTCCAAATAATTTATTCCACTATAAATAGGTCTACATTTTCATTCTTTCCATGGACAATTTTTTGGTTGTCTTAATGGTTCCCACACTCTTGCTTACAGTACCTAATCAAACACACAGAGCCAGAAGATGATGTAGCCCTTGAAATCAGAATCAAGCAATGTTTCTGAACTTCACTGCATTTGTTTGTTCTGCTCTAAGCTTTACAACTGCAAAGACCTGTGCAAGATGCTGAGTTGCTAGGCTTCTAATTAACTGTCCTGAATTAGTAATGAAATTGTGCTGTTTCCAGCTGTCTGCCGGTTCCCGTGCCAGAACGGTGGCATCTGCGAGCGACCCAATGCCTGCTCTTGTCCCAATGGCTGGATGGGCCGTCTCTGCGAGGAGCGTACGTACATCATCCCTAACAGTAATCTCTAGGGTGTTGTAGGTAAGACAAGTGAATTTACCACAGTGAACCAGGTGGGAAAATAAAAAAGTATAAGAGTCAAAACCATAAAAATCGTTAATACATTCTGCTTGAAAAATGAAAAAGATCAGAGAGGTATATATTTATGGCTTGTTTCTAGAAAAATAACCACTCCCTGACATCTTCAAAGTAAAACAAGCACTATTTAAATTGATGTGATTTTGTTTCTGGGTGCTCTTTCACTGTGGTTGAAGAACACCTTGTTTCAGTTCTCCAGAGTCTGTTTCTAACAGCACTACCTGTTAGCTTTGGGGAACAAACAGGGATTAGAACAGAAGAGAGGTGACTGTTCTGCTGGAGGCTGCATTAGTTTCTTGGCTTCCATATTTATCAGTCTGTGGTTATGAACCGCAACAATTCATGTTCAAATAATGCAATGTGTTACCTTTTCCATGCTATCCCTGCTGACCTGTGTATTTCTACCTCACAAATTCTAGACTGGCTTTTTCCTGTCATAGATCTCAGAATGGTTAGAGAACTGGACCTGTTCTCACTGAAAAGAACCAAATCTGACTCTTGACTGGGTCAGAAATTCCTTGGGTAACATTTGGGAATGCCAGTTTGAACCATGTTTCACTTTTTCTTCATGGTGGTCTTAGCACAAGGAATTTGGGAGATTTAACCCTTTTAGGCTGCATGAGGAGCCTTATTACTGTACACATGGTAAGGCATGGGTCTATGTGGATAGAAAGTACCCTTACTGTATTTAGTATTCAGTATGGCCCTGATGTAAGGCTTTAGCATTTCCAAGAACATCTACAGCAGGGGTGGTGTCACTGTCCCTGAATCTGAGTCACTGCCCCTGACTCTGAGTATACATGGAAACCTACAAAAATTGTGCACATTCTCATCTAGTTCTTGGAGAAGAATATGGTTCAAGCATTTAAGATGTATCATATGTTAAATGGTCCTCTGAATCTATCTCTGCAGCTTTCAAGTCTTCTCTGTGACAGTGTCAGTTGCACATGGCACAAATTAGTGGTAGATACAGAATGAGAACAAGAGGTTCAGCAAGTTTTGTCTTTTTGCATTTACGGAAACTCCAGTCATGTGGTACATTCACACAGGCCCTTTTTTCTGTCCCTGTGACTGTCACTATCACCACAGCCATACATGCAACTCAGCCTTGTAAGTCTCACAGTTTCAGCAGAAACTGTGAAGTAGTACCAGACACAGAAACTGTGTCTGACAAAATTGTGTTTGGCATCCCACAGCTGAGTTTATTAGTTTCATCAGTATCTTGACATTTGAAGCATTCTCCAGAACCAGCCATTTCATTTATGATCCCAGCTCTTTCAATCTGTCATCCCAGCTCAGGAAAAGAACTTGCACAATTGGTCAGTGCAACACCAATTTTGCATTGCTTGTCAAGCAAAGTGCACCAGTGAACAGAAAAGATGGACTTAGTCTTTGAAGTTAAGGGCCTGTTCTGGAAGCCCAAGGAATTTCTGAATGCTAGCACTGAGCACACATCTGTCAGGATCAGGCCACAATAAGGCTGCTGACAGAATTTAGTCACCTTGTAGTTCACAGAACATTTCACAAAAAAGGTAAGATCCATCTTCCTAAGAGAGTCCTGTCCATTCTAAAAAACAGGCAAGCTACTGCAAGTTTAATGAGATAGAAAAGTATTTCTCAGTGATAAGGGTTAGTCCATGTGAGGTCCATGGAAACTCATAATTATTTTCTTATCCAAGCTGACGGCACCTGCTCAGCTTGACCTCTGCTGTGCAGCAGAAGAGGAAGAACCCCTACCTCAGTCTTCTTCAGACCTCATTCACCCTCCCAATATAAAATTCTAATGGAAGTGCCACTTGAGGGTCCAAATTTGAGACCCAGCTCAACCCTTACTCTTATTAGAGCATGTACCCTCAAGTACTTTTTTCACATAACATAGTGGAGATAAGAGTTTTGTGAAGGTACTTAAATCCTGAACACATGGGAGTTTTGCAGATCTGCTCACAGGAGCAGTGTAGCCTGATTGTTGCTCTGTCCAGAGGTCATCAGCTGCTTGGTATGTGCTTTGTTTCTTCCCCAAAGGTTCCAGCCCTAGTGTTGTATACAAAATGCCTTGTATCCAAGCTGCCTTGTATCCAAGCTGCCTTTCCCCAGGGGACTTATGGTCTCACCTGTCTCAGCACGTTTTTACTGGCCTAGACAAAGTGCTTTTCTATGGGCAGGGCATAGATTAACTTGTTTTGGATGCTACATCTGTGAGTCCAAAGAATTCATGAACAATCCAATTTTTTGTAATTAAAGTATGAACTGATTTTGTTAGCACCACCACAGAAGTGGCCAGTGTCTGTGGATATTATACCTGGGGTAAAAGCAAACAGCCCTGGCTCATTTCCCATGAACACAGAGCCTCCAAGCATCTGAGGGACTCTAGGAATTGCTCCAGCCTATCCATTTCTTTGCCACTACTCCTTGTCATACCTGGCTGCCATGCCAGCAGAATTTGCTTCTCATGCCTTGTGGGTAGATCCTGGTCAACTCCGCTGATACTCCATGCAAACACTTCAAGGGGTAGTGGAGTTTCTATTTAAACATAAGTTCATCTTTTGCACACTCTATTCTTTGCTTTCATGGGAGATAATGCTTTTCTCTGGTTCTCTGCTCTTCTCCTTAGCAATATGCATTCTGCCATGTCTCAATGGAGGTCGCTGTGTGGCCCCTTACCAGTGTGACTGCCCCCTCGGATGGACTGGATCACGCTGCCATATGGGTAAAACTTCTCACCTGCATTTTGTCTCACTTTTTATGACTCTACTAGCAATACCTAGCACAGTTCTCTAGGGACTCATGGAACTCCGAAGCTTCTTGCAGGAAAAGCTAGGCCTAGGCCTACAATAATATTCCTGGAGGAGTTGCTGTCCCCAGCTGTAAACTACTTTCAGATTAGTCCCTCCCTGATGAGTCTTTAAAATTCCCAGAAAATCTTGCTCTGGTAAAGGACAGACAGTATTCCCAAAGTACTCTCTGCAAAAAGCAGTGCAAAGGAGAAAGGGTTTCCAGGGAGAAGAATAAAACAATTCTTCTCAATTCCAAGTGCATGATTTTCATTTTCATCTTCAGGAAATTCAGGTCATCATTAAATTGATAAACAAGCTGCAGGTATTGTAGAGGTTTTTCACCACATAGCTGTCTGGTTTGGTGGATTCCCACTAATTGCCTGGGTACTGAATCAGGAAAGAGAGCAGAGCAAAACAAGGATTTAAGGGTGGTTGAGTTTAATGGGTACATTAAACATGGCTGCCTTACATTAGGTTATCATCTAAGTTCTCTGAACAAATCCAATGTGCACTTCTTTTTACTAGATCTCTTACTTGCGTCTAACCAAAGGTGAAGGGCATGGAGCACACAAAAATAGCGAGGGGTAGGAGGGTAGTGATTCTGATGTCCAGGTCCGTGTCCTGACCAGTCAGTTTGTGTGAGATGAGGTTGGCTGCAGTTATGGAAAATATTTGAACCTGAGGCTTAGAATATAGGGTTCCATATCAAAACTGAACAAATGCCAGGTTTTGAAAGACTTTTCCCTGTGAAAAGACAGTAAAACTCAGCAACTGAGTTGTTACTGAAATGTCTTTCAATCATTATTAGATCTTAAACAGTTACAAATATTAGCTATTTTGAAAAATATCTTTTACAGTTTCTTCAATGTATTTTATGTCCGGGTGCACCTTAACTTATTTTTAACAGAGATTTAACATGAAAGCCCAGTTTTGCCTTCCTGCAAGACTTGGAAATAGCTGATGGTGTGAGCTGGGAAGGAATCCATGCCTCTGTTAATGAATGGTCATAGTATTTGTTTAACTGACAAGAATAGTGATTTTAGGGGATAAGCTGTGTGATACACTGCAAACCCAACACTTCTGCAGAAAACTGAAATACCAGAAGGAGCATTTTAACTCTGAACTATTGTCTTTTGAAGGGACTCTTGCCTAACACATAATGCATCATTTCCGCTCGTATTTTACAAGCTTTGCAGCTGTAATAGGTGCTTGAGGAGGATAGATGGCTTCTTCACTTTTGGGCCAGCAATTCAAATCTGTACAGGCTTGACTTACTTTTCAGTAGCTAAAGGGAAAATTCTAGTGAACAATTGCATCTGCGTCATAGACACTGCTTATGAAGTCTTAATCACTTCTTGTTTCAGCTACTGATATTGACATTATGCTGTGACAGAGAAGTACTTCAGTGACAGCTAAAGATGTTGCAATCAAATGCTTCATTCCAAAATCAAAAGTAATTTTCAACATTACCTACATGGTGCACTTAATTGTATATGGATGGCTTATCACTATAGCCTCCTGCCATTGTTTGTTCTTGTTTGGCCCAGAGGAATTTGAGTCGTTTTTTCAGATTCCTGTGACCCGTCATTTACATTTCCTGTAATTCCGTGTTAATCAGTGTTTCCTGATGCATATTCCTTGCAAAAATATTATCCAGCCTTTGTCCTCACTAGTATCTTTAGGTCTGTCCTCTATGTATGGCATTATCTACTTCAAAGTATTCACATCTTTCAATTTTCCTGCAATAGACATGTCTGTGTTTGAAGTACCTCATTAAGTGCGTATCTAAATTGGTTCTATAAATTGTATGGTTCTTTACCTTTCAATCTCAAAACTGATTGGAAGACTTGAAACTTTGACTTTTGTTTGATTACTTGATATCTTTGCGTTAGACTGTCACAAGAAAGCATGTTCAACTAGGCTCAGCATGACCTGGAAGGTAGACAAGGGATTTTTCTCTAACACCCTGTTGCACCTAGTCTCACCTCTTAGGGCTATCCAGTGTCTTTCAGAACCTTACTGTCACTCTCTGCTTCCTTTCCTTGTCTCCATATAGGTGCCATTGTGTGAAATCTTACTCCTTGCTTACTGTTGATCTGCACATGGCTTTCTGACCTTCAACTTCCTCTGCTGTCTCATTCTATACTTTTTTACCATGTTTGATGTCTGCTTGTCTTGGCTAATGTTAAGCTGTCACATTCCTTTTTTTAAAAAAATCTACATGTTAATCCTATTCTCCAGTTTATGTTATGACTCACCTAATTCCTCCTCCTTCTTCCACTTTCCTTTGTTGTCTTAACTGGAATCAGAAACAACAGAATTTTTAAGGCAATGTAAAATTATACACTGGCTGCTTCATGCAGCTCATACAATGCAGCAAAAGTAGTAGAAAGAGTCAAATCACACTTAGCAGACGTGTGCTTCTCAGGCTGCCCTTTCCATTCCTAACAGAGTAAGGCAGGATGGATTTTCAGTGCTCTGCTCCTTAATCAGCTTGTTGTGGTTGTGCTCATTAATGCAAATTTGTGTGTGTGTTTGTATGCAGCTGTTTGCCAGTCGCCTTGCTTAAATGGTGGGAAGTGCATACGACCAAATCGGTGCTACTGTCCCTCTTCCTGGACTGGACATGACTGCTCTAGGTAAGTGTTGCTGAGCACTGTCCCAGAGCTAGGCTGAATCACACCCTACTGAAGTCTAAATCTGAACAATGAGCAAATAATTTTAACATTTCGAGCATCTCTAGGTTCTGTAAAACAGTAACCTTAAGATGCCTCAAGATTTATGGGCAATATGGATAGATCTTAGAG
This sequence comes from Aphelocoma coerulescens, assembly GCF_041296385.1. NCBI lineage: Eukaryota > Metazoa > Chordata > Aves > Passeriformes > Corvidae > Aphelocoma > Aphelocoma coerulescens. The sequence goes on from NW_027184085.1 coordinate 53,967,380, forward strand.
AGTACTGTGCAAAATTATTGCCAAACTTCTAGAAAGCTCAGAAAATTGTAAATTGACATGTAAGCAGACAGGCAAACCTGCAATGTTTAGACTGGTTTTTCATGATGTAAATGGAAGTGGAGTTTTGACATGGAATACAGAATATTCTTCAGGAAATTTTAGTGGCCTACTGTTTACTAGAGTTCATTATGAACTGTATATACCTCAGCTGGGTCCATGTTCAAGACTAGGCTCATGCAAGAGTTGTTATAAATAATAGGTCATCTTACACCCAGCGTTGAGTGATGTAATCGTTTAAAGAGTACGACACACTGCCTCTGAGGCAAGTCCCAGTTCAAATCTCCTGGCAGCTCTAGGGCCATAAAACACATGATAGCAAAAATGTTTATACCTCGACTCACACAGGCTCCTGCTGAACACACTGGTCATTATCCTGGAGAGCTAAATAAGAACCACATGAATATTAATATTTTTCTGCAGGAGACAGACAAAGCCTGTGACATTAGCCCTGCAGGATTGAGTCTAGTAGCTTGTCCCTTCCAGAACTGTTTAAGAGGAAGTTTCCCAAACACAACTGCGTGGGTGAAGACAGAAACAAGCTCTGACATCTGTTTCATATTTTGTTAAGCTTTGGCCTCCATTACCTGTGGCTCTTTATGGGGTATGATACCTTTCTGACAATTCTAAAATAATACAGGCAAATGCCACGATAGCGGAGAATCACTGCTGCAGGTTAACAAGGTGTGATTTATAAGGGGAAGCTGAAAGATCCCAAAGCTTTTACCAAAGATCCCAAAGCTTTGTTCAGCATGCAGAACAAGACTAGCTCCAAACTACTCTGTGATAAGCCATGACTAAAATTAAATGTCAGATATCTCTATTCCCCATGCCCACTGTCTTCTTCTCTTTGAGCTGTGGCACTCTAATCCCTGGTATACTTTCAGACACTATCCTCTTGTACCTCACTATTAATCGTTTGGTATGTTCAGCACACCACTGATTTTATTTTGTTTGGGTTTTTCAATGCAGGAAACGGAAGGCTGGATTCTATCCCTTTTAACATCAGAGCAGCAATTCTACATTCAGATATCTTTCTTCAGCCTAGGCACCAGGGCTTGGAATCTAATGCGTTGTAAATCAAATCCATTGTTTCCTTTCCCCCACCCCTCCCCAGCTCCCTTGTTTTGTATTTTATTTTGTGATACATTTTTACAATACCTTTCAATTTTTAAAGAAATACTCTGTATTTTTCATTTACAAAAGTGTTATCAAATATATGCTGCTACACAGATGTCATACACACATACACATACAAATGTAAAGATTCCTACAGTCCACTGAGGAAGAGGTTGTTTAAAGTGAAATCCCTCCCATTTCTTACATTAAGTAAACTAATTAAACTGTACTATACTGCCAACTATGATTAAACAGAATATGGCAATTCTGCTTACCAGCTGCCAAAGCATACTACTGTCCAGCAACTCAACAGTAAAGAGTGTTACACAAGGCTGACAGAGCCACTAAACTCTGCATTGGGCCTGTCTCTGAATTTCAGCTGATAAAAATTATAACTGCATGTGATAAAGTCTGTGTTGTAACCACCATTTCTGGTGAGCATAAGGAGAAGATTCTGTAGTGTAGTTTATGTGACATTAACTTCATTGGAGAGTGACTTAATGGGAGGCATCTGCATGAATTTTACCTGAGATTTCTTGGTTAAATAGTCAAAATTGTAAAAGAGATGAGGGAACATCATCTCATTGAGAGAAGAATGGACTAAGTCTAGCCAACAGGAGCCTTTGAAGCTTTCTGACCTACAGGCAGTGCAGGTGTAGCTCTAAACTGGATAATCCAGGAGCCAGCAGTAGGAAGCAGGCAGATCTCTGAAACCTGCACTTTCCTTTTGCCATGGGACACACCACCTGCCTGTAACCACCATCCCTTTCCTATGTAAATGAAGTACATATCTAGCAGCTATCTGCTAGGTGAATGTTTTTGATATCTGGGGTTTGGGTCCCAATTTTTGACTGCCCCTGAGTTGGAGAGTGAAGGCAACAGTTACGTTTACAGGTGAAAGCTTGCTATCTGCATTTTTGTTATGCAGAACAAAAAAACTGGAAAAAGCCTGTTTTGAGAACACACACAGGTAAAAATGCTTAGCTGACTGAGAAATACTGAGAGCACACATGCTATCAGATGTCTCATTCTCAGACTGGTGATCCCATTGCATCTGAGGTAAGCACACACCTGAGTGCCACCATTAAGTCATGCTCTGATGAACGGAAATGCTAAGATTTATGATTAAGTAGGGTGGTGGAATTACAAGGCAGAAATCACATGCATTTTTTGAAGTCACATATGTGGTAATTGTCATCAGTTAGCAAAAAGTCTGATCTATGAAAAAAGATCTTAGAGTCAGAACTGGAGAGTCATTGATCAGAAGCTCCATTTTTCCCAATAGTAACAGAAAAGTGTAATTTGCAGTCATCATTGGGAAAGAAAAAGGAGAAATAAATTTTACCTTCTGTAGCTTCCTATTCCTGCTTAGCTACCCTCCAGATTAAGAGTGTGCACAACTGCCCCACCCCACTCCCCTTCATGGATGTACTTTCTTTTATGCATGAACCCTGACACCAAAATGAGCTCACAGTTACAGTAACAGGGCTCTAGTAAATACTGACACATAACTGATGGCTGTTAGCCCAAGACCAGAAACAGGGAAGAAAGAAACAAGCAAAGTTTTCAGCTATTAGGAGCTTTCAGCCAATTAAAAAAAAAAAAACAAACAGATAGTAAAAAATAGGAGTCATTAGGGGATCAGATTAATGTGAATGTAGATTCTTTCCCAGTGGGAGCTGCAACCAGCTGAAGAGTTGTGGTTTTAGCTCCCACAACCTTCTTTTTCTAATGGACTCTGCTAGCACGTAGCAAAAATCTTCTCCCAGCTCCACAGCCATTGATGTTTGCAGCTTTGACTGAAGTTAGTGTCCAGTAAGTAATGTCCACATTTCAACACACAGTCACCACCATTTGTAGGCACTTTGTTGCTTGACTTCCTTGCTGCCTTACCAGTAAATGAAGGGAAGCTGCAGTGAGTAACACAGGACTTCTCAAGGGAAAGAGTGCATAGGCGAGAAAAGCAGATCTTAATTTATATGTCATTCTCATGTTGGTGTCCCTTTTCCAATGTGCTTCTCTGGTGTGTGCCCTGATTCTGTCCTGGTCATCTCCAGAGCAGAACAGCAGTGGTGAGGAGAGTGCTTAGATCTAGCAGGACATTGCTGGAGAGTTTAGGGCTGCAGAATAGCTTTTAGCACCTCAGCTTCACACTAGTGACTAGTATGTGGAGTCCCAGGAGCAACCCAGTCAACATGTTTTGTAATATGTGGTGTTAGGACAGAATAGCTGAAACTAGAGGCTGTTATATTAGTGCTATTGATGATGTTTTGATACTTGCTGGAATATTTTCCCCTCCCTACCCAGTACTGTATTGTCATTTATGTCACTGCTTGTTGTGTGTTTTAAACGACTTCCATGTGATGCACTTTACACTGTAAATAAAGCTGCACCCTGTTTAGTACCTATATAGAGGCAACATTGCACTCTTTTCATAATGCCTCACAACAATGGTATTAACCTACCCTTTAGGATCTGCTGGCACAGACTACAGAAATAGACCTCCACTCAAGCAGAAAGACAAAATAATGGCCAGCAATCTTAAAAGGTTGTGTTGGATTAGTTCAGGTTTGATCTGCAGATAAAAATGCAGCTAGCACCTCATTTTTCAAATCCTTTCTGTTTCTAGGGCATAGTTTTAAACCTTTAAGAGCCAAATTTACCACTGGCATAAAGATTAATATCTGTTTCACTCACTACTGATGGAGATACAACTTGTTTTATTCTGCACCAGTACTGGAATTTTTAAAGCTATGGAAATGCCCGTATTCCTGGAAAGATGAGGTAAAGAATGACTGTTGCAGAAAGAAAACTTTCTAACTCAAACATCACTCATCCAAACAAGGAGCACATATGACTTAACAGTCAAAAGATTTAGGATGTGAAGCTTTTGGAGGTAATATTGTAAGCCTGTCAAGGTTTGGATACACAAGCATTAATGGAGACTTGGAAGTGCAGAAAGTGGTCAATGTTTGAAAGCCTTCCCCTAAGCCAGCTACTCAAAAGGTGGTGTGAGGTTACTGATAGTGTTGTTAATGAAGCCCTGAAATTTGATGTGTATCTTATAGAAAAGATAGAAATCTGCATCTCAGATTTCCCGTACGTTAAATACTGGTAATAATCATGAGTGGGAACAGCTGGGCTGCCTGTGCACATGGACTCAGATCTTGTGCATGCTCTAGAAACACAGAGAACTGCTTTATTTAAAGGCAAGTGTGGTAAGAACAGACTCTTTCCCTGGCCCTGTTCTCTTTGTTGTGAACACTGAACAAGCTAAAACTCTGAAAGGAGTCTACTGACACCTATGTCTCTCTGCTTGGAAGTACACTGGGAAGTGTTTGTGTGTGACTGATCTCACGGCGGCGGGGCACTGGACAGGGTTAGTGTGTGCCAGCAGTTGTCATCATGAGGAGTCACCTTAACAGTCTGACCAGAGATCTCTTTTGCGTCTCAGCGCAGGAACAGTTTGTGCATCTCTGAGTTGCCTTAGAGCAGTTTGGATCCTCACTGCAGAAGGATCCCTGCTGCTTTTACTGCACTGCAGATTCTTCTCTGGGATAACATACTCTGACCACACATTTCCAGCAGTAAGATACAGGAATTGCAATACCCAGAGGCAGCCCAGGTGGAATATGCAGTATCATTATTGATCTGTTTCTCTAAGGTTATTTCCACTCGCGCGCATGATGCAGAGCACTTCTTCATATATCCATCCCATGTAAGATGAGCTCCTCTCCCAGCAGCAAGGCTGCATTTCCATTACCCTTGTTTTCTAGCCTGATGTGTTGCTAGTGCCTGCCAATATCAAGGTCTGTGGGCTTGCCACCTGTCCCTGCTGAGCTTGGAGCACTGCAAAAGCTGATGCTCTTCACAAGCTTATAGGCATGGTTCTTCAGCGCAGGCTTGTCCATCCTGCCAGATGTGCCTCCTGTAGATAGACCAGCATGACCACTTTGTGCTGTAAGAAGTATCATGGATGGCCTAGTGAACAAGACACTTGAGTTTCTCCCAGCCAGTGGCAGAGACTGTGCCACCACAAGAAAGTCACTTCAAGTCTTCCCATTTTACAGGTCAGATGAGCTCTTCCTTCTCCCCCAAGGTCCTGCAGATTTAAAACAACAGATGAGATTTTAGCATGATTATCACATTTACTAATGGTAGCTCTTCTGTAGATGTCGTCTTCCACCTCATTGCTAGTTCAGTGGACCAGCACTAACCTTGATCTTTTCAGTCTAGTGTCTTTGCTGAATGTAAATCTTATTCCTTCAAATTTTCATTTGCAACCAACATCTGCTGAACAGATTGTTCTGAAAACTCAAGTTCTCTCTCTGTCTCCAGAAACCTTGAGGCTATGGCAATGTCATTGATTGCAGAGTGGCACCAGTTCTGTTTGGACCCAGAGCCTGCATGCATGGCAAAGGCCAGAAAAGGAGGCTGCTGGGCAGGGACAGGTTGTCACTGTGATACTGCTGGCCTGCACCACATAGGAGGCCAGGATCATGGTGAGGACTGACCCTGGATCTCTGCTCAGTGCTCTTCTCTCCTCGATGACAAATTTTGCCATGCTGTATCCCAGCAGCCTCAGGAAATCAGTCTGTTGATATGCAACCAGGTGGCAAAGAACAATCACAGCAGTCACCACTCCCAGCTCATCTATACCCCACAAACAAATCCAGGGCTTTCCTGGCTGCCTGTTAGTCATGCCTTCCCTTCCTATCCCCTCCTAGCTGCTTCCTCAGTACAGTCCATTTATTTCACTCTGTTTTCAATAGTTTGGCTGTAGTACTTCCTCCTCATTTGGGAGTGGCATGATTTTTTGTAGCTAAATTAGAAGTGGCCAGAATTCATTGGATATGAAGCCAGCAGCCTCACTGGCTGGGAGGGAGGCACAGTGTCAGCTGCTGCTGCCTGGCCTTGCCTTGCTTTGCCTTGCCATCCCTTCCTCTTGCACTCCTTGGCCATGCTTTTCATTTTACAGATACTTGGTTATGCTTGCAGCTGCTGGGTGTGTGTCTGCATTTTCCAGGCAGACACCAAAGGCACAGAACAGAGGCACATCCAGATCAGCTTGCAATAGCTGGGGAGAAGATGCTGTTGCCTTTTCCCGCTGCACTGCAGCAGCCTAGGGTTGTCCTTTTCCCTGACATCTGCTCCACTGTTGTGGCTCACAACTGATTTCTGCATCTATCCTTGTGCAGCAGGATAGATGCAGTTTCATAGGCGAGGTCACGACCAGGGTCCTGACCTGGTGCACAGGACACAGGAGTCCAGTGATATGCAGAGACCCCATCTACCTCATGTGTACAGTAGGCCGGTCCCAAATATTTTTCAGTACCAAGGGAATTATCAAGGGAATTACTGTTCTTGGCTGCTTCTGGAGGGTGCAATATCAACTGGCAGCCTCCAAGCCACACATAGCATCAAAGCCAGGCTGCATGCCTATCCCTGGCTCAGCTGGGGAGGCAGACAATTCCTCAAGGAAAAGGTAGGTTCACTACACGCTCTGCAAAAAACAAAACCTTGGAGTTGGACCTTGTCCTGGCTCCACCACTGCCTGTTCACCCTGGAAGAGGGTGGAACCAGGAAATAACACCAGGAACCAGACATGGGAGCCCAGGAAGGATCATAGTCCATCCCTGGGAAGTAGGATGGGGGCAGAAATGCCTGCAGTGGTTACTGGTGGTGCTGAACAGGGACAGTCTTACAGCTCTGCCCAGAGAGAACCTGGACACAACTCCGGACCCATCGCACCTAGCATGGGGCATTTGGAGAATTCTCAAAGGTGAGGGGAGGTTTTTCCATGCTGGAAAAGAAGGGGTGGCAAAATGGGAGGCTGTGTGGTATGACAAGAACAGAAACCTCAAGAAAGCTGCAGTTTAGAAACCACTCAAGTTAATGGTCATGTCATACAACCATTAAGGGTATTTAATTGCACCATGCAGTTTAAAACATGTTTAAGCATTCTTCTGGGCTGCAGCCTTAGTCATCACAAGATTATAATAAATATGAAAAATTGTGTCTGCCCTGCAGACACTGGTTAGATGGCTGCTAAGTGCCTGGCACTGAATATTTGCCATCAGCTGAATGCAGAAAGTTGATAAAAGAGGTGGCTGCCCAGTCAGGTATTGCTAGGCCAGATGTCGGGTTTGATTTTACTAAATAGCTTGGTTAACAATGTAGGGTAAGGGATAAAGAGCTCATTAGTTAATCTTGTTTATTGCAGGGAAGTGCTATAAGCACCTGTGAGAATAAATTATGTGAAGGAAGGATAATCATATCAAAGGAAAATTATGTGAAATTAAAGTTAGGAATGACAAGTCAGTGCTTCCTGAGGGGAAAAGAAAAAAAAAAAAAAATGAATGTGCCCCTGGGGAGGGAGGGAAGTGTTAAGGCAGGCTGGTGAGCTGGCTGTTCCCACCCCCACTTGCTTTGGGCTTCATGCCTGGAAACAAACAACAATGGCAGAGTCCTAGGCAGATGAGAGGAGAGCAAAACCAAGACCAGCCCACAGCACTGTGGAGATGCAGCAACAGAGCTTGTGTAAATTTTGTTTTGTCTTACTTTTGGTCCCACAAAGGTATGATTTCTCTCATCAGCACCAGTGAGATAATGTTGCTGCTATTCCTGTGTGTGCTGTTATATGAAGCTGGCAGCTGGTGTCCACATGGGAGGAGGAGGAATGTCACCAAGTCTAGAGTCACAACGCTCTGAAATGCCAGATAAATAAGGGAGATAAACACAGCCAGCCAGGGGCGGGGGGCAAGCAGACCCTGTTCATGCCACCAAGGATCACGCTGCACAGCACCTGCTCAGAGTGTGGTTTTGCAGCCTAAATGTTCCAGAAGCATGGGGTTCTTCTGATTTCATCCCTGGTAAGAATAAATAAACCAGATAAGAGTGGCTGCTGTGTATAAATACCACATTTGAAGACACTTCAGAGAGGAGTCACTGATGGTGGCTATGGGGTTATATAAAACACAGGATTGAATATAAGTGGAGTAAATATCCCACTGTACCAAAAAGCATGTAAGTTTTCTGAGTTACCTGTGGGCTGGTCTCCCTGTAAGGAGACACTAGACTAGAGTTGAGTTAGTGTAAAACAAGGCATGATACATAATAATAAGCACACTGTACAGTCAGACAGCTCAATCCCGAAGGTTTCTTATATTTCTGCTTTCAAGAAGCTACTGGGGTTTTTCTGAGAATTTCAGGTTATTTAGGAAAAGATGCAGAAGTAGTATAGAATGCAGTACGGCTGGGGATGAATGACTTGGTACACGGACACCAGCACTCCAAAACCATCAAGCACTTAAGGACCAAGAATTAGAAGAAGGAGCCTTGTCCATCCACTTACATTTCCCAGAAGATCCAGAATTTCCCAGAATTGGGCCTTAGGGCAATAGAGGTAAAAGCTGTGCAGCAAAAGTGGAGCACAAAATCATAAAATTGTTAAGGCTGGAAAATATCTTCAAGAACATTGAGTCCAACTGTTAACTTCACACTACAAAGACCACTAAACCAAGTGCCATATTTACATATCTTTTAAATACCTCCAAGGATGGTGACTTCTGGGCAGCCATTTTCAATGCTTGGCAACCCTTTCAGTGAAAAAAATTTTACTAATATCCAATCTAAACCTCCCTGGTGCAACTTGAGGCTGTTTCCACTTGTCCTGTCACTTATCTGAGACCAGAGAACAACCCTCACCTGGCTACAACCTCCTTTCAGGTAGTTTCCTTTCCTCCAGGCTGAACATCCCAGCTCCTTTAGTTGCTCCTCATGAGACCTGTGCTCCAGAACCTTCCCCAGTTCCATTGCCCTTCTCTGGACATGCTCCAGCACATCAGTGTCTTTCTTACAGTGAGGTGCACAAATCTGGGAACAGCATTCAAGGTGGGGCCTCACCAGTGCCCAGTACAAGGGGGACAGTCACTGCCCCACAGTCCCGGTCCAAAACTATTGCTGATACAGGCCAGGATTCCATTGTCCTTCTTGGCCACCTGAGCTCCCTGCTGGGTCATGTTCAGCCAGATGTTGACCAGCACCCCACAGCCCTTTTCTGCTGGGCAGTTTTCCAGCCACTCCTCCCATCATCATGTGAGGTTGTTGTGACCCAAGTACATCTGGCACTTGGCCTTGTTGAACCTCATACAACTGGCCTCAGCCCACCATTCCAGACTGTCCAGATCCCTCTGCAGAGCCTTCCAGCAGATCAACACTCCCACTAAGCTTGGTGTCATTTGCAAACTGACTGCAGGTGCAGTCAGTCCCTTCATCCAGATCATCGACAAAGATTTTAAACAGAACTGACCTCAACACTGAACCCTGGGGTACACCACAAGGGACCACTTCCCTTTGAATTTTAGGGGCTTCAGTCTACTCCATATCCCTGCCTTTCAGTTCAACTACCTGAGGACAACCAACTTTAGTATTAAAGACTGGGGCAAAGAATACCTGAAGTAGGCTTGCACAAGAACTTGCCTTCACTGCTACCAAGTTCCCTGTCAGACCCAAAAATGCTCAGGACCCTGTCACATTTGACATGTATTTGGGTGCACTGTCTCTCTCAGCCCTGTCCTCATCACCAGTGAGTGCCTTTGGGCCCAAAAGAAGCTGCAGATATCCCCAGTAATTCATAGCTGGGCAAAGACCCTTCTGTGTGTATTAATGAAATTCAAATCAAATCAAGGATCAGGATCTATATGAGGCATCAGTGGGCTAGAGCAGGAAATAACAGCCAGGATGACTACCTGTCAAAGGACAATGAGACCAAAACTGGATTTTCCACATAGTCCAATACACCAAAAAATTCCATTGGGAAATAAAATGACTTGGGCATCACTTAATCCAGAAAATCTCTGCTATCAGAAAACCTTCATGGCCAACATGCCCCATCATATGAGCTATTTCTATACCTCCCTCATGCACACACATATGCAGAGAATACACTGTGTGCCACTTGCGGGGAAGTAGTGCTGACTCTTGTGCCAGCTTCACATCTCCCCAGGCATGGATGGAGAATGGGCTGCAAAGGACAAATCAGATCAGCTGCCCATGGTTAAAGTGACTTCTCCTAATTTAAAAACATCAAAAGCCTGTTGGTGGGAGATTTAGTCGAGCCCTGCCTATGCAGGTATGGTGAGGCAGGCAGGCATCCTCAGGACTACAAAGCAGTGAGCCAGATGCAGAGCAGCCAGTGCCTTGCAGCCTGGCACAGTAAGACCCCTTGCAGGGGCAGCACTGCTCCACACAGCAGCCACATGGAGAAGCAATGCCCAGCATGTTGTCTCCACTGCTTTGGAGGAACTGTATACAGGGTGTATATCTCCAAAGTGCTTGGATGCAACCAGCCCCACAGAGGGGTGCTTTAAGGCCAAGAGTGCCACACCTCCTGCAGGAAGCAGGGGTGCTTTCAACCAGCAGGAAGTAGGGCAAATGGGACCCTGAGCAGACAGCCTCTGAGGAGTCTTGTGAGAGAAAGTCAGTCTTCATGGCAACAAAGCTGTTGTCCCTCTGCAGACTGACAGGAAGCTGCACTGGCCTCTATCTCTTGAACTATCATGCTGCTGTCACGTCAAAACCCAGGCTTGGCCTCCAAGAGTGATGTTATGTCCTGCGTGGCATCCTGCTGTTCTGTAACAGGGCTACAGAACTCCTTGGTCCTGTGCACTCAAAGGCAGAGCTGGCTGCCAGGACAGCAGCCAGGCTTTTACATAAGGGTGCCAGAAGCTCAGGCTCCTCTGCCACCCCTGCTTAGATAATGTTGGGTTGATGTGATGAATGCTGCTCTGTTCCTGCCTGCACCCATGTGTTGCTGCACCTGGGTTGGTTTGCCACTCCTCTTCTGACAATATGAAGTATGGATGTCACTTGATATGATGCCAGGCTGTTGTCTGAAGTGTCACAGGATAGATCCTCTGCAGATTGGCATGAACTTGGCCAGTTTTCAGACCACAGCCACATGTAATTAATTTCCATAGCAAGACTTGCAGGTATTGATGCCATCTACAAAGATGGGGAAACTAAAGCATAGGCATCAGGTAATCTGCCCAGCCATGCACTCAAGATGGAGAGATACAGTCTGGGCTGGAGCTGGGACTTTCCAGTTCCTCTCCCAGGCTATACTGCTGCCAGCCCATGTCTCCAAAGCAGAGTTTGTAGTCAATGGCTGCTGGGGCTTTCAGAGATGTGGTGGGGTGTCTGAGGATGCAGGAGCAAAAGTGCCACATGTCACCACTACCAGGGTACCCTCTGCCTCAAAGGCAGACAGAGGAGTATTCAAGAAACCTTGGGGAGCCACATGTCCAATCACATAGCAGGTCATCAGGACCGTAAAAGCTGCAAATAACTAGAAGCAGTGAGAAATGAAAAAAATCTGAGTAGGCAAAAATCTGAGTCTTAGGATGCAATCGGTTTGGGCCTTCAGGCTTACCATTCCCTTTTTGCAAGAGTGTGCAGAGTCTTGCCTGCTGTAGCTCTGCAAGGCTCTGGGCTGCTTAGTCCTCACAAAGTTTCTCTAGAAAATGGTAGGATTTCAGTTTTTCTCTGGCTCTAGCCACTGCATCAGCAGCACTGCCCACCAGATCAGTTTGCAAGACTGACACATCCAGATGTGAAGTACTGCAACTGCACATCTTCTGCTGAAGATGCCTGATAGAATAGAGGAACAAAAACAGAGAGAAACTCAAAGTAAGCCAGATGTGTCATAAGTTTGTTTCATGGTGCTCACTCTTGTCTGGAAAGATCCAGGTCAGACCTGGTGCCTTCCTGCTTCCTGGGGGGAGGCACTAGGCAGCAGTCACCCTCACTGCCAACTGCCCACCCAGGACAAAAAAAGTGGAAGGCCTGAGAACAGGCTTTTTGCCCTGCTGATACTTCCCACAGTCCCGCAATCCCAAATCTATCTACCTGGGGTCCCAGTCACCTATATTTTGCCTGCAGACAAAGCTCCCAACTCAGACCAGCCTGGCAAACCCACAGGAGACAGCCTCCACACTGGGATTTTTGTTGGGGGATTGGATCCTTCATCCCCACTGAGCAATGTACAGCTCCCATCCAGTGCAGAAAAGAGGTCTACATTGCACTACAATGAGAAGCTCCTCTACCTTCTCCCTGAAAATGGTGCTTGCACCCAGGTACCTGAAGAGCTTTGCTACCATTGGTAAAACAGTCCTTGAGGGTCCTTTTCTGAGGGAATTTTGCTCTGCTCTTGGTTAAAACTGACATTTAGCTGCTGTCTTTTTCCTGGAACAGGTTGTTTTCATTGGTCTTCCTCCAAAGCATCTTTAGGAGGAAGGACTGCTTTTACTATATGAGCAAACCAAGTACATACTGCTCCAGTTTGGCCAAAAAAAAGGTCAGATGAAGATGACTGTTTCCCTGCCAACCTTGTGATGTTTCAGCCAGGATTTGATGCAGTTTGATTGATATGTCCAAATAAATTCTCCTATGAGCTGGCCAGATTCCTGAACTCTAGCTTAAATCTCCCAATAGGACAGTGACTCTCCTGGAAGTCCAAAGCTGCTGCCTGTGCCCTGCCAGTCTCTGCAGAAATCCCTTTGCCCCACCACCTTCCCACATGCTGGAGCTGAACTGGTAGCCATAGAGCGGTTTTCCAAGACACAGTCTGGCTTTTTCTGTGCTGTGTGTAACTGCACCTGTATCTTCCTCCTCATCTCTGTAACATCTCATACAGCTTTTTGTCTTTTCTCCCCCTACCTTTATCCTATTTGCATTTTTCTTTCCCTTGGAGGTGCAGCAACCATGTCCAGCCAGAGCCTTTTGCCTTTATACATGTGGTATCAGCCGTTGTGCATTCCCATTAAGTGCTTCAGCAACCTCTCTTCAGGGCAATGATGCATCCCAGTGAGCTGGATCAGGGCTCCTGCCAGCCTTGCTGTGGGCTCATGGTGTGCTCCTGAACAAACACCTCATCCCCCATCATTTTCCTTGCAGACCTGGGACATGAGCTGCCTTTGCTGGGCAGGCACAGACAAACCCACATGCAAGTGTGGGTTGCACAGGGACTTGCACTGAGGGAAAAGCCTTTTTCAGCCCCAGGTATAGGCTAAAGCCCAACTCTCAGCCCCGGTCTGCAGCTCCATCCCTCCCATCATCCCAGGGAGTTGCCTGTAGTGCTAGTGTGTATCCATGGCTGCCATGCCAGAGCACACAGGCCCTGGTTTGGACTTAGATCCTGTTCTTAAAGGTGTCTGTGAACATACTTTTCCACTTCCCACTGCTTTTGTTTTGCATTTCTGTTTCTGCAGCACCCAGGAGGCTGCTACTTAAAAGCCTCAAGCACCTGCAGAGTACAGTGGGGAGATACCCCTGATCCCATGTTCCTCTCCAGTGCACTGGTCTGTGGAAAGGAGGATGGCAGAAAACCCATGCCTTCCAAAATAATTTATATTTTCTACATCCTTTATCACATCTGTTCATGGTCCCCCAGCGTGTTTTGGTTCCTGTTTGTCCTAATTTTATTTTTACAGAAACAAGGTGAAAGGAAGGAGGAGGGAGAGATAAGGAGACAGGGAGAAGAGAATAATCTCTGCTCTTTCCCTCCACAGTGCTTGCCTCCAAGTCCAGGCATCTCCAAGGCCACCTCTCCAGGGAAACATGGCCTCAGGGCCACCTAGCACCCAAGGACTCAACATCAAAGGTGCTCTTGTGTTTACCCTTTTCATGGATGAGGCCCTCCAACAGGCACCCTCATGTGGCACTCCTTGCCTCACCCACCCAAAAGGCCTCAGCCACCTCCCAGACATCTCATGAGCATGAGCAGTATGAGATAACATCTTTCTTGTCCTGTGCTGATAATGTAGTGGGTTATATTTCTCCTTTTCTACTCTGTGTGTCCAGAAGCAGCTTGCCAGCTATCAGAAGGGGAAGAAGTTTCCCAGACATACTGCAGGGATGAAAACGAGTTGTTTGCACAAACAAGTGTTTGCGCCTGTTCTTTTTCAAAGTAATTCCTTTTATTAACCAAACCACTTTTCCAGTTTGCCAAGAACATTATCATTATTCCTGTGCTTCAGGGCAGTGCATCCCAGTTCATAATCATCCGTAGATGTCAGAAGCACATGCCACAGTCCAGCATTCAGATCAACAATAAAAACACCAGTTGGGATCAGACTGAGAAAAAAAATAATAATAAATCAAGAACTCCTAAAGTTTGCTTGAAATATCTCCTCAGTGTGGCTAGAAGTCATTGTCACCACATGCAATCATCCAACAAAGTCTGCACCCACGTTCTAGTAATCTCATTTAAACCATGCTCCAGAAAGCCTCACAGAAGGTATAAAAAGCCTTGGCAGTGCCAAAAGATGTGCCAGGTGTCCTGCTCCTGCATGTCAGCATCACCTCTTACCTCATTACAGGGGAAATCAGGTTGTTATAGTACAATCTGCTGTGCAGGTGTCATGATGCACTTTTTGAGTCTTCTGTTACATTTCCTGACTTCATCAAATTTTCAGTGATAATTACAAATAGTTCTGGGATTGACTGAGCCAACTCTTCCATTGTTTGAAGATTAATTTTGTCAGGTCGTGACAACCTGTCAGTGTCTCACAGCTGTGGGTTCTTCTTCTCCTCCCCTTGGCTGAGATCTCATTGGTTGCTATTACAGTTTAACATCCAGCACAAAATGCAGCCTCCACCTCAAAACTAAGACCAATGCAAATAAGAATTAACCACTTCAGCTCTTCCCGTGCCAAAAGTTGCTGCCTGTTTTTTTTGTTTACTTTGAATCTCACAGGCAGCTACTACTATATGTATTCACTGGGACAAGCAGTATATCTGCTTGTGCTGTCACATGGAAACCTTGCATGGACTATAATCTGAAAATTTAAAAAAAAAAAAAAAGGCAAAAAAATAGACAGAAAGAGCTTCCACTCTTTTCTTTTAAAATTATTTTCTCTATTGAAAATATACTTTTAATGAGGAGCAACAAACTGGTCTTTTCTTGGCATACCCATGCATGCCCTAAATAGCACAGAAAGTACAAATGTAAGTTTTGAGTCTGCCTCAAAGGAGGAGTGCCACCCACCGGTTCATATTCCTTGAACATATCACTTACAAACTCTGCTTGCATGAAGGTGCAGGTTGTAAATGCCAGATATGTTTCGGCTGCCTCTACCTCCCCATTTCCATTCATCCATTCATCTGGCTCCTGCTTGATTCAAAGATCCCACTGCAAAGGAGCTAACTTTGCAGGAAGTCCAGCTGCATGGCTTTGCTCATGAGAATGAGGGTGGTGGACGTTATGCCTTACACTGGCAACACAGCAAGGACAGGATGCTGTGAAACATAGATCTTGGTCTTTACCAAAAAGGTGTGTTTGGGAAGAGACATTAACTTACCAATGCTCACCCAATGCATGAATCTCCTGCAGGTACTTTTTCCCTCAGACAAGTTGCAAGTACGAGTTTCATTAATTAGCCTTCCCGCACTGGTGCACACAAAGCTGCCAACACAAGCAGGGCAAGAGCATAACCACCACACTGCTGCCTTTCTGGCAGGGAAGGCACTATGAGCAATGTGCTTTTAGTGGGGCAGGTCAGGATGTGAATGCCAAGCTCAATGGATGCTTTGGGATTTGCCAGACAGGCAAAAGCACTTCAGATGTATGGTACCATCAAAGTATTCAAGTGAGATGGGCACATTTTTGGCAGGTCATCAACACCATCACACTCAGCAAACTTCTCCTTAGCCAGTGGACAGAAAAGTTCATATGCCACTCTCTCTTCTAGCCAATTGTATAGGGTTTGCGTGGCAAGACTTTGGTAGCAAGATGTCTACTTCTGTGAGGACATGCCAAAGGTTTCCCCTATATCCAATGGAGCTAATGCCAGCCAGTTCCAAGATAGACCTGCTGTGGGCCAAGCCCAAGCCCATCAGCAAGAGTGGTAGTGCCTCTGGGATAACAAATTATAGAAAGGAGAAAAACTGCTGCACAACAGCAGCTGAAGAGAGGAGTGAGAATATGTGAGCGGGACAGTTCTGCAAACACCAAGGTCAGTGTAGAAGAGAAAGAAGGAGATGCTCCAGAAGCCAGAGCAGAGATTCCCCTGCAGCCTGTGGTGCAGATTGTAGTGAAGCAGGATGTGCCCCTGCAGCCCATGGACATCCACAGTGGAGCACATATCCACCTGCAGCCTGTGGAGGACCCCAATACCAGAGCAGGTGGTTGCCCAAAGGAGGCTGTGACCCTGTGGGAAGCTCTGTTTTTTACTTTCCCTAAAAAGAACAGTACTAGCATGGAAAGGTTGTGGGACCCTAAATGCCCATCATCTGCAAAAACCCTTCAGAGGATGCTTTTCTCCCAGACTCCCCACCACCACAGGCAGAAAGGTCCATCCTCAAAGCTCAGTCTGCACATGAGGGCTGGGATGCATTTGGTGAACCTGGCACCTGGCCATTTCAAAGGGCTTTGGCACAGCACCTCTCACTTTTGAAGTCTGTCAATGTTTCTTAGAGAGGGGAGTGATATGTCAAAGCAACAGAAAAGCTGTGCGCTCTAAAATAGCTCCAAGTGTTGCCTGATTAAAATCTTCCTGAAGCTGTTAACAGAGCTTCTGGACCTGTTGTTAGTAACAAAGCAGTGGAGGTGATTCATTTAAAAAATTAAAACTGCGCCTCATTTAAAAAGTCTTTATCCTATGAAGCTGCATTTTTGGAGCCACTCATCCCTCAAAGGAAATGGTTTTAAAACACAAGGTAAATTCACCTCCTGCACTGCCTGGGGCCCTGCTCTAAGCCAAATGTTTGGGCTAATTGTGACCCTTGGCCACTGCTGAAGTCTAACTAAAAACACTCCCTGCATTTGGAGAGATGCTGCACAATCAAGGCCATCCACCCAACCAAGCAGCAGCTTTGTTTCCTTTAAAACGATCAGAGCATTGTCTTCAGAGTGTCCAGCCACCTGCCTCCTGTTGGAGTAGTGAGTGGCTTCTGGGAAGGGAGGACTCTCTCCCAAATTCCCCCAGGGTGCACCCCATGTTTTTCTGAGATGTCAGCCAGCAATCACTCCCTACCATCCAGATCAACTACAAGCCTTGTTTAAATCCAGCAATAAGGATTTAACCCAATAATTTAACCCACACAATGCAGGTAGATGTGGTCTTAGCTGACCCCTTACCTGAAAAGTTCTCCTTGGGACTTACAATTTTGTAAACAACTCTGCCAGAAAAATGGTTTGCTCAGAAATATACACAGTAGGAACATATGTCCAAAACCCTTTCAGCTGTAAAATAATAGAGATTCGCAGAACCTGGTTTTACTTATACAAGGCACTGCTTTGTTACCTCATGACTGTACAAGTAGGATAAGGAGGTTTACAAGGAATTTGTCATTGAAGGATAAAGACCTGTTGCTAAACTGAGCAGACATATTCAGACAACTACATGAAAACATCGGGATAGTGTAACCATGGATGATGGCAACCATCTCTTGCACTATAAGCACAAAGTGGGGCTTGTAAAAGAGAGAAAGGGACTTGCCTTTCTTAAATTTTTTTTGGTAACAAAAAAAAAATACAAATGCAGGTGAAAATGGATCACAGAAGGGAGATGAGAAATGTTTGCCACCCTGGCTTTAGCTTGGGGAATTTCTACTGAGTAAAAGGGGGTAATGATGAAAAGCATCCCAAACACTGAGTTTCACTTATTCTTTCAGTTGTATCCCCTGTTTACCCAATGCCCAGTTTTGTACACTGCACTGGTTTTGTGGCTCTATCATGAAAAAGGTTATTTTGATTGCCAATTTTCATAATGGGTGGGACCTTTCCTTCTCATTCAAGGGGACTGGCCCTGCCTCCTTAAACATAAAATGCCAAGGATACTTAGTTTCGACGAGAAGCAAAGGTGCTGGGTATCAGTCAGACCCCACCAACAGGCCCAGCACTACAGGGAACTCCAGCCTCACTCTAGCACTCATCCCTGATGGACCACTGCTCCACTGACAAAAGTGGACAGCATCATCTGCAAGGACAAATCCTGGCACTGTTCTCCTTCCCTGATGCACAAGGCCATTAGGACTCAGCAGCTGGCCTGAAGGCAAAAAAAGCATTGTCCTTTATTGGCATCATCTGCCTTTGGCAGGTGCAAAAATGGTGAGCATAGTTTAAAAAAAGAGAAAGAAGGTGACCTCAGGTGTCATCACCTCAGGTGACCTCAGGTGTCATGACCTCAGGTGTCATCAGCTGCCAAGATGCCACTCCCAAGTAAGGGGGTACTCACCAATGTAAACCTCTTGCACAAAAGCTCCTGCAGAAGACAGAGCTCCTCTCCATGGGGCAGGGCAGCTAAGTTTTTCCTAAAAAGAACCCATGGTCTGAGCTGCACCTTTGGGTTGACTTATTTTGCCCCAAGCCAGGCAGTGGGAAAACCAATGGGAGGAGAGTGGTGTGCAAGCACTTCCAGCAGCACAAGGCTTAGGGCCTTCACTTTTGCAACCAAAGTCAGAGGGGCTCAGCTTCTCCATCAGTCAGATGGATTCCTTCTCAGTCATTGTTAATTTCTCTTGTTTTCTTAAGGGTTTTTGTTTGGTTTGTTTTTTACCTCTCTGCTACACAGTTTTCAGGTCTCCACGGTGAAGTGAATTTCAGCTAGGTGGTCAACAGCAGGTTTTCCTCCTGCAGACCCAGGCAGACCATCCTGTATCACAGCCCACATCTGCTGGATCTTGAGGCCTTGGGAACATCATTAGCTTTCATCTAAAACCTTTGGTGTTGCAGCTGTGTGGTGAGGGGAAAGCTGGCCAGGTGCATGACTGCTGCAGCAAACTCATCTCATGCTGCACTTGGAGAACTTAACTTAGACTGATTTTTCATCTGCCTATGCACCTCAGTGGCAGGGACAGGTCCCTGGGTGTGATCCACACTGCAGCTGGCTAGGCAGTACCAGGAATCCAGACTTTTCCTGGGTGACGGCTGAAGCACCAATAGCTAATCCAGTTGAGTAATGAAAAAATTATTTCCACAGCTGCCACTCCATTGCAACAGCAGCCCCAAGGTTCTACAGAAACCCACAGAAATATGTGTAATTGCAAAGGTACTCCTACCCCCTATTCCTGGCTCCAGCAGCAGTGCAGTTCCGCTCTGACCTGCTGAGGCATCATTGCATGTGCCCTGTCAGCAACCACCCCTGGGTACCACTGGCAATAATAAGACCTCGAGGTAGCTGGACCTCTGGTCTCGCTCCGCATGGCCCTTTCTGTGCTCCTACCTCAGGTAAAGGATTGCTGCAGACTCCTATGGCTCCCTTTGAAACTTCCCCATTTTTCAGAACTCGTGGGGATGAAGAAGTCACACAGAGTTTTCTAGCGAAAATAATATCATACCTGTTCCCTGTTTGCCTTTAGTATTCCCCTATTTAATACCCTTAGTGCATGACAGCATGGAAAATACGTTTCCTGCTGAAGAACACATCAAAGACCTAAGTAAAAACAAAAATATTAACTGATCACCTCTCTCTTCTGAAGTCAGAGTTAGCAGTTTTCCATCCTGGAGCTCTTCTCCACTCACAGCTCCACTCACATCACCATGTGACTCTGCATTTAAGGAGTCCCTTCTCATTATTATATCCTGCTTGCCAGAGGTTTTGGTTACAAATTCAGGAGCCTTAATCAAAGAGCAAGCCTGCCTAACTTGAGCTCTGCATTGGTGCTAATGAAACCAGCTTTTCATTTGACTTGTACTGGATTCAATTTGTGAATGCCATTTTCCTTCTGTTTCACAATCAAACTGGATTTTTGGTGAGGAAGCCCCCTTGCTCTGATGCAGTGCTAGAGGAGATGCTAAGTCCAAAAAGCCCTTTCTGGCCTCTCTCCAGCCAGCACCATGCTTAGTTTTACATTTCCCCTCATGTAAAGGGGATTACCCACATGCACCCACACATACATGTGTGTATGCACACAAGAACTCGCACAGGTACGATGAGGATACGGACAGATGCCCAGCTGAGGAGCCACAGTTCTCCTAAGCCTGAAACTTGGCAGGAAGCTGTAGAGGGATTCCTTGTGGAACAGGGGCATATGATACCCCAGGAAAGTCTGGCCAGCCCAGGGCTGCTGAGGAAGAACCCCTGAACTGGCCTGAGGCTGCAGGCAGGCCTAGAAGACACCTGGCAGCAGGCAGCCTTGAAAATCCTTGGCAAAGTTACACACTGGTCGGCTCCCCCGTTGCTTAGAGGCTGTCTTGTGGGAATAGGGCGTGAATCTTTGCAAAGTAAATATAAGTTAGTGAAAGTAAACAATAAAGTGGAGAACGATGCTCAAATCGTATTGGTGTTCGTGTTGTTACTCTGGCCGGCTCCTCTGCACTCGGAACCCTCACCCCTGCTGGAAGCCATCACAGACTTGGAGATATCACAGCCCCGTGTCCCAGGCCTGGTGCGGGTTATCCAAAGAACTTGGTGGGGTTTATTTGGCAGTACATCTTGCTGTGGTGCAAATGAGAACACATGACCTAGAAAGGCTGGTACCAAAACCCCAGAGGCTTCAGGATGTCCCTCTTGTTGTTCCAAGCTCTCTAGGGAAAAATGTCTATCCAACAGACCTAGAGCAGAGTTTTGTCTGCCAAACCCCAGGTGCAGCCAACTCCCAGCAGATGGAGCAGGCTACTCCTCAGTCTGAGAGACCTGTCCCCAGAAGCAGAGTGACTGAAGGATGCCCTGGTGGATACATGTGTCAGCACTATGAACACTTTACCCTAAAGTGTTGGGGTCTCCTCCCCCTGCCATGTAGCCCTGGGAGAGGGGCCCTGGGGGGGAGGCACGGGGTTTCCCTGCCCCTGCTCAGCCTCGTTCCCCATGGGTTGGTTTGTGTTCCCCTGCGCGGGCAAAGCAGCTCGGGTCCTGTGACTGTGGCAGAGTCCCTCAGCAGAGCTCGGCCATGCGGCTGGGGAAATAAACATCTCTGAAACATCTAGCAAGAATCCGTCCGTATATATTTGTTTCTTTTCCACGGGACTCCTGTTTTGATATAGGCGTGTTGCAGTATCCCCACTGCAACACTAAAGCCCTCAGAAAAGGGCTTCTTTATTACCTGGGCTGACTTCTCAGGTTGTCAGTCACAAAAGATTTCAGTGGTGTTAAAGCAACCAAAACAAGAGTAAGGGGAAGAAAGATCAACGTACTTCCCTTCAAGTCTGTGCTTTCCCGTGGTTGATGCAAACTCCTCTGGTACCTCATCACATTTTATTTCATTGATGATGACTTCCGCGTCAGGTGGGACACAATGTAAAAAGGGTCTGTATAATTTATTATTGACCTGACAGGGGAAGAAGCAAATAATGCACAAATTGTTATCAAGGAGACTTTAAAATAAAACAAAAATAAAAGTTTCATTGCAGATTAGAAATTCTTTCTGCTGATAAATAACAGCCAGCTGTAACCACTGACAAAAATCTTGTTCAGTCCAATGTCCCAGCTCTGGGGTTTTCCTACACTGCTTGTAGAGTGGTATTTGTGGCACACACCCCCACGCACTGGAAAAGCCATGTGTGCAGACAGACACGCATGAAGGGACACCTATGCACAGGGCATGTGCCAGTGGCACAAGGAGGCTCCATGTCCAAAATCTCTGTGCCAGGTCTTGTTGTCAAACTGGGACTCCTTTTTTGATGTCAACACCTGGACAAAGTGTCTTGCCTGCAGCAGGAGCTTTCCTGAGAATGACCATCAGGATCTGCAGAATGGAGTCCACATTAAGGAAAATATTCCCAGGAAGCCTGCTAAATAAGAAAAAAAATGTTGAACTGGACTTCTTTTGCTGAGTCAGGATGATGTAAAGGTGCTTGAGAAGAATAAACGCTCCCAATTCTGAGTCATCTGATAAAATCACATCCTTTCACTATCTTTTAACTCCACTGACTGATATGAATGACTTATATGGAAAATACTCAGTAGTTTGCAGATTGACAAGTTCAAGAAAGCTCTTGGGAATGAACAAACTGCCTGGTAGATGGGTGTGTGCTGCACATTGTTTCTATGGCTCCCTCTGATCTCACTCGTTGACAAAGAAGGAGTGCCACTGCACTGAGAATAAAGCTGAGCTAGTATGAAAATGGTGCATGAACAAGGCCGGACGCCTGGGACTTTGCAAAGTCCAGATAGCACAAAAGATTTTCTACCAGGGCACCTTTTCCAGATCTAGGCCATTGCCCTAGGAATCTGCTACTTCTTGGTAAGAGTGAACTCAGCCTACAAATACAGCAAGTTCCCTAAGCACCAAGATACAGGCTAGCAAAACTCTTGGGTTAGTGGAGTGGAGAGCAGGTGGAGGCTGGGGAGCCATCCTGCTTGCCCTCACCCAGTCCCCAAGAGGCTCCTTTGCCCCTCAAATGTAGGTGGGTGACACTGTCACCTGGATAGCAGTCATAAGGTAAGCAATGGCTGTGGCAACTGTATCTGCTCTGGCAGGGCTTGCAGATTTGTGTGCTTAAGTGTAGAAAAGGAGAGGGATGAGGGAGGATGTCTGTGTCACTAACTGTGCTCTATTCAGTTTGTCCCAGACTAGTCTTTTGCTTATCTAGTGTGAATTTGACAGCCATTTTTAGCTGAACAGCTACACTGGCTTTCAGCATCCTTTCTTCTTGCACAGGGAGTGCTCATTATCCAGTGAACATGAAGATTGCTGGGTCAGAATGGCCTGCTGGTTTGTGCTTTAGGATCAGACAGCTGAACTGCAGTGGGGAGGCACCCAGCAGAGCCCCTCCATGGGCTCTGAGAGCAGGGACCCTTGACCCCTCATTCTCAGAGCATTAGCCAGACACTGCTCTTGCTGCTTAGGATGAAAGTGAAGCAGAATCTCAGCTCTTAGGACTTAATACCACCTGTAATAAACACAACTAATGCAACAAAATAGTAAAACAATCATCAGTTAGGCTGACAATGTCACTAATGGATATTTTTCCAGCCCTGCTTCAAAGTACAATGATGGGCTTTCAGCAGAGCAATTAAAACAATGCCTAGAGTGGAAATATCTCATAAGAACCAAGTCCCTCTGGGTGGTTTGGCTGCAAATTTGGCGCATGCTTAAGGTTCAAAGGATGTAAAAATGGTTCAAAAATTTGGGGAACAGGGATGATGCACATTTTCAAAAAATAACCTTGGCTTTTCTTAAGAGGGACAACTCAGGAAATATGGTACTATGGCATGCCGGAGAGGTGACCTTACCCAAAAGTGGTTGTCCACAGGAAACAGACAAAACTGCTTTACCCTTCTCTGTCTGTCCTTGAATATTGCTGTGCTGTGCACAGCAAGAAGAAGGAGGCTGTTCTTCAAGCATCCCCATAGCTGAGGGGAGGTTTGGGGTCGACTCACCTTGCAGGAAGTGGAGGGCACCGACTGGACAACACAGACCCCTGGGAGCACCTAGTGGTGCTGGGGTGCTGTGCTGCACCATGTCCTGGTGCTGCCTCAGGATCAGGCAGAGACCTATTATTGCCCAGTAAAGCAACAGACAAAAAGTGGGATTGAATGGAGGGAGCAACACGCTGGAGGACAAAGTGGGAGAGCACTGTGCTGCAATGCTAATCTCAGCAGCAGTGGGACTGGCAGAGGCAACCAGGGTTATTGCTCATGGCGACAGCTGTGCAAGCCTCCCAAGTGCAGGCCAGCCCTCAGCACCCTGTTGGTCTCACTCACAGACAGATACTCCAATCCTGAAACAAACCCCAAAACCTGGGCACTCAGCTCAGGCCATGGCATCTCAAGCTACAAGATCAGATAAAGAGAATTGCAGGTTGAAATGCAGCATCTGGATTTAGGAGCAAATTCTCAAGTTCCACAAAGCTTGGGAAGATTTGGTCCAAGACACTTTGCTTGGCTTTCTTCTCTTCTTCACCAGTTATCCCTCCCCCAGCCAAAAGCAGGCCAAGCATTTGTATGGACTCAGGTGTACTACTCATGAATAAAACCCTTACTGGCAGGGCCATAGACCTGCAAGGATCCTCTGTCTTTAGCAAGCACAGTGGAAATCTAAGGAAGCTTCCTGACTCTGCCTCAGTAGCTTGCTTAAGCAATAATCTGCTGCAATCATATCTCTTCTGGGGAGGAAATAAAGTTCATCTCTCAGCTCCACGGGAATCAAGAAAATGCACTTCAAAGGAGTGACTGGTTTGTAAGTGCTGCGGTTTAATTGCAGAGGAGCAGCCTGTCCCAGTGCATCCACATTCAAGGACATTCTGCAGCTCTTCTCTGCCTATGAGTCTATGGATGAATACAGCATACTCAAGTAAAATAGCACAGCTTCTGTGCTGGGCTTGTTACTTGTCACGGTGGCAAGTTCATTTAGCCTACCTACTCCAAAAGGAATGAGCGACAGAATGTTTTCTAACTTTGAAGCCAGTTTGATATTGGTTAAGGGCTGTAAAACAAAGACTGAGTCACCTCTATTTATAAAGTTCAACAACATTAGGTCTTGAGCATAAAACCCAAGCTACTACGAACCCTTCCCCAGACCACAAGAATTTAAAACACCACCAACTCATCCAAGTAAAGTAGTCCCACCCATTCACTGCAAGAGGCTGCCGTTTCAAGGGTCAGACCAGTAAGTAAACTGGTTTTTGCATGTAATATTTGGCAGCTTGGGTACAAAGGAGATGTAAGGTATGAAGAAAAAGGCACTTCCCCTTCCTGAAGCCTCTTGTCTGTACTCCAGCAACTAAGCTTTGCTATAAAATGAAAAAGGAAACTGCTCCTGGATTTGATTTTTGCACAACCAAAGCCTTAGGTGCATTGGAATATGAGTCCAGCACTAACCACCCAAAAATACCCACTGATTCAGGTTTGTTGGGAATATATACTGGGCATCTAATGCATTTCTAGTTTTGCATGATGGAAGTCACATCATGGTTAGATCCTACTCAGTAGAGACCTTTTCTGGTAGAAATATGCATAAGAAAGGGAGTTCCAATGTATATTTCTAATATTTTTGCCAATCTTTGCCCATTTTGTTTAGTGCTAACAGAGTATATAGCAACTAAACAGGTGATATTAACATACCAAATATAAAACACACCTTTCCCTTTGGTTTTCTGGTAAGGATTCTTAGTTTCTGGAAACAGTCCTGTTCTACTCAAGCTACCAGATCCATGACAGCTGATAAAGAGGGATGAGCAAATCCAAATCAAATACAGACAAATAAAACATCATGTTTTATTGTCAAAAATAGGAGAGTGTTTCTGGCCATCTGCCAGGAAAATAATGAAGGATTAGCTAGACATTTCTTATTTCAAAACCCTGATCTTTTATCACTGTTCAAATTTACACCTCGGTATACATTTTGGAGAGGTGGCTACTTCTCATCACGAGTAAATCTCTTAATTGTGACAATACTTATAAAAAAAGTGAGGAAGAAGAAATCATGAAAAAGCAAATCTCCTCCCGAGAGGGGGGAAGCAGACCCTGTAGGACAAAATACAAACATATCTTGAACTGCAGGAAGGTAGTGTGCTTTCTCAAAAATATGCTTCAGAGCAACCTTTCATGGCCTCTGCATTTAGCGGCCACTTATTTCTATCTGTGTCAATAAGTAACTGAAGCTTCAACTTCTCCAGGCCTGGACCTGGCTCTCTTGGGACAAAACTGCATGCAACTCAAACATACTTCTTTTGCTTATATTTCAGTCCTGAGGGCCCAACAGAGACAGGCCATGGGGACAAAGGGTAGGTGCATTTTGAGTGAAATGGGAACTAGAAACTCAAAGCTTACATTGTCATGAATGAATGGTTTAGGTCATTTAACAAATCACCAGCAGCAAAAGCAGGTTTAATATAAATTTGTACAAGCATGACAAAGCACACGAAGGAAAATTATATTAGAATCACTTTAGAATTATTTATACAGAGGCTAGGGACACAAAAGGGTAAGAGGGAGACCCTCCCATTGAGTAAAAAGGTCTGGTGAGGAACCCCTTGCTTTCTAAACTCTTGATGAAGCCTAGGTGTGGCTGTGCCCAAACTTAGCCCCAGAACAGTTTACAGCTAAAGGATTTACATCCCTTAATTATTGACTAATCTAATACTTACAAAATTATTCAATAGGGTGTACTATAACCATAGCAGTAAAATTGAGATGGCAACATTCAGGCTACACTTGCTATAGGCTGTAAGGTGTGTAATCAATTCACATACGCACACACACAGACACATAGAAGTATGTACAAAGTTATACGTGCCTGTTTAAAAATCCCCCTCAAGTTAAAAATCCCCCTCAGTGAAATATGTAAAATGCCTTTGCATTTCTCAAGGGGCAAAGGAATGACCCTCGAGGAGCGAGGGGGGAATCAGCCCAGGTCCCATGGGCAACTTTTGGCAACAGTTCTCAGAGTCCCACAAGTGAGAGCTGGTAAGCTCCAAGAGGCATCCCACTAGGACAGTGTGGTGGGTTGACCCTGGCTGGACACCAGGTGCCCACCAAAGCCACTCCATCACTCCCCTCCTCAACTGAACGGGGGGGAAAGGTTCATGAGTTGAGAAAAGCACAGAAAAAGATTACTCATCATTTACCACCATGGGAAAAACAGATTTGACTTAGGGAAATTAGTTGAATATATCACTAATGAAAATCAGAGTAGGAGAATTACAAGTAAAGAAAAAATCTTAAAAAAAGCTTGCCCCCACCCCTCCCTCCTTCCCAGACTTAATTTTATTCCTGAATCTCTACCTCCTACCCCACACTGGTGCAGGGAGACAGGGAATGATCAGTTCGTCATTTATTGTTTCTGCCACTGCTTTCTCCTCAGGGAGAGGAGCCCTTCCCCTGCTACACAGTGGCACCCCTCCCATGGGAGACAGTCCTCCATTAACTTCTCCGGTGTGAGACCTTCCCATGGGCTGCAGTTCTGCATGAACTGCTCCAGCAGTGGGTCCCTCAGGGATCCACAAGTCCTGCCATCAAACCTGCTCCATTCTCCATAGGCATGCAGGTCCCTGCCAGGAACATGCTTCAGTGTGGGCTTCCCACCACAGGCCTGTGGATGGTATTTTTTCAGCATCCACCTTTTCCAGCATGGGGTCATCCACGGGCTGCAAGTGGATCTCTGCTCCACTGTGGTCCTCTATGGGCTGCAGGAGAACATCCTGCCTCGCCATGGTCTGCACCACAGGCTGCAGGGGAACCTCAGCTCTGGTGCCTGGAGCTCCTTCTGCCTCTCCTTCTCCACTCACCCCGGTGTCTTACATATTCTCACTCTACTCTTCTTTGGCTACAATTGCTCCTGTG
Organism: Aphelocoma coerulescens; assembly: GCF_041296385.1. Lineage (NCBI taxonomy): Eukaryota > Metazoa > Chordata > Aves > Passeriformes > Corvidae > Aphelocoma > Aphelocoma coerulescens. Next base: position 53,994,781 of record NW_027184085.1, read on the forward strand.
CAATTTTTCCTGGTTTTTTTTTTTTCCTTTTTAAATATGTTATCACAGAGGTGCTACCACTGTCACTGAAGGGCTTGGCCTTGGCTAGTGGCAGGTCCATCTTAGAGCTAGCTGACATTGGCTGTGTTGGACATGGGGGGAAGCTTCCATCAGGTTGTCAAAGAAGTCACCCCTAGAGCCCTCCTGCTACCAGAACCTTGTTAAACAAACCCAACGCACATGGAGATGCTGGTCACAGGCCCCTGTGGTCCAGGAGAGTTCAAAGTGCTTCATTCAAGACCACTGTTCACAAGGTTGTGAGATGATTTGCTTTAGTCATCCTGGTCACAATCTGAGAATTTTAACTGAAATTTTCCTGAAAAAAAAAGTCCAATAACAATAATATTGTTCCACTTGGGCTGGTATTTAGACAAAAATAAGATTTCAAGGCTATTCATTAGAAAACTGGAGCTCATTAGACAACAGAGGTTCCTGGGAACAGACAGCTCTTTTGATAAGCTCAAGGGTAACTTAACTGCCTATTAATCAAGGCCAAGGCCTAACAAGAATTCCTTGATTGTAGAGTGGTCAAGCAGGGAGGAAGTGGAGGATGTGGGCTGCCACATACACCCAGTTTCATGTACAGTCTTGGGGTGTCCTGCTCCAAGGCTGATTAGTGTTTAATTTCAGGACTAAATAGACAAAGGCATCAGATTAGGCATTTGCTTAACAATCTTTCAATGACACTGCATCCCAACAAATACCATTCCGCTACTGAAGGCTTGAGCTATGGTCTTAAGACATTACTAGTGCTTTGGGTTTCATCTCTGCTAAAAAGGGGTTTAATCTGTGCTAAAAAAAGAAAAAATAAATTAATAAGGACTTATTTTTACAGGCTCCTAAATGGCTGTATATCGTATGAAGGCTGCAGAAATTAGACCCTTGAGAAGGTGTTAGAGAGATGCCCAGTGCTTCTCAAGAGAGATGCCCAAGCTAATGTACATTCGCTGATTTCCAACCTATATGGGAGACAAAAGCAATGTGAGCCAGCTACAATAAAAGAGGTACACACAGAAAAAAAAGGCAGGGTGCATGCAGATAGGATGCAGATTCCTTCTGCTCTGACCAAAAATACCCAAAGGGCCAGTGACCAGTCAATGTAAATTAAGACAGAGGTCATCTTGGAAACACCATCTTTGTTTGGAATCAAGAAACAATGGGTGATGGTGTCAACAGCCATTGAGTGGGTGGATGTAGTCCAGTGACAGCCAAGGCTGGAAGTAACTCTCAGGTATTGTCCTGTCAGTAACAGCCCAGCCCCAAGTGCCCTCACAGTCTTGTCCTCTCCATTTCACCTGCCTTAGCAAACTTCCTTTGACCTCCCTCAACCAGCCAACCACTGGCCTTGCTCTTTAGAGAAGAAAGCCTAAGCTGGGCCCCGGCCAAAACCCAATAGCCAAACTCTGGCTTTCTGCTCCCCTCCTGGCTGCCAGCTGCCAAATGAAGTGTGTATGCAGTGACTTACTAGTTTCAATGCTTTGCTGAATTGCAGCCTATAACCACTGTCCCAAACCTCATGGTGCAAGCTGGCTCCCAGAGAGGTACAAGGCTGTAGAAACCTGGTTCCTATCTCCCTGTGACTTGATTTTCAGCCGATCAGGAGCAAAGCTTTCAAGTAACAGCACTTGGGAATGGGTCCAGGCTTCCCACTGAACCATTTTATTTTTGCACATAACCCTCCCCCAAAAATAAACCAGTTGGTTGCAATGACAGCATGCTTTCTGTAAGAGTTTGTTGACAAAATCTGGGCCTTTATTCCAATACTGAAAGGTGAACTGAGTCAAGGGAGCCCTTAATCTTGTTAAGAGCTCAGAGGACTCTGAAACACTAATTGGCCTGTCTAGACCAGCTCTGTGTCTGGACACTGTTATTGCAGCCTCTCTTGCAACTACTAAAATTAGAGCTTGGGACCACACACACATAAAAAAAATTTAATTTCTTTTCTTTACATTGCATACCCTATTTCCTGCTTGCAGCCTCTTTTCTTTCAGCTCTTAACAAAAAAAAAGAACACACTTCTCCATTTTGATTGGTTTTTGAATTGCTAAGTTTCTGTGCTTTGTAACTGCTAGGGTTGTGATTGCTTTAGAAGGAAAATACATAAATATGACACTAAAGAGCCAACTAAGGATTGAACGTTCTTGTCTGGCACAGATATCATTGTGCAACACAACCTTGAGGGAAGGGCCCTGCTGAGCTCCACAGCAAGGTTCAAGTTTATATCTCAAATTTGGGTAAAATCTGAAGAAAATCTCCAAATTTTAAAAAACTTGTGATTGAGACAGAATTTCCCGCAGACCACAGTCAGGGGGGACTCTATCTGGAGAAGAGGATGCCTCATCTATCCCTGTACACTGGTGCTTGCCTGATGCAGTGCTGCAACACTGGTGGGAAAAGCCAGGGTTTATCAGAAAGCAGATGACCAAGAAGAAGCCCACCAGCCCATGTGGACTGCCCAGGTGCCCCCTGCAGAAATCCCCACTGCTCCAACACCACACACAAACCCCAAACATGGAGTAGTCAGGGAAGAAATTGATGTCTATCATTGCAGCAGGGCACCTGCACCCAGGTACAGGTGTCCAGCCCATTTGTCTCCAGTGGCAGGCAGCAGCAGTGCACTCATGCAGTAGCATCTCTAATGAGGCCAGAGGCACCCAAAGGCTGTTAATGAGTATCACACTTCTCAGAAATGTCTCATAAGTCATTCTGGTGTTGCTATGAGAGGAAATTGCATGGCAATAAAGCAGAATTATTTGGTTCCTGTTAATTAACCACAAAGGTGGTAAACATTAACTATCTTTGAGAATCATGTGATGCATACAGATGTTCAGGTTCCCCTCTCAGCTCAACACTGTTTCAGTTTTTTTCATTTGGAGGTTTCCAGAGGAAGGCTGTCTGAAGGATCCTGTAGGATATGACAGCACGCTGAGAGGGAGTTAAATGTCCAGCACAGGAAGGAAAAGCAGCAGCTATGCCTCCCTGCATCATTAATCACTGTCATATCCTTTGCCCTACAGCAGTTCAGGGAGTTGGTATGACAGTACTGGTTGCAGTAGCATTCACCTTTCCAGCAGAGCAGAAAATGAAAGGAAGATCCACACATTCCCCTGCATCTTCACTATGCATATGACCACAGCTTCACTGGGAGGTCCATGGTCTGCACGTGACACAGCCAAGTAACTTGAAAACATCTTCTGGTTAGAGGCTTAGGTTCAGCGTGGCTGTAGGGAGCATGCAAAGGGACCCACTGCTCCTCTGTAGCACACAGGAATGCCAAGGCCAGGTCTTCTCTTCATGCCTTGTTGATGACTGAGAGAATATTCCCTTGTATTCCTCTGCTGCAATAGACAAGACTGGTGCTGACAGATGCCTGAAACACATCACTGGCAGTCGTGTGACCTGTAGCCAGTCATACACTTGGGTACCATCTGTCAGTGGTCAGCCTGGTCATATGGACAGACCCACAAACCCCACATACATGCTGGCCAAACAGCTGTGAAATCCTTATGAAACAGGTGACACCTACCACCAGCATGGATGTGACAACATTTACAGCACCTCTTCTGCCCGGATGTAGCAGCAGCTTGAGATGTCTAATGGATAACACTAAGACTAGAAGGGAGACTCCTCTGTCCTGAGGCTCTGGCTGTGTGGTTCCTCAAGCCTTCCTGTCATTGCATGAATCACAGCCACCTCCAAGCTTATGGAAGAGGTAAGAGCGCATGTCTCATAAGATAGCCAGCTAGTTTTGTTTCTCTCTGTCTGCTCTAGGGCATCTCAGCCCTGTTTTTCAAATACTTTATTACAGATGCCTTCAAGAATCCTAAGTTTTTCCGGGATGTGACGACCATCTTCCTACTCATCCCTGCATATTTGCACATCTAAAAATATAATTGCTTTGAAAAATGTCAGCTGTACAACTTCTGCAGCATAAACATGGACTCTTCAGCATTATTTGTTCAGGCACAGAAATGCAATTGTATGTGCATCTTTGGAAACTGAAGCTTGGGCGCATCTGTCTCCAGAGAACATCATGGTTCTGTTAAGCGAGCATCTAGGAAATCACAGATTACATGCTTGTTAAACTTGACTCCATACCCACGCAAAACCACCCCTGACCTAAGCCAGCAATAAGAGATGAAGCACTATTGGTTTTGGGTAAGAAAATGAGACAGTGATGGTTTATGGATGCACTGCATTTGCAAGGCAAGTTTTTCATAGTGGAGGAAGGGGGGCAGTCTACAGGGGTGGCTTCTGTGAGAAGCTGCTAGAAGCTTCCCCCATGTTGATGGAGCCAATGCCAGGCAGCTCCAAAATGGAGCCACTGCTGGTCAAGGCCAAGCCCATCAGCAGTGGCGATAGCTCCTCTGGGGTAACAGAAGGGTAAGAAGTTACTGTGTAGGACAGGAGAGCCAGGGAGAGGAGTGACAATATATGAGAGAAGCAACTCTGCAGACACCAAAGTCAGTGAAGAAGAATAAGAGACATTCTAGGGACCTGCAGTGAAGACCATGGTGAGGCAGGCTGTTCCCCTGTAGCCCACAGAGGTACACAGCAAAGCAGAGATCCACCTGCAGCTCCTTGAGAAATCCAGGCCAGAGAAGGAGAAGAGTGTGAGGAGTCCTCCCCCCACAGAGAAAGGAGCAGCAGAGACAATGTGTGATGAACTAACTGCAGCCTTATCCAACTCCTTGCATTTCTGGGGGATGAGGTAGAGAAATTGGCCAGGAAAAAGGGAGCGATAGGGTGGAAGGTGATTTTTAGCAATTAGTTTTATTTCTCATTACCCTACTCTGATTTGATTGGTAATAAATCCAACTGATTTCTTCTCCAAGTTGGGTCTGTTTTGCCCGTGATGGTAATCAGTGAGTGATCTCTTCCCATACTTATCTCAACCCACAAGAATTCTGTCCTCTGTCCAGCTGAAAAGCAGAATGACAGAACAGCTTTGACGAGAACCTGGTGTCCAGCCAGGGCCAACCCACCACAATGGACCTCAGAGGCAACCATACAACTGCATATTAAGAGACTCATCAACCCCCCAACCTAGGGACAGTCATGGGTGCAAGGGCAGAAAACAGTGCTGAGGCAGTGCTCTAGTGCTCTGAGGTGAACCTCACGGGAAGGATGTGAGGCTGTCCCAGGGATAAGATGATGTGAAGGCCTTGAGACACCTTGGGATGCAGGCCCAAACCTAGTTTGCTTTTCTCTTTCCATCATTTTTCCTTCATGCTGCTGACAGCTTCTTTACTGCACGGCTACAATGTCTCCAGACATCAGATCACCCATTTCAGGGTCACAAGTGGAGCATGAAAGTAAGAACTGCACAGAGATCCTAATAGAGATAACACACTTGCTCTTCTGAAGCCAGTGAAGATGACCCAATGGCCCACATCCATTCTAGTTTTTGGAGCAGAGAGCACCATCAAGGCACTCACTTTAAGGACCCTGGGGCCAAATTTGTCTCTGCAGTGGTCCAGGGAGTGTGCAAAACAGGAAAGAGAGGGTATGTGAGCCCCACACCTTCCCAATAAGGCCATGAACAACTTTCAGTGTACAAACCGCATCATGTCTTTTTAAATCAGACCTGAAAAATGCATCACTGTTGAAGATCAAAGTGTGTGGCTTATGCATCTGGGTCCCTCACCCTGCAGGTAGTGCAGGAATGCGGAGGTTTGTAAAGCAGATTCAGAACTACTAAAATGTAGTATTTTACTTCCAGAAGAAAATATGCACAGCATGGTGAGAAGAAAAAAAAACTAGGGGCGGTCAGGAATTAAGAAGAAAACAAGACAGGGAAGATGGTGAAGCTTAAAGAGAAAGAGAAACAAAGCATGACAGCTTTGGACACCACCTAGTCAAAAACAGTGTTTGTCATTGGCACTGGTTTGTAATTTGAATGTAATGCAAAGCAAAATGAAGAACTGAATCTTATACCCACACCCCTTTTCACACACTGCTTCCTGTGGTCAGCACGGTGTAGTCTGCCACAGCCAGCTGCCAAAAGGCACTGGACTCCTACATGTTTGATCGGGAGATCAGAGCCAGGCTTGATGCAAGGACACCTGAATAGTGGCAGTCAGAACAAACACTTCAGGACCACAGGAGCCTCTGGTGCATACAGACTTTTTTTGGTCTGTGACCAAGATTTTAGAAAGCAGCTAAACGTAATTACTTGTTACTTCTTGTACTTGTTACTTCTCTACATTACTTTACAAAGCACCCGTGTGTGATGTCAACATTTTTAATGCAAATGTGTTAGTTCATTGATAACATACCAACTCAAGTATATTTCATTCACCAACTTGCATTTAAGATGAAGAAAACTAAGAGCACCTGGCAAATTGTGCTAGTGGATACTGGCTGAGCCCTGTTGATTCCCTGGAAACCCTCTGATGAAAAGGGTCCTGCCCACACAACACTGACCAGACTCATCTCTGGTGAAATACATACATTATTCATTTCCAGGAACTAACTGTATTTCAGATAAATTCTAGATGAAAAGCACTGAACCAAATCCCCAGTTAATGGGAATTATGTGTGAAAGTTTTGGTAGCAGGAGGCCTGCAGGGGTGGCTTCTGTGAGAACCTGCTAGAAGCTGCCCCCCATGTCCAATACAGCCAATGCCAGCTGGCTCCAAGATGGACCTACCGCTGGCCAAAGGTAAGCCTATAAGCAACAGTGATAGCACTTCTGAGGTACCAGATTTAAGAAGACACCAAGGTCAGTAAAGAAGAAGGGGAAGGAGGTGCTCCAGGCACCAGAGCAGAGATTCCTCTGCAGCCTTTGGTAAAGACCACAATGTGGCTGGCTCTGCCTCTGCAACCCATGGGAGTTCACAGTAGAGCAGAACCTACAGAACCTGCAGTCTGTGGAGGACTTCATGCCCAGAGCAAGAGGATGCCCAAGGGAGGCTAAGACCACATGGGAAGCTCATTCTGGACAGGCTTCTGGCAGAACCAGTGGACCTATGGAGAGAGGAGCCTGTACTGGCGCAGGTTTGCTGGCAGGACTTCTGACCCTCCACGGGACCCAGGCTGAAGCAGTCTGTGCCTGAAGAATGGCACCCCAAGCAGGGGACCAACACTGGAGCAGTTCATGAAGAACTGTTGCCCATGGGAAGAACCCACACTGAAGAAATTCATGAAGGACTGTCTCCCATGGGAGGTACCCCACGATGGAGAAAGGGAAGAGTGAGTGCTGCCCCTGCAAAGGAAGAAGTGGTACAGACAATGTGTGAGGAACTGACTGTAGGCCCCATTCCCCATCTTCCTGTGCCACTGGGGGCTAGGAGGTAAAGAAAATCAGGAGTGAAGATGTGCCAAAAAGAAGGGAGGGGTGGGGAAAGGTGTTTTAAGGTTTGTTCCTATTTCTTATTATCCTATTTGTGACTTTAACTGCCAATACATTAATTTCCCCAAGCTGATGTTATTTTGCCTATGACAGTAACAGCAGAGTGATTTCTCTGTCCTTAACTCACAAGACTTTTGTTATAATTTCTGTGCAGTTCAGAAGGGGGAGTGATAGAGTGGCTTTGGTGGCCAGCCAAGGTCAACTCACCACACTTGGAAGCAAAACACACACCAACCACTTTGTCCTCTACATACATACCACATACACACTTCTACATACCACATACACACTTACTCCTCATGACTTGCTTCCTCAAAGACATCTCCACATGCGTATCTCCACATGTCCTGAAACACCAGTGTTTGCCTATGATCAGGCCCAATCAGCAGATACTGTCACCCAGACAAAAAGTTGTGAAAATGCACATTTCCCAAAAAAGCAAAAATATCTCCTCTACAGGAGTCTCCCATTCTGCAGACACCCAGGACAAGCACAGCAACCACAGAGTGTTAAATTTCAGTTTCATGCTTTAGCACAGCCTGAAATTCTCTTTTCCTCTTTGTCCACTGCTGTCCTCAATGTCAAGAGCCTTGTAATACCCTCCTGCTCCCCAAAGAGTCTTGCTCCTGAGTGTCAGCAGAGGACGTTCAGCACAGAGAGATTCAGCAGCATTCCCTAGGAAAATGAAGGACCTCCTAAATAAAGATGCCATTCTCTAGAGAAAAACCACAACAGTGTCTCATAGGAAAAATGCAGGTCTGCTTGCTCCAGCCTGCTCTGCTATCCAAGGAAGAACAGAGGCTGTGAGCATGGAGGAGGTGACTGAGTTTGAGACATGTAAGGAAATTACACAACGTGTTGTCTTGACATGAGACCTGAAGTGCCTCAATACCAGAAAGTGCAGATGAGCATTCCCCTGTTTGTAGACATCATGCCAGCATACCTTCCTTTCTGAGACACAGAACATGCCATAGACCTAGGTGAACTCACAGAAACTTACTTTAAAAAAGAAAAACAGGTTTCTTCTAATACAAGTTCCAAAAGTAGCAGCTGCATCAGCTCTGGAGTGTTTTGATATTCTTTTCTCCAAAGAACTTACTAAAAATGAAGCAAAAATGAGTGCGAGGGAAGTAACATGGATGTTGTTTTGATTTCCAGAAGTGCTTTGTTACCAACATCCCCCCAGGGTGAGGGGAGATGAACTGTGGTTAAGATCTTTGTTCTCCTTTTTTTTCCCCTCACATTTTACTCAATTTCTCCTCTCATTTTTAACCAGACATGCTACACCAAGCATTCAAAAAACTCTGGGCAATTACATCTGTAGTACATCAGCCTGGGAGAGAAAAAGAAGCAGGTTTCCTCTGTGACTTATGCTTGCACAACACCAAGAACACCTATAAAATTATTAATTATTAACACCTATTAATTATTATATGCACCTTTAATAGGCCAGTTACAAAAGCAAAATATTCCAGAAAGGCAGGCTGGAAGGAAAGGGAAAGGACAATTAAAGGCTGCTGCTCTGTTGCAGTGTCAGGGCCAGGTGTAACACTCTCAATTTCCATTGTAAGACACTGGCAAGTAACCTAAGTAACCTGGCATCCTACAGTAAAATCTGATGCTGCTATGGCTGGAGTTGTTGCCCCTAGCAGCTTCCTCATTTCTGCAACTGGATGCACTACTTCTTAATGCTGCACATGACTGACCATCTGAGCCACGGCTGCAGTAATATTATCCTTGTAGCTATGCCTTTTACTGAATGACACATTTCAGTGGTCAGGAGACTTAACAGTGGTTTTGGGAGACAGAAGTTTGTCTTAGATATGCTCACAGAGGCATGGAGAGGTTAACTTGCGAGAATTAGCACAAGCCGCCGGATCTGGTTTCCTGCTCATTTTTTCCTTTTCCACTTCCTTTGTTCTTCCTCTTCTTTTTCCCTCTTATTTTCATGTTTCCTCACTCTCCATTACATGCCTATGAGGAAATGGAACCTGAGTGACTATTGTGTGCCAGAGTCCAAAGCCTGCCAAGAGCAGGTTTTTCATTGCTTAATGCTTTGCAATGCCACACTCAGGATGTCCAGCTACAGACCTCCATCCTACCTTGGGTCTCACCACTCAGTGGAGTTTCCTCCAGCCACGTGGCACATGCACTGGCACACAAAGATGGAAAGACAAAGCAAGCCCTGGAAACGCAGATTCATGGCTCCAAAGCCCTTGAACTGCAGACAGGTAAACAGATCTTGAAAGCCATGTGGAGCTGGGGAGCATCACACCAGGACCATGTGTCACAGCTCCAGCTCACTCATCCAGATGGACACCATGATTTATGACCTGCCTAACTGGTCATCCTGTCAGGGATTACTGCTGGCCATATTTCCTACCCTGCTTCCCAGCTCTCCCAGCAGCTCAGAAAGAACTGAAAATGTAATTTGATCAGCCTCCCAAACCTACTGCAGGTCTGACCCAGAGCACACCCTGAGTTCACCTCCAGCTCTGGGTGAAGCTCTTCCCTACTGCTGGCACGTTGCTCTCGCCTAACAGGTGACTGAAATCAGCACAAGCAAAGTACAAAAAAATAGATGCCTTCCGCCACAGGAGCTTTAAAGGTGACTAAAACAAGGCAAATTTTCATTGAATTCCCACTTGGATGTTCATGAGGATCATGGCATAGCATGAGCTCTCCAAAAATACAGTCGTTTTTAATGGCCTACACCTAAGTGGTACTGATTAATTCTCTTGAGGGCACCCAAATTTAGACCTGCCAACTTCCTCTCCCACATTCCTCCACACATACAAGGGGTGTGGCAAATGTATACTTACTTACGCATGGGTGGCATAGCTATTTGTCTATGTCTCCAGATCTTTTGCAAGAGAAACTATCTAAGGACTGCCTTTTGAAGCTTACATTGCATTTTCATTCTGTCCCTCCTCAGGCCACATTTTCTGACTTTCAGACGCAAGCAAACACACCTTCCTGAGTATCTTTAAGTGTTTCCTGCCCCTACCCCCTCCCCCCCATATTTGCCAAGAGCCATCTATTGGCCAGTGTCCTATCCAGTGACATCTGGGAATAACACATCATATAGAAGTCTGCTGAAGCTTGAAATTCATGTGATTTTCAATTTCTCCACACTCAACTTGCACATTTTTAACATCCACTCTGCAGCAGCCTGGGGGAGAGAAGTATGTTGCACTTGTGGTTGTGAGGAAGGTGGGTGGGAGTGAGGGTACATGAAAAGCTGAGGCCCCCATGGCTGAGTGACTTTGTATATGGGACAGCTACAGCATTGTTGAGCTAAACAATGAGGCATTCCATAGTTTAAAAAAAAGAAAAAAAAAAAGACAAAAATAATAAGAAAACAGGGTGTGTTTTCTGGGTGTGTAGATTTTTTTTTCCCATCTAGAAGACGCACATTCCTCTGTACCATTTTTATTATGTGCTGTCATGATGGTAATTACTACAGTCTTAGAATCAAGCACAGATCACATAAATTATATTACTGTCCAGTTATTTTAGGCATCCATACAACAATCCTACAGCAACATTTTGGATGTCAAACTGCTGTATGCTCACTGTAAGCACACCAGGAGCAAGTGGCCATGCATGGCACCTGAGGAGGGGGGCACCTCTCCTTCCAGCTTAGAGTTTACCTACCCACACTCACCTATAGAAAGCTGTGGGTTTCTAACAATTTATTATCTGAGTGGGGTGTTTCCTGCCTTTGCTTGCACTGGCTTCTGCAAGAGCCACACGATGCTAGGCTGAGCTGGGGCCTTCAGGAGTTGGACTCTGAAGGTAGTCTGGGTTTCTTATCACTTTATCCTGGCAGACAGCAGGGTGTAAAGCAAGGTGCCTTGGCTGATGAGGAATTCCTGCTTTCTCTTGAGCCAGCAGCAGCAGCTGCACCTCTCCAAAGCAGCATAGGGCACATGTACCAGGTGTGTCTGTCAGCCACAAGGCACATGGACACAAGGGCAGCAGGGACCAGATGGAGGAAGCTGGAAGAAAATATGAAAGCCAACAGAACCACTAAGCGTTTGTGGTCCTGCTTCTCACCCACAGGCATCCTGGCTCCTCTAGTGATGCTACCAAAGAAAAAAAGGCGATGCTTATGGCATCAAAGAGGCAGTAGAAGAAGCAGGGAGAGTAGTATCCAAAGTGCTTCAGGTAGGCCAACCTACCACATCTGGAAAGAGCTAGGCAGGAGGTGACCTGCTGTCATGCAACTAAAGTTGAGCAAAGAGGATGCAACCACAGGGCCAGAAAACAGCTTACTAGTTCTGCTTCTGTACTATGCCATACACTTAATAAATTCCCAAAATAAAAATTACTTTCTCAGTTTCCACAAGCAAAGCAAGAGATCAGGGCACATCCCTTGTCATCCCATGTTGGGATGGGTTGGCACCTGTATCCAAGCCAAACTGTCTTTTGTTTTCTTTTTAAGGAAGAAGTGTATTTTTTATCCAGAACCTGCACTAAGCCTTCCCATCCTCTGCTCAGCTGTATCCCAGAGCAAAGCTTTCACAGGCTGGTAACCCAGCTACTAAAACCTGCAGAAACAGCCCATTCATGACACACGTGGCACCAGTATCCGAAAAACTTAACATTTCCTGTGTCCCATGCAGTGGGAGCTGGAGTCAGCAACCTCCAGAGTCCAACATGAAATCCCAGAGGAGGGCTGTGGCAGACCTGTTTTGCACTGTGGGGTGAGCATTGGTGCAGCATGTCGTGAAACAAAGGATGTCTCCAAAACACAGAAAAATGAACGAGATAGATGGGAACTTAAGGTTCCACCACAGAGTCCCCTCGGCCGGGAAGGGGCTAACCTGTTTCTGTGAGGAGTCTTTCCGGTCCTGGCTGAGACCCTCCATGAGGGGAGCTACGGGAGACGGTCAGTGTTTACGCCGGGCAAGCGCCGCTCGCGCCGCTGAGCCTTCTGCGCTGCAGAAAGGCCCGCATCCCACAGAGAAACGGCGCCACTCCGTGCTTTTGGTGGTGGGAAGGAAAACAACAAGGGAAAAAAACGAAAAAGAAAAAAATATTCCCGTGATTTATTCCCGCCTTCCAGCTTTGCAGCAGCAGCCGCGCTCTGCCCGCATTACGGGAAACACCAGCTCCCCTTCTCGCAAGGCGAGCAAAACGCCGCGTCAGACAGAGTTGCTCCGGGGGGGGGGGGGGGGGCGAGGAGGGGGAGGCCGAGCACTTCCTGCTCATCGTTACACAGCACTTTTTCAGCCTTCCTGGGCTTTTCTTTCTTCCGCTGCTGCTGCCGCTTCTCCCTGGCAGCCGGCGGGGACGCACTCTCTCCTCCCGGCGATGCTCAGCCCGCGCCCCTCGCCGCGTCCCCTCACCAGGGCCCCCGGCGACCCCGGCCCCAGGGGCGCCGCGGGCGGGGGGGCGCGGGGAGCACAGGAGGCTGGGCGGGGCCCGCGCATGCGCAGCGCGGCGCGGCGCTGGGGATAAAAGGGCGGCTGGGGCGGCGCGGGAGCAGCGCTGAGGCAGCGGGAGGCGAAGGAGGAACTCGAGACGAGCGCGGGGACGAAGCCCTTGGTTTCTTGCCTTTAAGCCACCGACCCTCCTTTCCCAGCCGTCGCCGCCATGGTGAAGACCGTGGGCAGCCTGGTGAGTCCGATGGGCGAGGCGGCCATGTCCTTTAGCCGTGAGAGGGGCGGGCGGCGGGATGAGCATCATTTCCCCGACAGGCGGGCGAACGGGGAGGGAGAGCTGCTGGGGGCAGCTAGGCAGTCAGGGGACCCTGCTTGGGCTGCCCTGGGCTCCCGAGAGGCCTTGGCCTGCGGGAGATGGCGGGTGAGAGCCGGTGTGCTGCCCGGGCAGGCGGAGCCTGCTTCACCCATGCGGCGGGAACGGGGGAAACCGCGCGGAGGGCTCGGTCAGACCAGAGGGAGGGAACAAATAACTGCGCGAGCTGAGACTTCGGGGAGTCGGAATGAGCAGGGAGGTGATGCAACTTCACATTATGACAGGTTGTTGCTCATCGCACTTTAAAGTCTTAAGGAAAAGGCTTCGTTTCTCAAGCGGGTAGCAGGGTACTACAGCGACAGGAGGAGAGGACACAGTCTTACGCTGCGTCAGGGGAGGTTTAGGCTGGACATTAGGAGGAATTTCTTAAAAGACAGGGTGATTAGACGTTGGAATGGGCTTCCCAGGGAGGTGGTGGAGTCACCGTCCCCGGAGATGTTTAAAGAAGCACTGGATGTGGCACTCAGTGCTATGGTCTGGTTGACAGTGTGGTGTTGGGTCACAAAGAGTCGGCGATCTCCGAGGTCTTTTCCAACCTAACGGATTTTGTGATGCAGTACCCTAATTTAGCAGTCCTGATTTGCCTTATGTACTGCTAGTGTGTAGAGGACTAGACGGGTTTCTTGGAGTTTGGCCTAAGTTCTCTTTCCTTTCTGGGTAGGAGATAATGGAAAAATGAATCCATTTTTCTTGACTTGAATGGGACTGCTAGAGCCTATTACCCATACTTATATAGCAGGAGTTGCTGGCATAAGTAGTATTTCCCTTGTAATGCTGCTGTCTGACATATTCACTATGCTAATGCAGTGCATCACTTTTTGGATGATTCTGTGAATACAAACACATCTGTGGCTTTGAGGTACAGAATAGTAATAAAGCCTAGACCAACACGTGGAGAATACCATGCTGCTGATGAAATAGCATGTGGTCTTGTGCACAGCAGCTGATGTGGTTGATAGACAACAATAGAGTATTTGTTAGCTGTAACTTAGGAACCCAAGTCTCAAAAAATATTCTCCGTGCAAACTTAGCAAGCTTTTCATTTCAGGAACAATCCTGTTTGGCTAGTCTCGCCTTTTGAACTTGAAATTTGGTGCAAGTGTCAGTTTGATCTCATTTTGAGGCATCTGCAAGTGATGCTGTGTGGCATCCTGTGAGGCCCCAAAAAACTCGCTCTACAAGGTCTTTAACAGGGCTTACAGTTGTTCATGTACTCTGAGTTAGACACGGGGGAGAAATACTGACAAGATATTCTCAAGAGGTCAAAATAACAAAAAAGACTTTACTGGCAACTTTAGAAAATCAGAGAACTTTGACAAAAGGTTTAGTGCAACATTCAGTCTACATAAAACACTTCTCAAAGCATTAACTTAGCCCATTCAGCTTAGCAACTCTAAGTCTGTTTGATTGCAGGTTACTCAAAAATTCTGAGAAGAGGGAATTAGAAGAAGAAAAAGACAGAAAATATATAGAAAAGGGCACATATAGCTACTAACTCCTGGGTCCCAGAGGTGTTCCGCTGCTAGAAATTCCAATAGGAGGTAGGGTCAAGACATGTGCTAGCAGCATGTTCGACCTTAAATACCCCTCGCCTCCAGTGTGCCTGTGACTGGCGGCCACTGTGCGGCTTGGATACAGTCTCTTAAGGATGGGGTGTGTGGGGCGGTGCACTGCCTCACCGGAGCAAGGCCTGACCTGCCCCTTCCCCCACACATTTGCACTCCAAAATGTTTTGAGACCTCAGTTTTTCCAGTCTCTCACACATGCAAGTTTGTTTTCTAGGCTGTGCTCTTCTACAGCCAGTTCACTTTATAAATGTAAAGCATGTCAGACCTCTCCCACTGGACCGCAAAAGTGTTGACATCTGGTACATAAATATACAAACTAACACTTGTGATCCCAGCTCAAAAACCGGTGAATGCCGGAAGCTCCTTAAGAATGAAATGCCTTACCATTCAGGTCCTGGAGAGAGAATGGTGTGTGAATGCAACCTCAAACTGTTGTTCTGCTTTGCATCTTTTCCCCCTTCTCTGTGGTGGCACAGGAGGGGCAGACTTTTGGTGTAAGATTTGAGGGTTTTGTTACACACAGGAACAGATTACACATGGCAAGTCAAACCTGGCTCTGAAGGAAGAGCCTGTTCTAAATTAGCCAGGCTTCCACTATCCTCCTAGCTGTGAGCATTGATTAATCGTCTGCTTTAGTTAAAGCACTGTTAAAAGCTGAGTTTTGTTGCTCATCCATGGAGAGTGTGGACTCAACAGTCATGCTGACAGCAGCATTTTAACATCAGTAACACCCAGAGTATTCAAGCACAGTGCAACTGGGATTTCTGGATTAATTCTGGTTTTCAGTAAAGCACATTTGTATTTTTCTGATACAAAGGGGAAAACCCATTCTTGCACTGTCTGCAAGGACTTCTATGAGTGAGAGCTAGCTAGATGTGCCCCTTCTCCCTACACATCTCTCCAGAAACACTCACTTCTGAAGAATGGCTATTTTCAGGGTGCTTGACTGATCCCGCTGTAGTACCTGCTAGAGCACAGAAGGAGAAGTATTTTGGTTGATTTGTAGTGGTCTTGAGATGAGTGACTAGTGTAAGAGGGTTTGGCTGTGGGACATACTGCCTTTTATAGTAGAAGGTAATGGGGTATATAAACTTTAAAAGCTGGTGCTGTCAAAGCTTTCCTCTTCATTCTAGCTGCCTCTCTTGTTATTTGAGTTAAAGAAAATGCTGAAAAATTGCAGCTTCAGCTACAAGTGATAGTTTTAGAAGTGGTGTGTGCTAGGGAGTTCATGCAGTTGAACCTTTGGTCTGTTTATGCTAGCTTCCGTATTTAAAAAAACCTCACTAAATTACATAGTAACCATAGGCAGTCAGCTGATGACTGGGCAAGTTCAAGGGTAACTTGATATGTGTTGAAAATAATGTTTACAACCAAACTTTAATCAAATCTGCCAGATAGTGTGGCGCTATCTTATCTATTGCTGAGAGCAGCAGACTCCTTTCAGCACCATCTGTGGCCAGCAGCCTCCTTTTTGAAGGAGGTACTGGGAACCTCTGAGGCACTAGAGGCTTTCATTATTAGAGCTTCTTACTTGGCTCTTGGGAACAGATGCCTGCTACCAATGTGTTTGTTGAAGGTAGCATGCCCTTTTCTGCTGGACAACAATAGAAGCAAAATTGACATCTTGTGTGTGTTCAGGGAGGTTGCAGTTAAATATTTAAGAAAAAAAAAAAAACAAAGAACAAACCAATATTGACTAGTGTGCTAGCTGAGGCTTCCCCCAGTGAGCTGTAACCTGAAGAAAATGTTCTTTAACAAAGCTGTAAGATCCTCTCAAAGCGTGACAAAATAGTCTTGTGATGGGGGGTTCTCCTTCTGGTAACAGATTTTTTTTAGTTTTTTATATGAAAGCTTGTCACTTAACAGTTAATATGAAAGGCAACTAGTGAAGTCAGTTGGACAGGTCAAGCAGCTTGTTTTTTGTTTTGTTCCTGCTACTGTCTTCCTTCCTCCAGAGTCCTCCAGAGAAATTAAGCTCACTAGAAAAACTTTTGGAACTTCATGCTAGTTCGATATTTTCTAACTTGCAGGGGTAACACCTTCAGACCCAGCATCTCTTTTAACTGTCCTACAGCAATTTTGGCTGATATTAGAGAGGGTTTACAGGGTAACACCTGATTTGTAGTCAGGACCAGGTCACCACCAGTGGTGAATGGTATGTGACCAGCTGTAATTACGATGCCATCCCACTTTCCCTTTGTTCTATGCAATAGCAAACCTGAGGTATGTAGCCATATGATTAACACATTCCAGGGCTGGGCGTCCTTTTGCAGAATACAGTAATTATGTAGCTGGACAGGAGACTTACAGGTTAAAAGAGGATGGTCAAACTGGCAGCTGTGGGAAGTGGAATCAATAGAGTGGTGATGTTACAGTGCAGAGGTCTGAGAAGTTATACCAAAAATCAATATTAGGATTTCAAGGCCAAAAGAAGTGAGGCTTGATTGAGGAACTTGCACTATAAGTAAGTACTGGGAGGGAGCAGCAATCGTGGATTGCTGTGTAAAGGGACATTAAACTCTGTTGGTGGGAATGAGTGCAGGAATGCATACTTTGTCAGTACAGGAGTAGGGGAATGTAGGGAGACAGGAAAACTTAACTGTTCCCATCTCTTTCAGAATGAGAGTATGTGGTGTGCAGTGTTACAACAGATCTTGTATCAGAGTAGACTGTTATGTCCAAGATGCAAAGATGGAAAAACCAACATGGATGCTGTATCTCTGAAGAGAGCTACGTGGGGAGGGAAAAAGTCTGTTAACAGGGAGATGTAAAGCTGAGTGTATTTGAAAGTTACAGGAAGCTGTGGAGACTTTCACAGAGGATTATACATACATAAGAATGTTCATGCAGGATCTCTGCTTGCTTGTTAAATACACTCATGTCCAGTTTGACTGTGTGCACTTTTGGCTCCTCACCTGCATGACATTCTTTAGCTTACTAGAGTTAAGTCTCAGTTTATTGTGGCTGATTGCAGAAGCTGGTATGAATTAGTTAACTCCTCCTGCACTGCAAAACCAACCCCTGTGTACATCTGGCAAGTAACCACACTCCTTTCAGTCAGCTGTTGCTGACAGGACTCCAGTGCTTTGCTCTCTTAAGCTGGGGGGACTAAAGCAGCTATCTTTTGAAGTTTATACTAACAGTTCTCCTGAAGCTTGATTGCCAAGACAACGAAGTTGAAAATCATTGAAGTGGCTTGTACTTTCTTTGAGTGTCAGGAAGTAGGTGGCCAGCACTTTCTGCTTCTGCCTGAGATACTTGTTAGCCTTTCGCTAGCATGCAAGTATTTATTGCTTTTAATGTCTTTCAGTTCTATTAAAGCATTCACTTTTTGACCAGCAAAAATGAGAAGTGGCATGTAAGAATGTTTAGTTCCAAGGAATATTGTCCATAGATGATTGGTGTGACTAAGTGTAACACACAGATTTGAAGACTCTGAATAAGTATTGGGTGTTTATTTGTGTAGTCTGTATGTGTAGCATTGCTTTGGCTAGTGATGTCAAATGTGGGTTCACTTGGCAACATAACTATCCTATGAGGCTGCTTTCAAAAACATGCTTTAGAGTAAAACACACAATATCATTTTAATGTTAGCTGTTGACTGGAAAAGTCACCAGGGTGGAGGACTGTACAAAGGTTTGTGTCTGTCCTTTTCAAATTCTGCAAAGGAAAGTCTGTCCCAGAAGAAAATAAATCTTGCTACCAATCCAGAAATGAGATCTAGATTATAAAAAACAGTAAGGATCACATTTTGGGGATAACACAGAGCTGGCAGAGTCGAGCATCATAACTAGAGAATTTCTAGCTTGTTCCCACAATTCAGTGAGTTAGACTGACTGAGCATTTTGGCTGTTTTCTAATTGGAGAGTCATAAGACACTGACTGCTGCTAACACCAATGAAAGCAATTCATATTGAAGCACTTACATGATGGTACAAATAACCCAGTTAAGTGTTTAAGACCTGCCATAATGATTAGTGTGTTAGGTCTGAGAGCAAGCCAGCATTGGGATTAGTCTTATATCATTTAGGAAAGGAGGGGAGAATCATTAATGTGTTCAATATTTTTTTTTTGTAGGTTGAATTTGAGGCAGAACTGAAATCTGCTGGTGAGAAGCTTATAGTAGTTGATTTCTCTGCCACGTGGTGTGGACCATGCAAAATGATCAAGCCCTTTTTCCATGTAAGTAGTTTTTCTGGGTTTATTTCTGCATTAAACTGTATATAAATGTTTGTGTTGCTTGACAATAACATGGAGGAAAATTCCTTTTATGTGATTGCCAGCATTTCCTGGAAAAAGAAGATGCAGAAGTATCTGTTTTTAAGACTACCAAGTGAAATAGACTGACCTTTGATATAGCTGGGAACTATAGCTGGAACTGGTTTAGCTTTTGTCCTGGTGCTTAAATGTATTTCAGGTCTGCAGAGACCTGCCAGTTGCATTGCTTTAAGCAGTAGGATACAGAGAGGAAACAATGCTTACCCTTCTGTAAACAGTTAATGTAACTTCTCCAGCTGCGTTTAGGTGGCCATGTTATCTCCTGATAAAGTAGGAGAAACAGTAGCATCTTTTGGTGATCAGCTAAAGGCTGCAAAGAGGGCCTTCCACCTATGTCTTGGGATATGTGGGTCCTTGTGGGAAGGACAGGTTTCCACAGACTCTTGCAGAAACAGTCTGGAGCAGAATAAAACATTTTTACTGTGGTAGTAAAATAGCTGCTTTAAGATAACAAAGCATGTATCACTAGCAGTTTAAGCAGCACCAGCCTTTCAATTTACATGAATGCATCTTTTCAGGAAGCTTTCCTGGAAAGCAACTGCATAGTTATTTTTATTTCTTTCTAGAGTTTGTGTGAGAAGTATGGTGATGTGGTGTTCATAGAGATCGATGTGGATGATGCCCAGGTAAGCTGTGGGGTGGTGCTGAGGGAAGACAGCTAAGGACTTCCACACAAGTGACAGAGAATTCTTTTCAAAATGTCTTCACACACACTAAAAACAGGAGTTTACTTCAACTTAAAATTGAAACATAGGGATTTAGCTGGAAAGAATGATTTTTTTTTTTTTTTTTTTTTTTTGGAGAATACCTGAACAGAACAAACTGCCTTGGTTATCAGCACCCTTGAAATCCTATGGCATGTGTCAGATAACTTGGGAGCACTGACCCTTTACTTTGGGAGGGAGCATTAGTCTAAGGTCTTAAGCTGCTTTGATGCAATCTTCATTAAACCTAATGGTTCAAAACCTACTGATCTGTCTGGTCTCTCCACTGCTCTTGGCACTGTTTTGTCTTTCATTAAAAATGAAATTAGGTCTTGAATTAAGTGCAATAAAATGTCTGCGGTATTGCAGTTTCAGCATTGTCAAATAGGTACTTGAAAAATGTTACATGGAAGCCCAAGAGTTGCCATAGGGCTCTTGTGGCCTACAAACAGACATCTGTTTTGATGCAGAGGTTTTTTCCAAACACAGAGTACAGGTTAAGATTAAGTTTTTGCTATTGCATGAACTAAATGTTGAAGAGGGGATCTTGAAGGCTTACTTCAGGGAGATGTTAATACTGCACTGGTTTTACTAGTAGTGGACAAGTAGAAGTGCTTTTTACTTTATCTCGAGCAGCAGTGACTTTACTCTGTCACCTAAACAGAAGTCAGCTAGAGTGGGTTCTAAATTCAACATCCTTGAGAATATACCCAGTTGAAAAATTGTTTTTTGTCTCTTCCAGGATGTCGCTTCACACTGCGATGTGAAGTGCATGCCAACGTTCCAGTTCTACAAGAACGGAAAGAAGGTAGGCTCTGCTTTTTTGGAACTGGAGCAGGCAAGCTAAATGCTTGAAAGAAGACTGGGAGTGTTGGACTACTTAGTCTGCCTTCTCTTGATTATGTCTCTGTGGCACCACTAGCATTAAGGCACTCCTGAGAGCAAGCAAGTTCATCTTAGTACCTCAGCAAATGTAACCAGCAGTTAACTGGTGATGCAAACTGTTGTTCACAGGTAGTGAACTGAGTTAGTTACAGGTCAATCTTACAGGCTGAGCTTCATGAGAGATAGTGGGGTGAGATGTCAGTGTTAAGACTGCTGGTCTATCTGCCTAGCACCCTGCTCTTTACTTGGTCAGTGTTTGTTATCTGGATGCAGCTTGTGTTCAAGCAGAGACATGACTATAGGTGCCTGTGGAATCCCACCCAAACAGAAGTCTCTAACCTGGTTGAGGTTATATACAACTAACAACTGTTTAGCTTATTTCACGCAGAGGCTGTATAACCTTTGAAGTGAAGGTCCTGTCCCTGTTAAAGGACTGAACAGACCTCTTGTATCTGCTCTGCCAAGAGATGGTTGAGATGGGATGCAGAATGTGCTCTGACAGCACAGTGGGCTGCCTGTGCAGGGCCGTTTGAGTAGCTCTGTGCCTGAACTTCCTGAGCTGAATGTGTTGTCTTAGGCTTTTAGTTTGCCAAGCAAGCTGAAGGTAGGCTTTTCTAAAGGAAAACAGTGCTTGGATGTAAGTTTCATGGCTGAAGGGGATGGAATGATACCCTGTATAGTTGAGTGTCACATGTAGGGTGACTTTCAGTTCAATATGGGGTCAGTCTGAACCTTTGACAGGTCTGTTAGGGTGAATTTACACAACTTTGTGATGTTATTGAAAGAATTGTGATTACAGCATGACAGTCAGTGTGTTGCATTTTATATCAAGCAAGAAGTTTCATGGCCTGTAGTGTAGTCTGCTCTGTAGCTTGTACCCCTGTAGATACAGGAAGACAGAGCTGCTGGTTTTGAGACAGCGGAGGAATGTTGTTTCTATCATTTTGCTCTGTAAGTTGCAAAAAGAACAGTTCTCACAGGAGAAGCCAGGTGCAGGGGTAGGTCATTTGGAACAGTCCTTCCAGAATTTGATTGGTAGGGTCCCGAGCAAGCCAAGGTGACTTTAAGCTGCCTCTGATATGTGGGGACCTTCAGAGTCTCTTTAAGCCTCTTTGGGTCTTCCACAATCTTGATTCAGGATCAGTGATAGTATTTTGTTTTGCATGTGTGGGAAATAAATACATGGATATCTGCAAAATACTCCGTTTTGAGGATGGGAAAAATTTTAGGTTTTAGCAGAATTGAATAGGTGTGTATGTGACTGGATGCTATGCAACTAATGTTAAGAAGCATTGAATGCAAGAGTTCTAAAAATCAATCTCTCTTTACAGGTGCAGGAGTTCTCTGGGGCCAATAAAGAGAAGCTGGAAGAGACCATTAAAAGTCTAGTCTAATCTCCAGCCATGAAGACATTGAAGCATGACTGCTTTGGCTAAATTACAGCCTGTAACTTTTCTACTTAAAAAAAAACCACAAAAAAACCAACAACTAAACAAGCTAGCTAGATTAAGTGGTGCAAACTATCTTCTTGGTCCATGTATATGAGTACAATAAAGTATAAACTCTTCACTTTTGGATATTGCTGTGTATTTAACAAAAATGTTAAGAATTCTGTGTCAGGTGGGTGTCAGATTTTGCTGTGTTAAAGGAGTACTGTCTGGATACAAAGACTTGTCAAAGGCAACCTCATCTATTGTTGACATGGGATAGCCATGATGGTTGCTTTAGGAGAAGTCTGCTGCCACCTTACTCAGATGATAGTCACCAGGCTATAATCTGGTTTTAAAATATAGAAAGGGGAGTTGGAGAAAAGATGGTGATCACTGGGTAGGATAGTTCTTTCTTTTGTTAAAAGACTTTTTAAATGTTTCAAGCTGCATTTTAGACTTCAAAGCTAAGACTTGTTCTTCCAGAGCATAATACCAATCCTACCATGGAAGTGCAAAGTAGGACTTGAACTTGCTGCATTTTTGCCTTTTCAGTTCTTCCTTGTCATTGGCATGTGTACCTTCTGGTTCTATTACTAACAAAGTGTGTTTAGTCTGAGTTGGGCTGCTTGGTTCCTAGGCAATAGTCTGGAGCAAATGACTGAAGAAGTGAAACTTGTAATGTCTTAAGGTCAAGAGAATTTATATTTATATACTCTTATAATTTTCACTTGATTGCACTGTTGCACTTTTAAAACATACTTGACACTGTTGGACAGTAAACTGGACTCTGTGGTACTCCAATCCTGAATCAGGCTGCCTAGATGAATGCTGACCTGCCAGCCTTTTTATACCTGCCATTCACCTACTCTTGGCACTGTTACAAAGAACAGTGTTTTTTCCACTGTATCAAATGGCTTCCTTGCTGGTTTCAATGTTGTCCTGTATAAGAACTCAGTAAAGAAGGGAGCAGGGCTGTACCTAGCAGTGGGTACAGCTTAGTGAGCTGTGCTGCTCACTGAGTATCACTCATGGAAAAACTAGACTTCCTGCTGCGTATGCAGACAATGTGGAATGAGTGAGCCTCTTGTCTTTGTGGTAGGGAACTCACCCATGACTCAGCCTTACACTCACTTCACAAGCATGCATGAATTTCTTCAAGGCTCTGGAGGACTGGGGGCCTTGAACAGCTTGATGTATATGTTCCCAATTTGAAACAAGATTTTTCTAGTCTAAGAAGTGGCCACACCCTTTACTTGAGGATGAGTCATCAAGGTTCTTCTTGGATGTAAGTTCTGAGTTGTGATTATTCAATGAGAAGAACATGGGAAATATTTTCCATGTAGCTCTGGCTCTTTGACTAAGAGAAATGCAGCTGTGTGTTTGAACAACTGTTCAAAGGTAAATGGGAAACCACTGCCTCAAGTGGTGCTATGGACACACTCATGAGGAGAGAATAAAATGAAGCTGTAGCAAGAATGCATTATTAACATCACACCATCTGCAAACAAGCATTGCTTTTGGAAGCAGATTCTGTGTGGCCTATTTCTGGGCAGTAACTGTAAGAAAGATTTTTAAAATTCCTGCTGAAAGTTCCAGATGAAGTTCAGTAAGATGCCTCGGCATCCCACATCATCCTTAAGAAATAGTACTAAAGTGTGCCGCAACATACAGTGTTTCTACTGAGGTGAGGCCAGATGAGGTTGTTGCCTGCTAACAGCACAGAAAAGGTGCAGTCAGTGGTGCATTGCTGCTTGTGTGTTGAGTTTGACTTAACATGTAGTTTACTTTTTTAATAAGATGCTACTCTGCAGTAGCCTTGGACAATCCAGGTGACCATGACTGGAAATTCAAGTAATGATTGGGAAGACCAGAATAGCTGGAATACCTCTTGTGCTGAAGCAAGGGGTGCAAAGCAGTTCTTAAATGGGCAGTGAGTTCAGCTTCTGTGCCACTGTATCTTCCCCTCCCAAGAACTGGTACATAGGCATACTGTGGTGAAAATAACTTACACAGCCTAATTTGAAAGATGTTCTTTAAGGCTTGGCTCTTTGGGGAAAATGCAGTGGGGATCTCCATGTTAGGTAAACTTTCCCTTTAAAGGAAACAACACATGTTCCTCAAATGCACAGTTATACCAGAATCTGACTGTTTGTAGTTGGTCCTTGTCATTACAGGTGATGGAAGCCTATGCTTTGTTTTGGTTATGTGTAAGGAGCCTCCATTCCTAGAGCAAAAGTGCCCCTACTGGGACAAGAGAACCCTAGTTCAGGATGGGAACTGGCTTGAGTCTTTCAACAGGCAAGGACAGGGTCTTTCAGTCTTTAACAAGCCTAGGTACAGCAAATAAGCATTTTGTTCTAAATGGAATGGGTATGAGTATCCTTGCTAAAGCCTAGGGCTTTAGCCATATGCCCTCCCACATGGGTATTAAGTAATGATACTTTGTAGAGAGCTCCGTGGGTGCATTTTTTGCTTGTTTTTTTAGTGAAGGTGTGAGGCCAGTATTGCTATGTGCCAGGCAGTAGCATAGCATTCACTCTTTCATTAAACTCTGTGGTCTGCTGCTTGCATGAACAGAATTGGCTGCTTTGATCCAGTGATCTGAAAATATGCCTTTAAAGAGAGGTGATAGATGGCCAACTGACTTGAGTGTTTGGTAAACTTGATGTACATGGCAGAGAAAAAACAACATAGAAAGGTTTCTTCTGGGAATAAGGGTTTCAGGAAGAAGTTCTCCCATCAGACAACGACTGCAATCTCTGTCATTTGGCTGTGAAATAGCTGGGATCTATGCCTTGCTGTCAAACAAGAAAAGCAAGATGTTTTTGTCTGCAGGCCTGTTACATAGCCTCCTTATAATGGGCTGGCCAACAGGAAGAGAAGTACTTCCTTGAGTACAGCAATTAAAACACATAGCTGGAATAATCAGGTTTAATGAGAGGGGACTAACATGAAAGGAAGAGCCAGGGGGTCACAGTGAGTGGATAAGTGAACTGTGCGTGATCAAATTGCAGTGGAAGAGTGACACTCCTTACCTTCAGCCAGGGGTTCTGAAAGGGCTCTTGTGCACTTGGGGAAGTTATGTCATGTATGTGGGGTGCTTAATCACCCACGTCTCTTCGATCTCTTGCAGCAGTCAACTGAGCTAGCCATCTGCTTTCCATTCTTTCCTTGACCTGAATAAGTTAGACTTTAATTCCCCTCTGGAATGATTCCAGTAAGAGTATTTTTATTAATTTTAATGTTTAATTTCTTAACTGTTCAAAACTAGCTGGATCTACCAAACTAAAAAATTACTTATATTGTTTTACCAATGCCAACAAACTGGCATAGCCGCTCCTCTGGATCGAGCTCCATTGACATGCAGCTTTCAGCCACCCAGGGAATTGGCTGGAGGAACATGCTGTTGAAGTCCTTGCTGGATTAATGCTGTTGTGCTGGTCCCTGACCCTTGGTGAGGGGTGGGAGAGTCTGACCAGGTGAAGGTGTCTTACAAGATGCTTTTTCTCATGTACTCTTGTTCCTTTCTCCCTGCCACTATAGTTTAGCACTTTTATTTAAACTCAGGTATCACAGAGGGCTTGGCTTTGGCCATTGTTTAAGTCCCTTTTGGAGTTGGCTGTCACCGGCTCTATCTGATGTAGTGGCAGCTTCTCATCCTCACCAGATGCCACCCCTGCAACATCCCCAGTACCAAAACCTTGATAAAGATGGAACTAGATGAGTTTGAGAAACTTGTAAAAATCTTGAGGAGATGTTGGGGAAGGACATCCACCTGAAATGTAGTTCTTCCTCCTCTGGAGAGAGGAAGCTGAGATGGTCCAGGCCGGCAGACAGACAAGGTAAGGAAGGCATGGGAGCTGCCCAAAGTCCTATCTCTAGCTGCAGCTGACAAGCACAAGCTTGTGACATGCAAATTGCCACAAGGTGGCCACAGCTGTCTGTGGGTTTTATACATGTGTGTATACACAGGCAGGCTCTGGGAATGCCTTGTGCTTGTACCTCTCTGGCAGTGCAGGGGTGATGGTAGTACCTCTAGGTAATGGGGTTGAGGGGAATGCATGGGGGAAGGTGGGGCTCCTACTATCCTCGTGGCACCATCTGCCTGGCTTACAGGAATTGGAGCATTTGTCATGGACGTGACAGAGGTATAAACAGACTCTAGGGGGCCGTGAAGCCAGGCATTAGGTCCAAAGGCATAGAAGAAGGAAGAATTTTAGACCAGGCTTGGGTCATTTCCCCTCTACTTGAATAAGTACACATTTGCTCAGGGAGACAATGAAGTCTGGTATTTCACCTTTCTTTGTTTCTAGTTCCTCTGAGAGGGGCACCTCGGGGAGAGCAAGGACCCACACCATGAATAGTACTCACAGCTGTGAAGCCTGCTGATAATGGAAACACAGTGGTTTTAGCACCACTTAGCAGGATTGCTCCAAAGGCTTTCAGCTTCCTGGAAGGCTGAAGCTCACTGAGCTAGTGATAACCGGCTGAGGATAGGGACAGGAGGTGTCTCTCTGCACTGTAGGTAATGGCCAGCAGCAAGCTAACCTGTCTGGAGCCAACGGGTGTGAGATGAGCAATTAAAGTAAGGGGTCATGGGAGCAAGATAAAAGCAAAGGATCCGAGCTATGGCTTGCTTGCTTCAGTACAGGCAGATGTGGTGACAAGTTTAAGGTTGGATTTGATCCAGCTGGGGAATAGATCTCATATAAGAATGAATACTGTGGCTGGGTGATAGTGTCTCATGACCCCTCCTGTAGGCACCGACCCTGGGGGGACCATGAGAGAAGCTCATCAAGCAGCAATGCATTCCAGGGATAGTTCCCTGATTTCAACAAACCACAGCCTTCTGTAACAATTCCCAGTGCTTCCTGAGGCTGCCTTTGGTGTAGCAGGCCAGGGTGAACTCCTCAAGGAGGGTACCGACTGTGTCTTGAGGCAAGTTACTGCCACAAGCCCCAGCTTGACATTGCTTAGGAACAGGACACAAAAGTTGCATATTTACTAGCCTGGAACAACTCTAAGTCTAGAGACCGCTTCATTTTGCACAGGCAAGCAAAAGGTGTTAAGCAGTTAAACCACTATACAGAAATAATGACATGTATAAATGAAGATCTATTTAGCCAACAAATGATGAAGCCTGCAGCTGTTTACATTTAAGATTAAATAAACTCTTCCTCTTGCTCTCATATATTACATCCTCCATTAACTGGGATAATAAAGTCTCAAGAATCCCACTGCCACCCTAGTTATGAAGTGTAACTTATGTAGGGGCACAAACATGGCCGTGTGGACTGGAGAAAAGGAGCACAAAAAGACCAGATATGATGATCAGCACAGCCACGGCTGCAAGGTGATTGAAGAATGGCCCCTGTGCCCTGGGCAGAGCTGACACCCTTTCCACCTTTGCAGACACATGCAATAGAGAACTGCTGTAGTGCTGAGGAGGACCAAGCCCTTGCACAACTTCTGACAGCCAGTGGGACCACCAGGACATCACCCCTTCCAAAAAAGCCTTTAAGCTCAGCTGCAGAGTGATAATGTTAGAGGAGGGGGTGCCTGGCACATGGCATTTGCCACTCACCAGCCCTGTGCAGCTGTCCAAGGACAGGCTGGACTGCCTGCATGTTCTGCCCCTAAAAACACACAGAGCCTCTCCCAGCAACACATCTCTGCATCTTTGTTCTAGGCTGGGCATTGGCACCTTGTTCAACTTCATTACCCTGGTTGTACTCAAAGGATTAGCTTGCTTCACTAGCAGGGGGAAACAGAGAGACTTTTATCCTACCTTGTGTCACTGCTACAAGGAAAAAACCCAAAATTTTTAATAACTCCTTTTTCTTTTCAACATGTGGAAAAATCCAGGTATTGTTCCACAAAGCTTAGAACTCTGAAGACAACAAAGCTTACAGTAAGAAACTCCTGCAAGAACTCCAGGCAGTGCCAGACAGTGAATAATTGTCATTATTCATGTTGTGGCAGTGTTCCTGACATGTAACAGAAAACTTGGATTTTCAGGAAAAAATAGCTATGTTGCCCAGAGAAGTTCAGAGGCTCAGAGGTGTGTGGTGTGGTATTGGTTTTACACATAAAAATTTTATTTTCATGGTTAAATAGCCTTGCAAAATCAACTGCAATTTATGAAGCATAAAATCTATACACAGAAAGGGGAATGTACAGATCAGTATTTTAGGAGGAAGCAGGCTGAGCCAGGATTATTCTGACTGACAAATCTTTCTGCAACTCTGACCAAGAGACAGGACCTTCATGTGGCTATTCTTAGTTCATTTCCTAATCAACACTTTACTTGAAACAAGAGATTGTTAATTCACTGGACTTAAAACAATTCAGTATTTTAGGATTTGCAAGCCCTCTGAAAATTCCTCAACAAAACACCACCACACAACAGCAGACCTCTACTGAGTGGATCTGAAGCCTACTGACAACAAGTTCCCTTTTCTGGCTTACCCCTTTACATGTTACGCAGTGGTATTAGCCCACAGATCTTCCTCAGTGGCCCCTGGAAAACCACAGCACTGGAGCTAACACAAATTGTCAATGCATTCTCCTCAGAAAACACTATAAAGGTACCAGAACCAAGAATCATAATTTCCCCAGTGGCCAGCTGACCTGCATTTCAGGGTGTGTTTTGTTAAGTTCACTCAGCAAGTATTGCCAATCTACATCTTAAGTAAGGGATCTCTTTTTGTTGACATACGGAGCATCTAATCCTGGCTCTGAAAAGATATTAAGGGTGCTTAGGATCCCTCTTCAAAGATCATGTTGGGGTTTTAGTTTAGTCCTAGTTTTTTTCTGTTAAAGGAATTTTTCCCATATGCATGTTGCTAGGAGATAAATGACCGTACTTAAGAGAAGATGACCGTACTTAAGAAAGACAAAAGGGCCTGTCCAGGGCTTTTGTTTTTCACCTGGTTGTGAGTTCAGTTCGCTCTCACCGTCTGGAGAGGGAAGCTGCAGAGAAGGCTGCTGGTTCCCGTTTTCGGCGTCCTTCTTTCTGTTGGAAACAACACCGGGACCCCAAAGCTGCTTTCCCTGCCCGACAGCCGAGAGGGCTGGGACTGGGTTTGTGTTTGCTGTTACTGTCATAGTTGTTGTTTTGTTCGACTGGTTATATATCTATATATCTATATCTATCTATCTATATATATATATAGTATAGTAAAGAACTGTTATTCCTATTTCCCACATCTTTGCCTAAAGACCCTTGATGTCAAAATTATAACAACTCAGAGGGAAAGGGGTTATATCTGCCACTTCAAGGGAGGCTTCTGCCTTCCTTAGCAGACACCTGTCTTTCAAAACCGAGACAGATCTGTAATGAGACCTTAAAACTAACCAAGAAGTCCTCCACAGTGATTGAAAATGGATCACCATCACCTTCAATACCTGTCTGTATCCTGTAGTTAAGAGGTTCTTGTTCTGTCTTTTTCAGAACATCTAAGATATTTAGTGTTGCTAATCTGTGTGTCTCCTTTGCTCGGCACATTGTCTGTGCTGGACACCAATTTAATGCAGGCCATCATATTGATCTCACCTTCCAGGAGAGCCAAGGTGAACACTATGGCAAGGTCAGCTCCAAGCCTGGACACCAATTACAAGTTTCTCACGGAAATTAGTGATCTATCCATATCAACTGTACTGAGATCCACTGGGATAAAAAAGTGCTTGTAATATTTTAGCTCCTTTGTGTTAACCACAAGGAAGTGAAAGAGACAAGTGTTCCACAAACAGACCTCTAACACAAGCAAAGTATACATCAAGAGATTTATCTTTTCATATTCTCCAAATAATTGAGATAGCTACATTGTTTAATTAAAAAAAAAAAAAAAAAAGCAAGCCAGCTAGAGAGGAAGCTGAAATCCCCAAATGTTGTTAGGTTAGCTTGTTCTCCACTCCTCAATATTGGTTAAAAAAACCCCCCTCGCAAAGTTCTAGGCCAAATCAATGGGTAAACATCAAATGTGCCATCAGCTAGTGTGGGGAAACACAAAAGCTGGAAAGGATTTTAGGTGTGAGAAATAAAAGCAGGCTTCAGAAAATAAAGCAAAAGGATTTAGAATTCAGCTTTGCCTGTGAGAAACTAGAAGAAGATACAGTTATGCAGCACCAAGGACATTAAAACAATGGTTAGGGTTTCTAGGTTTGGCCTAGATAGATTTTGGAGTTGCAAAAAATATGCTTAGCAAGAAAGATAAGTTTAAGGCTTATAATGAGGATTTTGTGTATTGTTAAAGCATAATAGGCCAGCATTGTGTATAGCAGAGGTACGTGTGCTGTTTATGAACTGGTTAAGACAGCTGTCTGTAACTTTTAGACGCATGTTGATTGGCTAAAAGCACTTCATTCTTTTAAGAATGCTTTGCAATCAGGAAGTTGTTAGATGTCTCAGACCATCTCTTGTGAGACTGATGCCGAAATAAAATAATAAAAAGCTCCTGGAAAGCTTGTCTGGGCTCCCCGTCCCGTTTGTCGGAGATCGCTGACAAGCTAGCAAAGCTTTCGAACGGATTTTCCTTTCTACAAGCCTGCTCATAGAAAGGTTCAAGCTACTATCAAATCTTTTACAATTCTGATTTTCAGCAATTTTGAGGTACTTTGTTTTGTGTAGCTCTGGGAAGCAACTCTTGATTTCTTCAAGAGCAAAGCAATTGGAATATACTTAGTCTTATTAGCCAAATTATTAACAGAAGTTACCATCACCAAACATCCAGCAAAATGACTGAAACATACTGATCGTATGATTTGACAACTGAATTAAAAGGATTTAATGTTCTGTGTCATTCTCCCAGGAATATCTGACTTCACACTTTTACAACAGCTTTTCCAGTATTTTCTCCCTTTAGCATTCCAATAAAAGCCATTGGCATGTTCTCAAATCCTTCAGTGACTTGTTCATGGTACTTCACTTTTCCCTGTCAAAAGCAAGAAAGGAAATTACTGCATTTTCATCCACCAAAACTAAATAAATTGCAGCAAAATTTTCTCCATCATATATGTTTCATTTGAAACATGCAAGCTGGCATGCACCAGGACAACTGCAAAACCAGGTGGGCCCTTGTGAAGATCTGCTTTTGTTGTAAAACCTTCTATGTGGAGTCATAATGGGAAGAAGAAGTCACTGCTGTAAAAACACACCAGGACAGATTTATTGTTACGTAGTCCCCAGACAACTGACATGTAGGGGATCATTTCTGCAAAGCCAGGCCTGTCTCTACCCATACAGAACTACGGAATTGCAAATCCAATGATCAAAACCTGACCCATCCCAAATCCTCACGTTTGTAAAAGCTACAGCCTCTTAGCCTTTATTGTTCCCGCTAACAAACTTCTCACACCCATGAACCAACTTGGCTGCTAACTCAGGCTCCACCTTGAAAAATAAAATATAAGAAATGCCCTATTAAGTCCCTTTAAAGCACAGCTCCCAATACTACAAAAACATTCATTCTTGACAGTAATTTCAGCACAATACTACAATGGAAATCCTGGCCCAATACTACAATGGAAATCCTGTCCCATACTACAAATGACTGAATGAGAAATACACTAATTACTCTAAATATGAAAATCTTCATTACCAGATAAGTGTTTTGAATTATTCTGGAAGCATGCTTCTTCAAAGCCTACAAGTATTCTGGATTATATCTGAGTCTACAAGCTAATATCACATTAAACGAAACAGGGAAGGGATCAGGCATATCACACAATAAACAAAACAGGGAAGGGATCAGGCATATTTACTATGGTTTAAGTGTCCCCAAGAGTCTCAAAGACCAAGGCAGGGAGAAGGATAGTGTCATGCTGGGACCTCATCTAAACAGCTATGACAAGAGATTTTGCAAAGAGGGAATCTGCAGAGTGAGTACACCTGACAGACAACTGCCCCTTCCTTCCTTCCTTCCTTACCTCCACAACCCACTTTAGCAGAGCGTTCAGACCTTCCTCTCGGCGGTGGTTCCATCGGGTCACAAGAAACCCTTCCATTTGAAGCTCTTTGAAGATCATTGAACACTGCACATAAGGCCCTGCAAGAGAAAGTAACCAGCAAGCCACCTGCAGTATCAGTTTCATTCAGAATAAATCCTAATGCATAAAGTGAGCTTTTAGCCAATAAAGACCACTGAATCACTTTGTTTCAGCCAGAAGCAACAGATATTTTTTCCAAACAGAATTTCCAGCAAAAAAGACCAAAAATTCATGGATAGACAGCCACCTACGGAAACAAAGGCCTGATTTATAAAGCTATGGGGCTAAACATTTCTGAAAACAGTTTGATTCAGAAATAAAGTGGCCTCAGCTTCACCTGAGGAACTTCAGCTGAATCTCAAAAATACTGTTTTAACACCTTGTTTGACACCTTGCCAGGTTTCATGCTCTCTCTAACTCCCAAAATTTAAGTTATAAACTCTAGAAAACAGTTTCCTCAATCATAAAAATGTGTGATAGTCTCCTCATTCCCAAAAGCCTGTTCCATTTTTTTAAAGTGATTTGAGAGTCCAAAGCCGGTCAGCTGCCAAGGAGAACACAGTCCTCCCATTTCTTCTAGAAGGAAAATCTGTAAAATTTGATGTTATTGAAAATGAATATTCATTCAGCCACATTTCTCAGCAATTTCATTAGTAGCTGAAATCTTATGAGGAAAAAAAACCCAAAAACCTTAAGCCTGCATCATCTAAAAACCTGGGGGAAAACCATTATCTCATCTTAAAGTGTGTACTACTGTATATATGGCATTATGACACCACACCTGTCTTCTGCTGATCTGTATCTACTTAGGGCCCTGTGGAGTCCTGTTTTAAGTATTTTAACCAGTCCTTCATTTCTAATCAGCTGATGTTCACCAGATAGTGTGCACAGTGAGTGCATGTACACACAAGGAGTGTGGTTCCAGTGTCCCACAGCAGCAGTTAGTTATCCAAATGTACGCACATATATACACTTAAATGGCACAGGGAAGTAAACAGTAGACTCCCATTATGTCTTTCTGCCATCACCAAAGAGAAAATCAATTTAGACACAATAAATCAGGTCCCAACCTTTCTGAGGCACAGAGTCATTGTACTCAGAGATGGCTCCACAGACTGCAATCCTTCCATATTTCTTCATCTGGTTGATAGCAACACTGGCAAACTCTCCGCCCACCTACAAGAACCAGAGCATGTGCAGCATTAGAGACAATCCAGTGTTTAGCATAGACTGTCAAAATCTGCCAACATTGCTTTGTTGCACCAACAGGTTCAGTCTGGGGAAGCAACTTCCACTACCCCAAGACTTAGTGGCTGCAGAAACCCTTGCATTTACACAGTACTGTGAGGACTCAATCTCACTCTTCCAAAAATTAGTTATGAATGTAGGAAATCAGTCTTAATTCCAAATCTGTTTCATGAAGCTTGGTTTGGAAGCATCAGGCAGGACTAGCACACAGGTCCCTCCTCCTAAGGGTGCTAAGAAGCACCATCTCTGCTTTTCTCACACACCAGTCTGCACTTCTACATTTTCACATCATGGTGATGTAAAGTTTTTACTTAATGGTTCTCATCTCCAAAACAGGGATGTGCTGTGAAAAGAAGCTTTTAATGGTGAGAAGATCTAAGAAAATTTACTGCTGTGGGGAGCTCTGCACAAAAGTTGGAAGTGAAAATTAAGGGAATGGCCATGGCCATAAAAGCTATTTAAGACCTTAGGAGCACGGGACATGAAATTTGGAAGGCTAATGCTAAGTGGCAGGAGCTCCAGCCACAGAGACAAGCGTTTTGCCCCAACACCAAATATTCCTTTCAATTGCCAAGAAAGGAAGAACCTCAAGACCTTCATCCATGGATTGGCAGACACACTGCTGAAGGAAAGAAATGCTAGATGTGACAATGGCTTCTTTTAAACCGGGTAGCTAGCCAGGGAGTTTAAGGCCAATATATCAGCTAATACCCCTGTGACCAGGTATTATATTATCAGGTATAATGCATATGTTAGCTGTATTAGGAAATTAAAAGAGCCAGGGCTGGTTCTCTGGCTAGAAAGTGAACTGACATGGTTTAACTGCATCCATACTGTTAAACTTTCTTAGTCTTCAAAACAAGATGCTCACATTCAAATAGCTGGCAAGAACAGTATACAGTCCCCATTAATTCCAGCTATATTTGGGAGGGCTGCTCCAGTAGTTTTGCAAGTGGGCCTTGCTACTGTTTTGTTTACGGGTACCAATGCAGCCCCCATGACCACATAATGCAGAGCTACCCCATTCACTCCCCTACCAGCAATAGCAGAGAACTGCCTGTGGTCCAAGGTGGGGCCCGGAATGGACTGGATCAGTTAAATGTTATTGTGACCATCACCCCCCAAAATGTGCCATGCTTTTCAGAGAATGAAGTACAACTTCTCTCTCTCCATCCACAAACACTGCCAACAATCCAGCTTTGCCTTTTGGGTCTTGTTCTTTCTGTTACTGCCCAAGTCAGCTGCAGAAGTATGTGTAGGAAGGGAACAGAAAAGCAGTAAGACAGAGACCATTGCTTGATTAAATGGACCTCCATATTGAGTTCCCAGTGTAGACTTCAGTTACATGTATACAATATTGAGTTCCTGCTATAGTTTAAAGAAAATGACAGCTCCTCAAGGCAAGGCCTTCTCTCTGAACTTACATTGTCAAAGAAACAGTCGTAGCCATCAGGAGAGGCTTTACTCAGTGCTTCATCCAGAGATTTAACAGTCTTGTAATTAAAGGCTTCGTCAAAGCCTAATTTTTTCAGATAGGCAACCTTGTCATCTGAACCAGCACAGCCAACCACTTTGCAACCCTGCAAGGAAAGGAGAAAAACATTTATAAACATCCCCTGACAACACAGGCTGACACTCAGAGAGGGCTGGGTGAAGGGCTCGCCCTTAAAGTCAGGCTGTTGTCAGCATATGGGCTCCTGAAACATTCAACTAGATTTGCTGTGTCTTCAGGAGCTTTTCCATGTCAAGACCCTAGTGCAGGCATGCCTTCAGGGATGCTTGTCCTACTGATCATTGATGGCCTTGTTGCCCTGTTTTACAGCTAAGTCTTCTCAGCAGCAAGTATGAGCTCTTCAAGCCACTCACCCCAATTTTAGCGAGCTGACCCACCACAGAGCCCACAGCGCCAGCTGCAGCATTAACCAGCACTGTCTCTCCTGGCTTCATCTTGCAGACCTCCAGCAGACCAAAATATGCAGTGAGGCTGCAAAGAAAAGGAAAGAATGCTCAGTGAGGAAAAAAAGACAACAGACACAGAAGTGTGACTTGACCACACTGAACCAAAGTATCATCACCACCAGAACAAGATTAAGTTTTCCTGTTTTGTGAAACACAAAACCTAATCCAACCTTCTTCGGCTTTTTCACAGCCATGCCAGAAAAAAACCACAGATATACTGCTGGGAAAGAGAATGTTGAGGCAGAAATCTCTCTAAGGTGAAAACAGCTTTCATTGTGCTCACTAGTCACAAGGAAAAACACCGATAACTCTGTCACAACTCAGTTACATACTGGAAGAAACAGTAAATCCAAGCTAGACAGAGGTCAGTTGCCAGTATCTACCAGATTAAATGATATCACAAATCAAAGCTGACAGAAAAAGATAAAAAGGGTGAGGAAAACTTGCTGAATGAATGGGCTCACTGCTCCTGAGGACTACTGTGCACAGCTGTGGTTACTGGGTTGTCTTGGTTTGAGACAAATTTGAAGGAAAATGTCTGAAATGAACATCCCTTTGTTAGAAGGCAGATTTCAACAGCCCGTCCCCCACCCGGTTCCGAAAGAAATTCCTTGGAGGAAAGCAGAAAAAAACTATTTATTTAACATGCAGGCACAGGAAAAAAGAATGAATAACATTAAACAATAAAACCTCTCTCTGTGGAGATGACTGAGGAAGATTCAGAATTCTTTGTAGGTATGGCTCTGCCCTCTCCAGAGCTGGGGTTTGGAGTGGGCCCCTCCGGGCCGCAGTGTAGGGCCTCCCGGTGATGATGTTCCGGAACAGAGCAGAAAAGACCCAAGAAAAGTTCTTGCCAAAGGAGGCAAGCAGCTCAGCTAGCAGGCTAGCTAAAAACCAAAGAGTTTTAACTCTCTGTCTCCTGAGAAAAGGAGCCAAGAGCTGGGAAAAAAAGCAGGAAGGTGCTTTCCTTGGCTCTGTAGCAGCAGGAATGCAGAGGACTGTATGTCCTCGAGCACAAACCGCTCTGAAAAATTCGCCTGCTTCTCTCCCCCCTCTCCTGAGAAACTGCTTAAAGACACAGGAAGGCACAGGATTCATGTGTAGCATAGGGCA